>NC_051397.1:49182862-49184932 GCF_015228065.2 Penaeus monodon | reverse complement strand
GGGGAAAAAAAAAAAGGGAGAGAGAGAGAGAGAGAAAGGAAAAAGGGGGAGAGAGAGAGGGGAAGAAGAGAGAGGGGGAAAGAGAGAGAGGAGAGAGAGATGAGGAAGAGAGAAAAAGAGAGAAGAGAGAGAAAAGAGAGAGAGAGGAGAGAGGGAGAGAGAGGGGGAAGAGAGAGAGAGAGAGAAAGACAGAGAGAGAGAGACAGAGAGAGAGAGAAAGGCAGAATGACAACCTTCCAACAAAACTGACCGAAAAACAGACAGACAGACACAGACAAACAGAGATGAAAAGAACCAAAACAAAAAAAGAGACAGAAAGAGAGAACTAGGCAAAGAGAAAGATGTTGATGCAAATAAATGAACGCAAAGTGATTGACACGAGAGCTTGAGAAAACATCTCAAGAGGGAGATGTACTTGATAAAGGCCGATAAGAATCGCGAAAACATTTTCCTTGGCCGTGCTGAGGTCGTTGGCAGCGGCGGAAGTCGTGAGTGGAGAGGAATATATAGAATTAGCGAAATATAAAAAAGAGGGATTTTTTTACTGGTAATGGTAATATTTTTAATTGAGAGTGATAATAGTAGTAAGAGCAATAATATTGATAGTGATAATAGTAGTAAAAGCAATAATGTTAGTAAAAGTGATTGGTTGATGATAATCGTATTTGTAATGGTAATTATGATAACAAATAATGTTATGGCAAAACATAACGATAATGATAATTAGGAATGATAATAATTACAAAAATTATTATGATAATCATAGTAATCAAAATTCATCACAAATTAGCGAAAACTATTAAGAAAAAAAAAATCTGTTGCTATTCGCGCGGGTGTGGGGAGGGCGGGGGGGGGAGGGGGGAGGGTGGGTGGCCATAAGTCACAGTGTTGTCAACGTCTTCCTTCCTTGGCGATGCTGTTTATTGTGGGCGGCCGTTTCTCTCTGTTCGCTCTGCTTCCCTTTCCGTCTCTTTGTTTTTTCTGTCATGCCTTTTCCTGCTCTTTCTTATTCTCCATTTTTATTTTTCCTCGTGTTTATTTCTTTTATTCCTTCCAATCTTTTCGTTCCTGTTTGTTTGTCTGTCTGTTTCTCTCTCTCTCTCTCTCTCTCTCTCTCTCTCTCTCTCTCTCCTCCTCTTTCTCTCCTCTCTCTCTCTCTCTCTCTCTCTCATACTCTTTCTCCTCTACCTTCTTTTTTAAAACTCCCCCCTTTTCTCTCTCTTCTCTTCTCTCTCTCTCTCTCTTCCTCTCTCTCTCTCTCTTCTCTTTTCTTTTCCTCTCTCTTCCCTCTCTCCTCTTCTCCCTCTCTCTTTCTCCTCCTCTCTCTCTCCCCCTCTCTTTCTCTCTCTCTCTCTCTCTCTCTCTCTCTCTCTCTCTCTCTCTCTCTCTCTCTCTCTCTCTCTCTCTCTCTCTCTCTCTCTCTCTCTCTCTCTCTCTCTCTCTCTCTCTCTCTCGCATTTACTCTCCCTCATCTCTCTCCTCCTCACCCGAGGCCCCTTTTCCCTCCCATATCAGATGTTAATGAATTTCAAACGAGGACTAATAACTCCTTAACCAGATTATTTAACGTATGGTTGAGAGTGATTCATCGCCATTAAGGACTGAAATTAGTGCCCTCCATTAGCTTAATGATCTCTTTTTTATATTACCCAAACAGAGAATGGAAAAAAAATGAGGGAAAAAAAAAGATATGACAGTTGTTGGCAGGCATCCGTAGGTCTCTGCCCTCCTTTCAGCGGAGGCGCGTGACAACACTCGAAGACACGCGTCACACCCTTCTCCTTTGAGGGTTTATTGGGGTGGTCGTGGTGGGGTCTTTTTTTAAGGGGGTCTTCGCGGACGGGTGTTTCCCTAGTGGGGTCTCCTTGGTGGGGGTCCTCCTGATGGGTCGTCCTGATGGGTCGTCCTTATGGGTCGTACTTATAGGGTGTTTATTTCTTGCGGAGGGGGAGGGTCCTGCTGGATACTGACTGGGGGAGGGGGTCCTCGCTATAAGGGCTAACTGGGTGGAGATCTGCCTGGGGTCTCGTCAAAGGGAGGGGGGGGGCGAGAGGAAGGAATTTGTATTCA
>NC_051397.1:49167862-49170362 GCF_015228065.2 Penaeus monodon | reverse complement strand
GAAGAGAGGGAGATAGATAGATGGATAGATGCACATATACATACATACATCATAAATACATACATAAATACATACATACATACATACAAAGAGATAGACAGATATGCGTTCATACATATATAGATGGTTGGATGGGCAGATAGACAGACGGATAATTCGATAGATAGATACGTAGATAGATGGATGGATGGATGCATAGACAGCCGGAGCGATAGATAGATAGAAAGATGGAAAGATAGATAGATAGATAGATAGATAGATAGATAGATAGGTAGGTACATAGATAGATAGGTAAATAGATAGACAAATAAGTACATACATGAATACATAAATACATAAAAACTTAAAGGAAGAGAAAAGAAACTGACATAAAGAGAGAGACAGGGAGAGACGCAGAGAAAGATCAGCAGATAGGAGGAGAGAACGAGAGATAAGGAAGCCCGAAGGAAAACAAAAGTCTTAAAGGCTTTTGATTGTTATTTTCATTTCCAGTGAATTCGAGTGTCGCTTCCCAGTCACTCCCAAACTCTCGAGCAGATTGGGTGGCCATGGTCTTATCACAAAAAAAAAAAAAAAAAAAAAAATGCAAGTCTCACAAATCTCCCGTTTATATACGTCAAACTTTCATTCGATTCCCTTCAAAAGCTTTCACTCAGAAGCAAAAATCGTGTAAGAAAGTCCCTTGGCGTCGAACAACAAGATTCTGTGGAGACGTTGAATTGGCACTGGGAAGGAGACACAATAGTGTGTGTATGTTGGGGCATCTGTTGTTATCAGTTGGCACTAGCAGGAAGGTCAACAGTGGCACCAAATGTACTCGAAATACAACGGTGGCATCGACAAGGGAACTGTTGGCACTAGAAAATAACAACAGCGGTACTATCAGAGCGTTTATTGGCACTAGAATAACGGTGACAACAACAAAGCAAAATGCTCTTTGAAAGAGATATAAAGTGGCACCAACAAGGCACCTAATGGCACTAAAAAAGCATTTAAAGATATTACAATGAAAACAAAAGTGAATCTAACAGAGCACCTAATGCCACTAGAAAAACAATTCGAGCCAATAGTAGTGCCACTAGCAAAAGTGCCACTGAAAAAACACTTAGTATCCAATAGCACTAGAAAAAGTGGCACAACTATTGCAGTTTATGATACGAGATGTAACAGCTTAATAACACTTGTCATGAATCTTTTCATTATCATTATCACTACAATCATTATCATTGCTACCATTATTATCAGTGTTATAATCCTCATTATTATCAGTATTATTGTTTTCATCATTATAATGATTATCAATATCATTATTACTTATCATTATCATCTTTGTTATTATCATCATTATTATTATTATCACTATCATTATTAATATTATCATTATTATTATTATTATTATCATTACTATTATTATCATCATTATTGTTATTATTATCATTATTATTATCATTATTATTATTATCATTATTATTATCATTATTATTATTATTATTATCATTATTATTATTATTATTATTATTATTAGTAGTAATAGTATCATTATTATCATTATTATAATCACCATTCCCATCACTATTACCATGAAGACTATCATGAATATTATCATAATCATTAATAGTAGGTGAAACGATATGATCATTGAAGAGCAATGATTATAACTATCATCATCATTACTGATACCATGTTAGACCATTATCATCACTTACAAATCCCAGTACATATGTGACTGCCAGTTTTTCATTCGTCTGCCTCGTGACACAGAGCAACATACTGGCACGGCATCTGCTAAATCACTCCCCCTAAGCCCACGCTCTCCCCACCGCCAACAGTCCACCCACCCTCCCCTCTCAACTTCCACCCATAGTCTAAGCCCCCTCCTCCGCCCTACCGCCCACCATCCCAATGTCCGTGTGACAGGTCGATCACCCAAACAGGAGTGGTGATGGCCCAATATATCGTCACCAGCATGGCACGGGCAGGAAGTGGGTGGAGAGTAGCAGAAGTATGGGTACAAGGAGGGGGCGAGGAGCGGTGAGGAGAGAGAGGGAGTGAGGATTGAAGAGTGATGACGAGAGAGAAGAGGGGGGGGGGAAGAAAGAAAGAGAGAGAGAGAGGAGGAGAGAGGAAGGAGAAGAGAGAGAGAGAGGAGAGAGAGGAGAGAGAAGAGAGAAGAGAGAGAGAGAGAGAGAGAATATCATACGTATATATACAGGCAAGCAGACACAGAGATGCAAATAGAAAAGTGTAGGGAAAAGAGAGAGAAGAGAGAAAGAAATCGACGAGAATGAGTCCACTGAATAACATTTTAAATCAAAATTCCTCATCGGAAAATGGGACACGGAATCTTCAAATCGAAACTTAAAATAGCATCTGGTTTGCTCAAATGAACCTTCCTCTACGCTCGTATTTCCGGATTACTCTGGCCCTGTTATCGACTATCTTTGTAAACTGCTCAATCTGTTCAACAAACACTCAGAGTAGCATCGATTCCTGAACACCT
>NC_051397.1:49125362-49130362 GCF_015228065.2 Penaeus monodon | reverse complement strand
TATATATATATATATCAAGTAGTGTTACTATCATTATTACCATCATAATATTACTACCATTATTATTATCATAGTTATTATTATTTTTATCATCATCATTTTAATCATTATTATTGGTACCGTTATAATATTAGTCATAATTATACTAATATTATGAGCGATAATCATGATGATAAGAGTTGTAATAAAACCAACATCCTCATACTCAAAGCAATAACAACAGCAACAACAACAAAAACAAAACAACAATAACAACAACAACAAAAACATTAACAAAAACAATAACAACAACAAAGATAACAAAAACAAAAACAATATCAACATCAACAACAAAAACAACAACAAAACAAAAACAAAAACAATTATAATAAAAACAAAACAACATTAACAAAAACAAAAACAACAAAAACAAAAACATTAACAACAACAAAAACAACAACAACAGCAACAGAGGGCGAGGAACAACGTGCCAGCGAAACAAAGGAAGGGCGGACGGCGCAAGGGTCAGTCTCGCCGCAATCATGGCACTCTCAGGCCGCCTGCCTCTCCAGTATCTGCATTAGACGCGACAGAGGGCTGCGGGGGCGGTGGAGGGAGGGAATGGAGGGGGAATGGAGGGAAGGGAGGGGGGGAAGGAGGGAGGGATTGGAGGGGAGGGAATGGAGGAGGGGAGGGAAGGAAGGATGGAAGGGGGGGAGGAAGAGGGGAATGGAGGGAGGAAAAGGAGGGAAGATGGACGAGGTGGGAGAGGGGAAGAAAGGAGGGGAAGGAGGGAGGAGGAGGGAGGGGAAGGAAGAGGGAGAAGGGGAGAGGAGGACTAGGTGGGAGAGGAGAAGGAGGAGGAGGAAGAGGGGAAGGAAAGGGGGCGTAAAGCATGACGAATGAGAGGGAGGGAAAAGGGGATGGAAGAAGAGGGAGAAGGGAGAGGGGAAGAGGTGCATGAGGAGGAGAAAGAGAAAGGGAAAGAGGAAGGGTGAGGAACAGGGAGATGGACGGGTAAGAGAGAAGGAGGAATGAGGAAGGAGGAAGGAGACGGGAAGAAGAAAGGAGAAGAGAAAGAGATGTAGTGAATAGTGAAAGAATAGAAAAAGGAGAAAGAGAAGGAGGAAGGAGGAGGGAGAAAGGAAAAAGACGAGAAGTGAAGAAAGGGAGAGAACGACAGGTAGAGAGATGGAGAGAGGGAGAGAGAAGAAGAAAAAGGAAGCAGAGGCGGAGAAATAACGCGGAGAAGGGAAAGAGAAAAGGACAACTCAAGAAAAATGACAAGAGAGGGAAGAGAGAATGAGAAAAGGGGGAGAAAGGGGGAGGAAAAGATGCAAGGGAAGTGGAGGAAAGGAAGAAAAGAGGAAAAACTTTGTTCTCATTCTTCCCCAAAATAGTCTAATGTGTTTACGCTCGTTTCCCTTGGCGTTCGGCGAGGCGGAAGCAAGCGAACAGATGCCCGCGAGTGCATGGAGGACTTGCGCCGGAGGAATGCGCGGTTTTGTTGGTGTATGGAGGAGGCCATTGGCTGTGCTCTTTTGTGTGTTATGGTGATATTGTATGTGTGAATGTGAATGTGTATATGTATGCATATATATATATGTATATATATATATATATATATATATATATATATATATATATATGTATGTATGTATGTATGTATGTATGTATGTATGTACGTGTGTGTGTGTGTGTGTGTGTGTGTGTGTGTGTGTGTGTGTGTGTGTGTGTGTGTGTGTGTGTGTGTGTGTGTGTGTGTGTGTGCGTGTGCGTGTGCGTGTAGATATATGCATATATATGCATATATATATATATATATATGTATATATATATATATATATATGTATATATATATATATATACATATATATATATATATATATATATATATATATATATATATATATATATATATATATATATATATATATATATATATATATACATGTATGCATATATTATATATATATATATATATATATATATATATATATATATATATATATATATATACACACAAATATATATAAACATATATATGAGTATATATATACATTTTTTTTAACGGTAAGTTCATGTTTGAGCCGCCATGGCCACAGCATGATTCTTAATTGTAGTTTTCATGTTGTGATGCTCTTGGAGTGAGTACATGGTAGGGTCCCCAGTTCCTTTCCACGGAGAGTGCTGGTGTTTACCTTTTAGGCTTTTAGGTCATAGTTAAATAGGTAGATAGATTCATACTTTCACTTACTTAGACTTTCATCTGCGAGCGCGTGCGTGTGTATGCGTGCGATAAATTTACCTGCACAACCATTATGAGTAAAACTGGACACGCACAACCGTAGTGTTACGCACATAAACACAACTCTAATAGCAAGAGCATTCATTAAACAAATTTAGGTGTGCAAGAGCGTGCATGTAACGTAAACACACACACAGCAACGTGCAGAGAAATCAAAGAAAACGGTCGCCTAAGAAATGACACTTTTTTTTAATCTTTAAACCGAAGTTCGGCGCTGGAATCCACAATGGCGCGGATTCCTGCGTCATGGCTTGGCGGCGGATCTTGGTGTAGTTTCTCACGGCTGTTGCTCGTGCGGGTATTTATACAAGTGTTTGTGTATGTGTGTGTTTGTATGTATGTGTGTATTGTGTGTTTAAGTGTGCGTGTGTGTGTGTGTGTGTGTGTGTGTGTGTGTGTGTGTGTGTGTGTGTGTGTGTGTGTGTGTGTGTGTGTGTGTGTGTGTGTGTGTGTGTGTGTGTGTGTGTGTATGCATGTATATATGTGTGTGTGTGTTTATTTCTATATGTATGTAAGTATGTATGCAATTATGAATGTATACCTCTGTGTGTATATATGAATTCATACATCTGTGTATGCACGTATGTATGTGTTCATGTATAAATGTATGTATGTAAAAATGCATATGTGTATGATTGTCTGTCTGTATGTATATATAAATTTACGCATGTGCACACATACACATACATATGAATATGTATGTATACCTGCGTGCGTGTACAGTATACATGTCTGTATATATAGTATATAAGTATTGGACATTTATAAAAATACATGGGTTTATCTGTAGCACAAGTTTTGTACTTACGAACAGGGGAAAATATATATTCAGTTCAATATGCTTTTCTTATTCTTCGACAATAAACACAAGTTCCAAAACAAACACCCCGATCGTCGAAAAAACAAACAAAAAAATAAATTCGGGAAAAAAAAAAAACGCAAACCAGCCGTCTTGATTTCGTTCTCAAGATCGCGAAGGCTCAAGGAGGGATTGTCAAGCCATCAGAACTTTTACAGGTGCAGACCGTGTGACCTTTATAGCCTCTCTCCCTGACCTTATTTTATGGTCATGTTGACATTATCCCTTTCTTATTTTCCTGTTTCTTTTCCTTTTCTTATTATTATTATCTTTTTTTTTTTTTTTTTTTTTTTTGGGGGGGGGGGGGATTTAAGAGTTCATTCTGCAATCTTAGAGAATAACGTTTTTCTTCGGAAGGTTTGGGAATATATTTTTGGTAATATTGTTATTGAAATAATGTGAGTCGGGTTCTGCCGGAAAGTGCATCATATATTTCTAAAAAGTATAAGATGATGAAAAGGTGCAGGATATACTTATATACATATATATTTTTATAAGTATACATCTTTCATGAGAAGCCATTACAAATAATAGTCATGCTTTTGTGTTCATCTAATCTGAAACTGTTGAAAAATCGGTTTTTGCATCAGGTGGAAATTCTATATACAAAATGATATGCATTTAAAGACCGTTATAATCACAAGAGCATCTACAAACAACGCCTCTTGCATCTAACAGCAAAAATCACAGAACCATAACGTAAACAAATCTCCATTTCCAGAATCTCGAAACGACATGAAATCATCAACGACAACCCTGGCTGTGGGGCTTGCTCTCGCCCTCCTGACGCTGCAGGAGGTAGAACCCAAGGAGCGAGAGGAAACGACAGAGAGAAACGCCCCGCAGGTCTACACTTACAGGCCTCCAAACCAAGGCTCCGTCTACCCTCACAATATCTACCCGAACAGCATCTACCCCAATGGCGTCTACCCGAATAACATCAGTCCTTATAACCCATCCAATCCAGCGAATAACCCCGCATATAACCCTTCCGTGACGACTAACAGTTATCCAGGAAGCGTGGGAGGGATTTATCCTTACAACGGCGTGGGGGTTGCGGGCCAGGAGGCTTTTACTGTGAGGAGAGCTTCGCCTTACACAACGCAGGGATCGAAGGTTATCTTCACCGAGCCCGTCACGCAGGTAAGTTCGCGGTTCGGAAGGTCTGTTATTTTTAGATAAGATATTTTTTTTATCAAGTTACATCAGTTGTTAATTTATGTTTCTATGTGAATTGCTTTTCTTCTTCTTCTTCTTCTTCTTCTTCTTCTTCTTCTTCTTCTTTTTTGGAGGGAAGGTGTAGGGGTTAAAAGAACGAGCTTTCTTTTTGTTAATTTCCTTTTCTTTGCCTTTTCTTTATGCGTTTTTTTTTTCATTATTATTGTTATCATTATTCCATTTCTGCTATTCTCTCATCTTCTTCATTCCTCTCCCCACCCCTTTCCTTCTCTTGTACCTTTCGTTCCCGCATCTCATAACATTACCAATTCTGCTCATCTTTCCAGGTGGGATCCGGGTGGAACATCGCATCGAGTGAGTTCGTGGCTCCCTTTGCTGGACTCTATTTCTTCAGCTTCTCTGCGGTTTCCGACAGATACAATCACTTCAGGTGAGTTTGGCTCGCTGGTGTGTTAATTCTGCGGGTCTCGGCGTGATGTTGTTTTACTGGATAGTGTGTTCTAAATCTGAACAATGGTGAATGGATGTTTATGTGGAATAGCGAGGCACACGTCGCATTTTTTTTTTCTTTGGTCTCGTGATTCATCGAAGAACACTAACATCAGAATTAAAAAAAAAAAAAAAAAAAAAAAAAAAAAAAAACACGCATGTTTGTCTTCATAAAATACTATATTT
>NC_051397.1:49115362-49122862 GCF_015228065.2 Penaeus monodon | reverse complement strand
ATTATTATTATTATTATTATTATTATTATTATTATTATTGTTATTATTATTATTATTATTATCACTATTATCACTATCAGCATAATGACAATAATAATAATAATAATAATAATGATAACAATAATAGCGATAATAATCATAACAATTATATTAACAATAACTATGATAATAATGATGATGATGATAATAAAAACTAACTAACGTGACATGTGGAAATTTTCTCTCCTCTCTACCTTTCCCTTTTTCGGTCCGTCTCTCTCTCTCTCTCTCTCTCTCTCTCTCCCTCTCTCTCTCTCTCTCTCTCTCTCTCTCTCTCTCTCTCTCTCTCTCTCTCTCTCTCTCTCTCCCTCTCTCTCTTCTCTCTCTCTCTCTCTCTCCTCTCTCTCTCTCCTCTCTCTCTCTCTCTCTCTCTCTCTCTCTCTCTCTCTCTCTCTCTCTCTCTCTCTCTCTCTCAAATCTTCCTTAAATAAACTCTTTTCCTCTCACTTTCATCCTTATGTCATTTTCTTTTTCCTCTCTTTCTCTCATTCATTCTCCTTCCCTCTCTTTCTCTCATTCATTTTCCTTTTCTCTCTTTCTCTCGTTTATTCTCCTTTTCCTCTGTTTCCTTGTTCTCTTTACGCTCCTCCTCCTCCCTTTTCTCCTTTCCTGTTTAATTCTTTATCTATTTTCTTCTTTCCATGTCAATAATAGACAAATAATGATCGTGAAAATTATAATAATCTGATGCCTTTGTGTGTGTGTGTGTGTGTGTGTGTTTGATTTTTTGTTTTGTGTGTGTGGTGTGTGTGATGTGTATGTGTGCCTCGGTGTGTGGTTGTTTGTTGTGTTGTGATGTGTGTTAAATATTTGTACGCAAAAGTTTGCACAGAACGGATCTAAATGACATTTTCTTTTTTAAGGGGAGTTTCAAGAATAACATCCAGGAAACGATAAATATTGCATTCAATAATCTAGTTTTGTACTTTTCTTTTTACTGAACTCAGTTTTCATACCAGAAGAAAATATCTGAATATACCCAATACTGTGCTTAAAGGTTACTGATTTTTTCCACCTAATGTTTCACAGGTGCAGGAGTGATTCAATCTATATGTTGATATCGACGGCCGATCGTCCTGGAGGCCAGGGAAAAGGGGTGTTCTTCTCTGATTTATTGTGACCTAACTGCTTATCCACACACACACACGCACACACACACACCACACACACACACACACACACACACACACACACACACACACACACACACACACACACACACACACACATATATATATATATATATATATATATATATATATATATATATATATATATATATATATATATGTATATATATATATATTATATATATATATATATATATATATATATATATATATATGCATATATATATATACATACATATATATATAATATATATATATATATATATATATATATATATATATATATATATGTGTGTGTGTGTGTGTGTGTGTGTGTGTGTGTGTGTGTGTGTGTGTGTGTGTGTGTGTGTGTGTGTGTGTGTGTGTGTGTGTGTGTGTGCGTGTGTGTACATAATCATAATAACAACAACAGTAAAAAAAATAATAATGGTGAAAATAGTAGAAATAATAATAATAACAATAACAATAGTAATAAGGAAAATAATAATAATGATATAATCATCATCATAATGATAATGATAACAATAATAATAATAATGACCATAATAATAATAATGATAATAATAATAATAATAATAATAATAATAATAATAATAATAATAATAATAATAATAATAATAATAATAATAATAATAATGATAATAATAATAATAATAAGGATAATCATAATAATAATAATGATTGTAATGACAATAATGATAATGATGATGATGATCATCATCATCATGTTTTAATACTAATACTACTACTAACAATAATATTAATAACAACAACAATGATCGTAAAAGTAATAATAAAACAATAATGATAATAATAATAACAATAACAACAACAACAACAATAACAATAATAATAATAATAATAATAATAATAATAATAATAATAATATAACATGATGTGAATAATAAAAAGCAATGATAATAAAACTATAATTACGATAAAATATATAGTAATTGCAATAAATGCAATAATAATATTGGTATAACATGATAATAAAAAATCAATGCAATAATAACAAAAATATGATAATAATGAAAAATATAATAGTAGCAATATCAATAGCAAGAGCAATAATAATAATAATAATAATAATAATAATGAAATAATATAATAATAATAATAATAATAAATAATAATAATAATATAATATAATAATAATAATAATAATAAATAATGACAAATAATATAATAATAATAATAATAATATAATAATAATAATAATAATAATAATAATAACAATAGTAGTAGTAATAATAATAATAATAATAATAATAATAATAATAATAATAATATTGATAATGATAATGTTAATTATAATGATAATAATAATAATTATTATTATTATTACTATTATTATTATTATTATTATTATTATCATTATTATCATTATTATAACAATAACAACAACGACAACAACAACAATAATAATAATAATAATAATAACAACAACAACAACAACAACACAACAATAATAATAACAATAATGATAATTATGATAGTGAAATGTATGTTTATGTATGCACTATGTGTAACAAATATCAAAGTCCATTTCTAGAAATATACTGTATATATCTGCACACATGTGTATGCTTTATATGTTTACACAGTATAGTCACATACAATACAGAACACATGAACAGAACAGACGTCATTTTTAACGCACTCATTCCACTGCTCTTTCTGATTCTTAATCAACTTCGTATGATTCAAGAATATTTGATTTGTTCACTTTGAGTAATGTATTGAATCTCACCACATCCCATTGCAACACCACTATATTCTTAAGAAACCATATGATCTATATGAAAAATACACACGTTGAGGGATAAGAAAAAGAACTTCCACGTTGAAAGTTTTAATAAGTGTTGGCAGTGCACAAGAGCCCTTTTTTTTTTTTTTTAGAATTTCCTGCCGAGTATTCAGTATTTGTGTGCAGACTTCTTAAGAACATTTGACAACTGTTGGCCGGCAGTCTTTTGAAATGGTTGCTACATGGCTGTTCTTTAAAGCAATCAATATTCCTTCTCAACGCAAAAGGGATATGCATGACCTGGTCAGCCTTGCGTTTGATGAGGGATAACTGTTGGCAGGAATTGCTCAGCTGAACTGCCAAAGGCGAAATCGGCAGATGCACAAAGAAACATCTAAATACAATAGTCTCAGTAAATTCTGGAAAGCAAACCTCTCTAGAATCAGAAGAATGCAGGTAGAATCAGCAGCCATTATTGTGGAATCAAATTTCCTATTTCACGAAACTGAATGCAGATTTACTGACACTCCGAGGCCTTGTCTTTATTCATAATCGTTTAGCTTCATTTACTTTCCTGTTAGTGTCAAAAAAAAGAAGAAAAAAAAATGTAGTCCCCTTAAAGTGTATATACTTTGCAGTATTCCTAAATAGACCTTTCACAACCAGCCCCCCCCCCAAAAAAAAAATAATAATAATAATAAAAAATAAATAAAATAATAAAAATAATAATAAATATGATAATAATAATAATAATAATAATAATAATAATATAATAATAATAAATAATAATAATAAATAGACCATCACATGAATACTACAAACGCTCCCCCCCCCCCAATCAAACCCAAAGGCTTTGGAAAAAGAGGCGTGGCTTCCGGGCGAATTTAGCGTGGGTGATTGCAAGTTAGTGATTAGGGCGTACGACCTTGAGGCTGGCTTATTATTATTATTATTATTATTATTATTATTATCATTATTATTATTATTATTATTATTATTATTATTATTATTATTATTATTATTATCATTATTATTATAATTATTATTATTATTTCAGATCGTCAAAAAAAAAAAAAAAAAAAAATGGCGGATCTTCGCCACGTGCTTATGAGGGATTTTGATCTATTTAAGCCTATGCATTTACACCCCAATAAATGCAAATTTCTCAGTGGCTGCTAGAGCGTGTATGAATAGACAATTTATATGTAATTTTAATTTCTTCATGACTTCCTTAGCGATATTAGGAAGTTATTCTTCCAAGAAAAACGGTACAATTCCTATACATTAAAAAGATAAGAAAACATATACATTTTTCTTTAAAAAACAAACAGAAAATAAACACCAGCATGATTTAAACTAAAAAAACGTAAATATTAAAAGAAATGATAATAAAAACATACAAGAAGCAATGAAAAACTAAATAAATTAACAAAATAAACAAAATGAACGAAAAACAAAATAAACAAAAAACAAATAAAACAAAAAGTAAACAACGCACATAAACAAAAAACAAACAAAAATAAACCACACACACAAACCCAAACAAACAAAACGAAATAAACCAAAACCAAACAAAAAAAAAACAACACAAAACAAAACAAAATAAACCCCCCAACCCCCCCAAATAAAAAAAAAAAAAAAAAAAAGCGACGCATCCCGACCGTCACTTGTTTCCAGTCACGTGACCGGGACAAAATGGCGTCTTGATGCGTCGCCGTAAACAACCTTCCTTCGGCGTCGGAATTCCGCGGCTTATATCTCTCAGTAAGTGAACGAAGGGGAAGCGGGACGCGGGCGAGGGGCCGAGGAGCGAGGGGAGGAAGAGAGGAAGAGGGAGAGAGTAGCGAAAGGAGGGGAAAAGGAGGCGAAAAGCGGGAGAAGGCTTAGTAAGAGTCGTTGCAGGAAGGGAAGTTTTCGGTGCCATTGATTTTGTTTCTGCAATGATGCTCTTGCAATTGCCAAGCGGCTCGTTGTTCGGCGGGACGAGGGCGCCGGGGCGGCCTGTGCGTCCGCCCGTGGTCTTCCCCGAGGGCTGAGAAGGAGGGAAGAGAGAGGAAGAGGGAAAGAAAATGCAAATGCGACGGAGGCTTCTTGACGGACCCGGCGTGGGGGATTTTTTTTTTTTTTTTTTTTTATTGTTGTTTGTCTTTCTTGTGGTTTTTTTTTGTTTGTTTGTTGTTGTTTTGGTGCTGGTTTTTGGTTGTTGTTGTTTTGTTTGTTTGTTTTTTTTGGCCTGTTTGTTTGAATATTTGTTTGTTTGTTGAATATTATTATTATTTATTTATTTTTTTACTCTTTATTAACACTTGTATGTACATTTCATTAATTACCTCTATTTCTTTGTATTTTCCAGCATATTTTTATTATAATTTCTTTTGAATAAAGACCAATGAAATGCCATAATTTCTATTGTAAAGATGCAAATGTCTCAGACCGCTTATTTAGCCCCAAAATTATCGTAAACTCGTCGGGTACGAGAGCCATTCCTCGTGTCGGTTTATCGTTTTGATTTGATTGTAATTGCTTTGTGTCGTTAGTGGTCGTTAAGTGGGAGTTTTTGATTAATTCTGGATTCAGGAGTTTATTGGAAAACCCTGTTTATTGCCCTGTTTAAAATTTACACTATTTACGCTATTTAAAATCCTGTTTATTGCCCTATACTTGATTTGTCTCTGAAGTTTCGCCGGTTTATTGCAATGTTTCCGCTAATGTTATTATATTGGTTATTCTGTTAGAAAACGGTTTCGTCTAAACAGAAGGCTCGAGGAGAACGGCAAGTTTGTGTCGGCTAAGTCGAGCTTTTTGTAGCGAATTTCTCTCGTTTTTCTGCGAGTTTTATCCATGCTTTGTCTATATATTTTTCCGTGGTCAGATGTTTAGAAGATCTGGCACTAGCTTTGCATTGATTGGCACAGATCTCTATCTGTCGATGATCCAGTAATCAACAATAAACTTTCATGAAGCATATTCTGGCAAGATAGACTGTCTAGAGCAGCTTCAATTCTTAAGAACATTATATTTTAGGCTTTCCATCACTGGCTATAGTGAGCATCAAGTTGTTAGGTAACACGCAGTCATTATTATCGCAGGAAAAAGAGATCTGTTGTAAACACTTATCTGTAAGGGTATTCTTTGTAATATGGACACATTCCCGAGAGATTAAATTCCCAATTCCATGTCACATTTTTATTCAACAATTCTGTGTGTGTGTCTGTCTGTGTGTGTGTGTGTGTGTGTGTGTGTGTGTGGTGTGTGTGTGTGTGTGTGTGTGTGTGTGTGTGTGTGTGTGTGTGTGTGAGTGGTGTGTGTGTGTGGTGGTGATGGTGTGTGTGTGGTGGTGATGGTGTGTGTGTGTGGTGGTGTGATGGTGTGTGTGTGTGTGTGTGGTGTGTGTGTGTGTGTGTTGAGGTGTGTGGTGTGTGTGTGTGTGATGTGTGTGTGTGGTGGTGTGTGTGTGTTGTGTGTGGTGTGTGTGTGGTGTGGTGTGGTGTGTTGTGGTGTGGTGTGTGTGTGGTGATGGTGGTGTGATGGTGTGTGTGTGTGTGATGGTGTGTGTGTGGGTGTGTGTGTGTGTGTGTGTGGTGTTTAGAGATCCCCTGTTTTCTTAATATGTAATTGTTTTTTCTTTCTTTTTATTTTTTTTTTATGGCATCAAGTCTCCTTATCTCCCCTGTCTTTTTTAAGGTTAATTACATAGTATGCACTGTTGGTTGATTTTGTTTTCATATATGAAGGGCCTTGTATGGTTATTTCATGTTTTACTTCTTTCCTGTATTCAGTCAAGTGCATATTTTTTCCTTGCATTTTCAAATACTTCAGAATACATCATGTGCCATCTGTATTCATATGTACTACAGGCTACTTGAAAATTATGTTCTTCCCTCACTTTCTTTTATATTTCTTTTTGCTTTCATTCATCTGTTCTTCTGTTGCATGTGTTTTAAGCTGTTCAAATTGATGATTTCTGTTATCTTGTGTCCCTGTTTTTGTGGCATGTTATTATGCCTTGGCCTTAAGCTGTAGGTAGATGTTTGTCTGCAAGAGATGTGTTATAATATCCATCCCCCTTTTGTTTCTATTTATCTGTGTTGTCCCTAGTCTTTCTTTCTCTTTCTTCTTTCTTTTTATGTCTCTTCTTTTCTCTCCTTTTATCCCTCTCCTAATGATTGTGTGTGTGTGTGTGTGTGTGTTTCTTGTACACTGATTGCATGTGTGGGTCTAATTAGGGAAAATATTTGTTTGGTAAAATATGTGGAAATCAGTATTGGAAAACACGGACACAATTAATTCAGTCCTCACTTCAGCATAACTTAAACAGCGCAGTTATTCTGTGCAGTCCTCCGGGGAATCAGTGTAAAAAATCAAGTAACTATATTTTAATTTCATATTTACTTTATTTTAATCTATCTTCCCTTTGGGGATATGGCTGACAAAGATGGAAGTTTATATGCACAAAGTTTCATTCTGTGCTATGTAAATGTGATGCTTCTCTCTCTTTCTTTCTTTCCTTTCTTTCTTTCCTTTCTTTCTTTCTTTCTTTCTTTCTTTCTTTCTTCCTTTATTTCCTTTATTTCCTTTCTT
>NC_051397.1:49100362-49107862 GCF_015228065.2 Penaeus monodon | reverse complement strand
TACACAGCAGCATTAGCCTTTTTTTCCAGCTTGAGAAAGAAGCTGAATATTGGGGCGGGGTTTTCAGGGTGACACATAAGTCTATCCCACAGCTCCATCGTGTCATCTGCCGTGGTGGTTGAGGTCATCGTCCAGGTCAGCGGTTGTTGGTCCCTAAGTTGGCCTGTCTCCCCCAGTGGGACACCCAAAAGACTCCCAGCCAGTGCAAAATGATGCAGTGACTTTTCTAGTGGACTTGTGGACATTGTCTCAGGGGTCATCTCTCTCATGGCCTATATTTGTCTGGGCCCCTCTTAGCAACAGTAATAGGTACAAAGAAAGATATCCTAGTTCAAATGTGACAATAGTACTCAGCAATTACCTGTCTAATGTGAAACATAAGAACTTAACAAGATCAAATACCAACTTTCTCATCACTATTTGTGCCATGAAGAATACCATGTTCTTCTATACCAACCAACAGGTAAAGCTTTATTGGGTTTTTATCTTTTGATATAAAGATCAAAGAGTAATAGATACTTATAGATGGAACTTAGGTTTAAAAAGTGGAAGGCTTAGGTTGAGCATTGGTTTCAAGATGTAAGAAGTAATTCTAAGTACAGTGGACTCTTGCTCAGTATGATTGTTGTTTTAAATGCTTTATGAGGTCACAGTTAAAGTTACATTTTTCATGGGCGAGTTGATCATGAATAATGACATAACGGATCAATACTGAATAATTAATATTTAGTAAGGGTCAACTGATCGTAAAGTGTTTGAATCCTTCTACACTATGGATGGAGGACAGTGATTACCTTTGGTTTGTATAATGAAGTTCAGTTATATACAGTATATATTATATATATATTTTGCATGAAGGAAGTGGCTGTACTCAGATATTAATTTCAGTACCAGATATAAGTAGTAGTGCATTCATTTCATTATCTTTTCTTCTATATAATATTTTTTCTTTCATGTGAATCTTGTAAAATGACAATATAATATAGTGTGTGCACTGTAGTGTTGCAATAGATTAAAAGTTCTGATACCCTTTTAAAAGTCAGCACACTCGTGTTCTTTATAATTTGTTAATTTTTTCCCCATCCATTAGTTATGTTCTGTAATATCACCAGACTTTTTGTTTCAGCCACCTGGTGATGACTTGCCATGTACTTTGTCCTTGTCAATAACAAGTTGAATTCTCTCTCTACCCATAGTGGATCACTGTTTGTGTGTTTTTTTATTTTTTTGTATTTCTTTTATGTCTCCCATTTGATTTTGGACTTTTGTTATGTTTTTTTAAGGCCAAAAATGAAAGAAGCTTGATTCCATTATGTACAAAAGAGGAACTTGCTTGTGTTTTTAGTTATTGGATTTTTTCTTCTACTTTTCCAACTTTTTTATTTCCATTTTCCTCTACATTACATTTTTTTTTTTTTTTCTTCTTTTCTTTTCTTTTCTTTTCTTTCTTTTGAGGGGGGGAGGGGGAGGCCATTATGGGTATAAAGTGTAATTCATCTTTGGCTATGTAATGTCTACACTAAGATCCATCAATACTTAGGACTTCCCAGATCCCACACTACAGGTTTTGTATTTCTTCCCCCAGGTCGTTACTGCAGCTGATACATCGCACTATAGAGTTCATAGTGCGAGAGGGGCCTATGTTTGAAGCCATGATCATGAACCGAGAGATTAATAACCCAGAGTTCAGGTGAGCAAGTAGAAGCTGGGGAGAAAAGCTACTTTCTTCGGGATATTGTTAATCGTAGATTGTTATTGTTTTTTTTTTTTTCAAGAACGTTCATGTGCTAAGTCGATTTCCATTAACTGTGTATGGTCATTATATGTTTGTTCTTTATTTTAGGTTTGCAGTGAAAATATGTTGCTCTTAATCAGGAATATATTGGTTAATTTTGTTGTTTTTGCTTAATTTTAGGTTCCTCTTTGAGAATCAGAGCCCAGCACATGTATATTATAGATGGAAACTGTTTTCAATGTTGCAAGGAGACTCGCCAAACAGGTGGTCGACCAAACCCTTCCGAATGTTTAAAGGTAAGTTGTACCAAAACACACCATTAATATTTTGTAGGAGGTGATCTAATTCTAAGTTTATTATTAATAACATGGACATACATATATTTATATATATATATATATATATATATATATATATATATATATATATATATATATATATATATATTTTTTTTTTTTTTATGTTTCTGTTGTATTTGCAATATATTTTTTCCTTTTTTCTCAGGTGGGTCAATATGGAAGCCTCCACCTCTTAATCCATTCTTACAAGGGATGCCTGAGGAACTGATCCAGATGGAGGAAGAGGAGGAAGACAAAAATAAAAAGGGATCTCTCTCTAATGCGTAAGTGGAGATGATTCTGTCTTTAGGATTTCTTAGTTTTTTCTTTCTTTTCCTTGCCTATTGGTTTTATTTGTTTTGGCTATCTTTGTCTTTTTGTTTCCTTTCACATACATGCTCAGAGACACTTCAGACACCTTAAATGGGGAGCCGGAGTATCACCTTGCGCCTGTCAGCCAACCACCGCCCAACAGGTATTGGCTGACGTGTGTGAGATGCTGGTCCAGCTTTCTGTTTAAGGCGTCCAAAGTGTCTCTGAATATGAGCGACCGTCTTTGTATCCTGCATTCTTTGCAGCTCTGGCTATACCTTGCTCCCTTCATTTTTTCCTTCAAGTGTCTCTTTCCTGCATGTCCTTCCCTTTTTTAAGTTCCCATTCACTTTGTGTATTTTTTCCCTCAAGCCTCCCTTTCACCTTCCCCCTGTTTATTGGGTTCTTCCAGTCCCCCTCCATCTTCTTTCCTTCATCTTTCTTTCATTTCCTTCCCTTCGTGTGTTCCTTTGTGTAAAAAACTTGTAATGTGATACTACCATTTCCTGAAACTTTCCTTTGATATTCCGATATCTCTGACATTCCTCAACAGACAAAGAGGTCGGCTGGAGTCCATGATCCGGCAGTTGGTTCCGGAGAGAGAGAAGATTGGTGAGGCCATGGTGTGGTGCATAGAGCATGCCGATGCAGCGGAGGAGATTTGCCAGTGCATCACAGAGGCACTTACTAATACAGAAACCGCTTTACCGAAGAAAGTAAGTTTGCCACGATAAAGAGTTGCTTTTTTAATTTTGCTTGAAAAGTTATTGTTGTTACAGTTATTATTTGTATATATGATGATAAAATTGTAATTCTAGAAGATTCATACCTGATATATGCTTTACCTGCCCCTTACATTGTTGACATGTAAAACCATAGATACATTGATTAAATTTAGGTGTAAGCATTTCTGAAAGTGTATTACACACAACGAAGTGTAGTAAAGAAAGAAAGAAAAAAACAAGACTTGATTTTTATATATTTTTTTTTTTATGATTGGTTATGATTTTTATGATTATTTTTTCTCCCTCTCTTAATTTTACGGTGGACATTACATTAATATCCTTGTGCTTTTCTCTCATAGATTGCAAGATTGTATCTCGTCTCTGACATTCTGCATAACTGTAGTGTCAAAGTGTCAAATGCCTCGTTTTATAGGAAAGGGTAAGGATAGATAACCTTAAAATATATGACGTGTACTTCTTTACTGTGATGCTGTTGTGTTCATTGGCTCCTGCATTATGATGTTTTCCTAATCAAGGATCATGTATTTTACTTGTATATTTATTATTATAATTATTATTATGAAATTAATGTTCCTCAGGCAGTAGTGTAGTATTATATCTTTATTTTTCCATTTTGTGTGCAGCAACATGCCTATCTTTCATGTTATTCATTCATTTTCCATTTGTTTATACGGAAAAGTAGTGGCATTTTTTGGTTAATGTTAATTTACTGTGTTCATTATTTGGTTATATTTTGTATCAATAATACTTTAGAGGGATTATTTGTTAACCCCTAAATGATAACGCTTTTTATATGTTACCATACTACAACAAGGTTAATTTCAAAGGTCAAATAAAATGGAAAAGGTGAAAGTCTGCCTTTTCTTCATCAGTGGATTAGTAGGATCAGATGCACAGGCACAAGATATTACTCCCTATCTAGTCATTACAGTTATTATTATTATCATTGTTACAGTTACTATTACTACTATCATTATTATTATTATTGTTATTATTATTATTATTATTATTATTATTATTATTATTATTATTATTATTATTGTTATTATTAAAGTTATTTTTAATTCTGTTGTTGCTCAACATGTTCTACTGTATAATTCTCTCTATATAGTCTTCCAATATATGCAATTGCTTTGGATGTCAGTGCTATCCCTTTGACAGTTTGTATGATACTATGTTCGAGACATCCATCTTATTATCAGAAGTAAACAGTTGTATTCAGATTCAAAACAAAGGGCCATGTGAATTGCCAATAGAGCCTGCATGTTGCCACCTTCATACTTGATTGGTGTGTGATTATTGTCATTGAAGGGTTAATGTTGGATGCTGAACTTGCTCCTCCCTAAACGAGCTTCTCTCTTCAGTATGGCTAGCTGTTGTGTGTAGATTAGATTTATTATTTAAAGAAACAAACAAACTGGGAAAAAAAGAAAAGGAAAAAAAAATGTAAAGAACAAGAATCACTGTTAAACAAAAAATGGAGAAAATTTTAAATGCAACAGCAAGCATTGGAAGCCTTAAGGAGAAATATGGTAGTTGCATAGCAAAGAGATCCACTGAGTTATACCTGTCATAGTGAACATCTACCATTACCTTTTCCATTATCTCATCCTCTCTCTATCTGCTCTACCCTTCTTTTCTCCCTGTGTATGTTTATCCACCTTTGTTTTGAAGAGGCAAGTGGGGGGAGGGGAAAATCATAATAATCTTTAATAACTATTCATGACATTTCTTGCTGCCTCAGGTTCCAAGCCAAACTAGCAGAAATCTTTGAAGGTCTGCACGTCTCGTACAACCTGGTGGAGTCGAGGCTGCGTGCAGAGCAAGTGAAACAGCGCATCATGCAGTGCTGCCGTGCGTGGGAGGAATGGGCCATATATCCTCATGAGTTCCTGATCCATCTCCAAAATATATTTTTGGGGCTGGTCAAGAGAGTAAGTCATGTGATTGTATATGTGTTTGAGGGGGAAGGGGAGGAAGGATTATTGGTGATGTTAGGGTTGTATTATGTTTTCTTATAGTTTTATAAGGACCAGTGTTATTTATATATATTGTTGTCCTTCAAACTTGTGAAAGGTTGATGCATGTAATCAGTTAATTGACATAGATATCACAACTTGGTATTTGATTAATATGTATCAATCTGTGATGACTTGCAGGAACCTGAAAGTGAAATGGAAGAAGAAATGCTCAAGTGTGTGATGAACGATGCTCCCATGAATCCAGATGATGTGGATGGCATTCCTATAGATGATGTCGATGGCATTCCTATCAAGGAGGAGGACAAAGAAGACCTGGATGGCGTACCGATTGCCAACACTCCCCTGATCAAAAGTGCTGCAATAAGTGCGCTACTTGGGTATGATGACGACGACGATGAGGAGGATATTGATGGTGCTCCATGTAAGATGCTGCGGCTTTGATGCTTTGCCAATTTTCTTGGTGTTACATGTGTGAAGATTGTTATTTTCTGTTAGTTTAAGTATAACTTTACCTAGAATTACATTTAATGACCACAAAATGCTATTCTTTCCAGTGGATGATGATGTGGATGGCATTCCTTTCAAAGAGGCTCCTATCTCAGACAATGGTCCTGCACCTGGGTTCGTTTCCTCCAAGTGGGAAAGGGTTAGTCCAAAACGTGTAGAAGCTCAGGTAAGGGAACGATACCTAGATAGTTTTGTATGTACAGATTATAGTAATATCACATACTTGTAATAGAATTGAGTGGGGATGTGTAATGTGGAAATAGGATAGATGAGGAATTTTCCATAATACTGTGAATACTCTCTAGGCTGTAACCACATCAAAGTGGGAAATGGTGGAAGCCAATCAGAGTGAAGACGAGGAGGCAAATGGTTCAGACAACACCCCTGTATATGACCGATCAGGACCGCACACGCAGCTGAGCCAAAACAGTCATGGTATTTTATTGCGTATCCTTTGCTTTGGTCTAATGATTGTGAAATTATTGGATTATTGTTTTTTTAATAAGTAAGGAATTGTATTGTAAGATTCTAGAAATGTTGAAAATGTTGTCTCTGCATATATTTTTTTTCAAATTAGTAATTCTTTCCCGTAGATGAAGATGATTTAGATGGAGTCCCTCTTGTATATGATGACTACAAACGCAAAAAGAGAGATTCCTCTGAAGATGATTCACAGTCTCAGGATAATACTTCAGATTACTCTGAAGATTCTAGAGGATTTGATAGACTGCAAGGGTGAGCTTTTTCATATAAATGTTCTAAGGTTTTTGTCTGTTTCCTTTATTCTTTCTTTTCTATTATTATATGATTATGCTCCATGGATTTCATTACACTGGTCTCATATTATTATATAAAGTATAATATTTACAATTTGCTTTTAGTTATAAGATCAGTAGGTTATATACCCATGATTATATTTTGTGAATGGACATGGACTGATGTTCTGATATATTTTGTTGAATTGACAACTTTCTTCATGTTCTGAAAACCAGGGACGTTAGTGAAGAACGCCGTGCCAAGCTTCGTGAGGTAGAAATACGTGTACTCCAGTACCAAGATGAATTAGAACAGGGTATTCGTTCCGTTAAGCAGGGATACTCCATCCACAGACAGGTTGCACACTACCGCCACAAGATGATGAGAAAGGTGAGTGCAACAAACTTCTGGTTACTGAATATATGGAAAACTGAACTATATATATGAGCAAAGGTCATTATTTTATTTGAACATTATTGTACAAAACTCTTATTGACACACATTTTTTTATTTGTCCATTATTTCACCTAGGACATGAAATATAAGGATTGCAATTTACAGATCGAGAGGGAAGATGGAAGTGAACGAAGACATCACCGGCACAGAAGTCGGAGCTCATCACCAGAGGAGAGGAGACCCACAAAGCGCTCCAGATCACCACACAAGTAAGGATTTTGTGATGTTTGTAGATGCTGTCTCCTTCCTATGTCATAGGTTCATTCATAGGAAGCCTCATGGGGATCATTATTCTTCAGTTTCTTGCTTTTTGGTTTCATCTTTACCTTGTTTACTTGGAGTCATGTTCATCTCTCGCTGAATAGTGCGTGTGAGGAAAGATAAAAATGACTGGTAATGGTGATGCAGATAATAGTTTGATATGGACCTGCTCAATATAACTATGTAAATAACATGCTTACTTATACATTCTATACGTTGCTGTGATCTTATATTTGAATGAATTCCCCAAATAATTTTTTTACTGTAATTGCCTGTTCTTTAAAGGTCTCGTCATCGCACACACTCCAGATCCCCAAGTTCCAGGAGACACAGGTCAAGATCTCCACGGAAACGAACGTCCCACTCGCGTTCCCCTAGTCGCAAGCACAAGAAAAAGAGCCGCCATT
>NC_051397.1:49092862-49095362 GCF_015228065.2 Penaeus monodon | reverse complement strand
TATATGTATGTATGTATTTGTATATATATGCGTGTGTGTGATTGACAGAGGGTGGAGCCAAGCAGCTCATCTGGCATCAGTTATCAGTCTGTGAAAGCGATAATAAGATTCTCTCCTGTGTGTTTCGGGCATCTGCTAAGTACTTCAAGGGTACACTGAACACGACATAAATAACACTGCGTAGAGGGATCTGTGCAGTGTTGCAAATACCACGATCGCCGCAATATGAATTCCTTAATGCAACAGATAATATTGATAGCGCTTCTGGCCGGATGCCTCGGGGGTACTCAGGGTCGAACTGGGGGTCCAGGGAATCCCCCCAGGGCGAGGCGTCCCCGGCAGAGCTCGTGTCCTGATCCCGAGGACATCCTCCCCTGCGAGTGCACCTTCGACGATCAGTTCGGGGCCATGGACATGAACTGCTCCGGCGTCCTGGACGAGGAGCAGCTCCGCCACGTGTTCCTGGCCAACGTGGCCGACAAGCGGTTCCGAGCTCTCATTATCACCAACAACCCTCACATCCGTATCCTTGAGAACGGCGTCTTCGGCGACTTCACCTTCCAGCGCCTTGACATCATGGACGGCGCTTTGGAGGTGATCGAGGAGGCGGCCCTGACTGGCAGCGCCTCCACGGTCTTCGAGATGAACTTCCACCGAAACAACATCACGGATTTCCCCTTCCTGAGCCTCCGGGAGTTCTCATCCCTCGAGAACCTCAACCTCCACTACAACCAGATCAAGGAGATCCCCGTCTTCGAGTCGGGGTCCTTGAAGGAGTTCTATATCTTTGGGAATCCTTTAGCGCATCTCCCTGTGGACAGCCTCATTGGCCTGCCGAACCTGAAGACGTTTGGTGCGTCGGAATGTGATATACCAGATATATATCCAGGTAACAACGATAACATTACTGTACGTTGGCAATTATGCGATAAAACACGGTGAATTAAATCTTACTCACCTAATTGATTTAAATAGATGTAATTGAAGAGCACATTTAAGTGGACAAGGATATGATTATGTGTGCCAGCGTGCGTTTGTCTTGAACATGCAGGGGTTATCATCATCCATCTAAAAAAAGCCTCAAACCGTTTCTGCAGGAGTCTTCGACAACCAGGTCTCCTTGAGGAACGTGTACTTGCAGGAGAACCGCTTGACCAAAATCCCCAGCGGCGCCTTCCGTACCTCTGGAAAGACGATCTACCACATCGTGCTGGATGACAACCTTATCGTAGAGGTAGCTGAAGGCGCCTTCCCAGGTGAATAGGGGTCCGCTGGTTTGATCTTGTTATTTCGTACAGTCGTACTGGATATCTCATCTCTCTGTTTTCTTAATCCTATCTCCTTTCTCTCTCTCTCTCTCTCTCTCTCTCTCTCTCTCTCTCTCTCTCTCTCTCTCTCTCTCTCTCTCTCTCTCTCTCTCTCTCTCTCTCTCTCCATCCCTCCCTCCTTTCCTCTCCCCCTCAGCCTGTGCATAATTTCAAAGATTTTATTTCGATGTTTATTGTGCTGAGTCGAGTGAAACAAAAGACCAATGTCGTTTTCACTGGAGGAAATATAATACTTCTATTATAGAAAAAAAAAAGATAACCATAAGACTGATCAACGTGTTTTTTTTTTTTCTCACCGAGCCTCTCTTCCTGTCTCTTTCCCGGTCAGACATGAAGGAACACACGTCCATTTACTTGTACAACAACCGGATACGTCTTTTGGAAGAAGCTGTATGGCGCCCGCTCTTGGAGAATGACGTCACAGTCTGGCTCTCCGGTAAGTCGGGTTAAGTTGATAGTGTTTAAGCCACTGAATTATTGGTATGGTTTGCTATAGTGTCGCTCGTGAACGATGAATGAAGGCATTTACTTCCCATTTCTTTCATATTCTGTGTCATTTTGTTATTCATCCCTTGCCATAAATTGCAAGGGTTAAAGATGAAGCAAAACATATTTTACTATTCATCACACTTCGTGACTCTGCTTCAGAGGCAAAGACGGATGGCTTCAGGTACTGTATTCCGTAATCTAAGGAAGTTTTAAAATCTCGCTAGGAAAGATAGCAAACGACACAAAAAAACTGACCCATCTGTAAATTTTAGAATATAATAAATGTGACCTACAAAAGATAAGGTGGTTTACCCTATCTATCCAATCCACATCTTTTGCTAAACATAATGCCTATAGTTTTATAGTTTATAGTTATTATAGTCTATAGTTTTTATAGTTTTTTATTTCTATAGTTATTTCTATAATAACTTACCGCCCCCACCCCCCCAGGTAACCCCTTGACCTGTGGATGCGACGCAGCGTGGGCGGTGCTCAATCCTGACCTCCTAAGGCAGCTTCCCAACGCCCATTGCGAGAGCGGGGTTGACCTGGCTGACCTGGATCCGGGAATCTTCGAATCCTGCTGACCCGTGCGACTCTCAGAGGAACCAGCTCGACCTCGGGAATTATTTGGAGGGAAAAGATAAGTGATTGTAGGAAGGTATAAATAAAATATGTGGAAC
>NC_051397.1:49035362-49045362 GCF_015228065.2 Penaeus monodon | reverse complement strand
TATATATATATATATATATATATATATGTATACATATATATATATATATATATATATATATATATATATATATATATATATATATATATATATATATATATGTTTGCGTCCGGTTGGAATTCTGCCTCCATCCTCTTCCCACTTAAATAGAATCTTATATTATATGCAGTCTATGAAAAATACTAACAATTACCAATAAGAACACGTTCGTCAAATCAAACTGATATTTTACGAGCTTATTTTTTCTTTTCTTTTGTTTTCTTTTCACTTTTGAGACGAGAAAACACATGCTACTTTCCCATGGTGCTTATCTTGTGTTATCTTTGTAACTGTAATGAAAGGAATACCCGAATAACTTTCAGAAATACATAAAGGTGCTATCGTTCATTAATCATGCAATATCATGTTTCCCACGTCCCCGATGACTGTGCTCTTATTTCCGGCACTCTGATATGACCCTTGTGCTTACACGTAGTTCATACTAAGCATAAGTAAAAAGACTATTATCACATTATTATTATTTAGAAATCTCTTAACATCTCTAGTTAAGGCTGTACTGTGATGTGGATCATTTCAAGCCGAAAAGTCACTCTCACGCAAAGCCCTATCGGGCTGGTTCCCACGCGCGTGCCTCTGTCTGCTGCCGTTATTCACAAAAGAGTGTGTCATGACACCCCATTTAGTCTCGTCTAATCTACTTTATTGAGTACTTTACCAAACAGAGCTGTATTTTCATGGTACTGTTGGTAAAATAATAAGAAACACGTAGTCGACTTAAATACGATGCAGTGAAAATTTGTCGAGAAACACAAGTTCTATATAACACAATAACAGATAAAAGACATACATATCAACAAATCAGAGATGATAAGGAGAACAAAAGAAAAACAATAAAAATTATATATATATATATATATATATATATATATATATATATATATATATATATATATATATATATATATATTTGTGTGTATGTGTGTGTTCAAAAGATACCTATCTGAATAGCATTGAAGTTTCCTCTCTAATTTAACCAACCTGTAGCCAATACGAGAAAGAAACCGCGATGTCGCATGGGAGAGGGAAGGAAGAGCGAGAGGAAAAGGAAAAGAAGGGAGAAGAAAAGAGGAGAAGGAGGAAGAGGAAGAGAAGGAGGAGGAGGAGGAGGGGGGGAGGAGGAGGAAGAGGAGAGGAAGAGGAGGAGAAAAAAAGGCGGAAGGGAAGGAGGAAGAGGAAGAGTAGGAATGGGAGGAGAATAAGGCGGAGGAGGGGGAAGAGTAGGAGGAAGAGGAGGAGGAAAAGGAGGAGAAGGAGGAGGAGGAGGAGGAAGAGTAGGAAAAGGGAGGAAGGGGGTGAGGAGGAGAAGGAGGAGGAGAAAGTAGAGGTAGAAAAAAAAGAAGAGGAAAAAAAGACGAGAAAGAGGAGGAAGAAGAGAAGGAAGAAGAAGAAGTAGAAAAAGAAAGAAGAAGAAAGAAAAAAGAGCCGGAGAAAGAGAAGGAAGCAGAAAGAGTGAGAGAGGGTCATACATCTCGCATACCCTTTCGCCCATTAAACCCGCCTAGTAATACCATGGCACCGACGCCTCGACCTTCCGGGCACCCCCTTTCCTTCTGCTGCGTCGCCTGAGGGATTTCGCCCAACTCTCCGCTCGCATCCGTCCCTGCCAAAGTGCCCTGGGGGACCCTCCGGACGGGGACCTCATTGCGCAGACTTCCTGACGCGAATGGGCGGTCATAAATCAGCGTCTGAGAGCATCTAAATAGGCCTAGTAATGGCGGAAGGGGGGGGGAGGGGGGAGAGAGGGGAGGAGGGAGGGGAGGTGGGGGAGAGAGGGGATGAGAGAGGGGAGGAGGGGTGAGAGAGGGGAGGAGGGGTGTGGGAGGGGAGGAGGGGAGGAGGGGAGGAGGAGAGGATGATAGGGGGGATAGAGAGAGGTCGGAGGGGAGAATTTAAGGGGTGGGAGGGGGAGGATGGAGGGAGGGGAAGGGACGGAAGGGGCGAAGGGCGAAGGGCAAGAGAGAGAGAGAGGCGGAGAGGGGAGGGAGAGGAGGGGGAGGAGGGTGGAGGGGAAGAGAGAGATGGTGAAGGGTTAAGGGCAGGGAGGGAATGGGGAGGGAAGGAGGGGAAGGGAGGTAAGGACGAAGGCGAAGGGCAAGGGAGAGAAAGAGAGGATAGGAAGGGAGAGAAGAGAATGGGCAAAGAAGAGAATGGAAGAGAAAAGAAGAGAGAGAGAGGAGGGGGGGGGGAGCGGGAGGGAGTCGATGCGAAAACGAAGAAGAGACAGAGAAAAGACAAAAAGGCCAAAAAGGTAAGAATGGAGGAATTCCAAAGAAAAAGAGAAGAGGGAGAGACGGAAAGGAGAGAAAAAAAAAACGAAGGAGGGAGATAGGAAATGTCAAATAAAAGAGGAATGAGAGATTAAGCGAAAGGAAGAATTTTCGATAGGCGTGATCCCATATTTCTCCCCCCCTCCCCTCCCCCCCCCAATCGAACCCCACTTTCACACGTGTTCTGCGTGAATCATAACAGCTGAAGATAACAATTGCTTATCATCATCTCCCACTTCCTTATCATTCTTATCACTATATCTTCGTGCTTAGCGTATACCCCATCCATTCAACATCCTCTACCATGGTTTCCGAAAATATTACGATCATCATTTCGTTACATCATTTCGTAATTTATAAGATAATAGCATGTTAAAATTCACTTATAGGTATGAAAATGTTATACAGTTTCATGAATATGTTTTTAGTTGATTATCCCTAATAAAGATGGTGATGATAACTGTAATAAGGATCATGATAGCAGGAACATTTTTAATAGTTATGCTAATGATTATGATAAACAATCATAAAAACCATGATAAAGATGATGGTGAAAATGTCGTGGTTACAGTATTCATCACTATAAGTAAAGCTATTGCGATGATGATGATAATGATGATGATGACAGTGAGATCGATGTCAAAGAATGATGATGGGATAATGAAAATCTTACTAATCATGGCAGTAATGATAACGATAGCATGATGATGATGGTTATGATGACGGAAAAGAGGATGATGATGATGATGATGATGATGATGATGATGATGATGATGATGATGATGATGATGATGATGATGATGATGATGATGATGATAATAATAATGATGAGAATTATAATAATGACAGTAATAATAATGGTAATAATGATAATAATGATAATAATAATGATGATAACACGATAGTATTAACAATGATAATAATACTGATAATGATAACAATAGTGATAATAATAATGAAGATGATAATATAATAATAATAACAACAGCATTGATAATAATAATGATAACAATAACAGTGATAACAATAACAATAACAATAACGATAATAACAGTAACGATAATAACAATAACGATAATAACAGTAACGATAATAACAATAACGATAATAACAATAACGATAATAACAATAATAATGAAGAAAAAAATAATAGTAATAGTAGTAGTAGTTGTAGTACTAATAATAATGATAATAATAATGATAATAATAATAATAATAATAATAATAATAATAATAATAATAATAACACAAATAACAATGACAATAACAGATAACAAGACAAGGGCCAGAAGAAGAACAGTTGGCCTTCTGCTCCTCGACGCGTTGCCTTTGACACGAGCCAATTGCCGGCCTCGCGAGGAAAGGGATCGGAGAAGGGAACCGAGAGAGAATGGTTTGTCTGGTTGTTACGGTCTGAGGGTCAGGTTGCCAAGGCCTTTGTTGTATGGTTTTGAGAGGTTTTTTTTTCTTTTCTTTTTTTTTTTTCTTTTTTTTAAGCAGCTGTAATTTTGGTATGGTGTATGGTATGCTATATGGTTGATCGATTCTGTATGTTAGTGTATGTGTATATATATATTTCTATATGTATGTGTGTGCGGGAAATAATTTGTCCATCTTTCTATCTATCTATCTATCTATCTATCTATCTATCTATCTATCTATCTATCTATCTATCTATATATATATATATATATATATATATATATATATATATATATGTGTGTGTGTGTGTGTGTATATATATGTGTGTGCGTGTGTGTGTATGTGTATGCATATATGTGTGTGAGTGTGAATATATATGCAGGGTCAGAGTCAGAGATGATCAACATAGACGCCAAATACCGTCCCTTACCGACCACGGAGCTCGTGTTTGGTTCCGTCTTCATCACCACGTTCCACATTTACATTCAAAAGGCTGATTTAAGCACCACGGAGCAACATTTCAACGACGCCTTTTTGCTCGTCGGCAATGATTACAAGTTGAAAATGGAAATGATTCGCGTGTAGCAATTGTGGGAACACCCGATACATGACCTCGTCGGCTTCAGAATGTGGATACTTGGCCAGTTCTCTCTCGTGGCACTGTTTGCACTCCTCCGCCAGTGTGTAAGGATGGTGTGCTACATTAAAAACACGTTTTGTTTGAAACGTAATGATCCCATGATCGTCAAAGCCGCGGTGACCGAATGGTTAAAGCGTCGGACTCAAGACTGTCACGACGGCAATCTGAATTCGAGGGAAGAAGAATAGTGAGACGGTAAAGGAGACTCAGGAACATCTCACGTAAACAGGTGTGTGATGTGAAGCGAGAGGGTGGTGGCCGTGTGGTAAGAGCATCGGACTCAAGACTGCCACGACGGCAAACTGAGTTCGAGTGTTCGAGTTACCGGCCGGCGCGTTGTTCCCTTGGGCAAGGAACTTCACCTCGATTGCCTATTTAGCCACTGGGTGGCCAAGCCAGCCCAAGTCAGTGCTGGTCCCAAGCCCGGATAATATAGAGAGAATGATTACCTAAAAGGTAACACCGGCACTCTCCGTGGAAAGGAACTGGGGACCCTACCACGTACTCACTCCAAGAGCATCACAACATTAAACTACAATTAAGTATCATGCTGTGACCACGGCGGCTCAAACATGAACCTACCGTTAAAATAATAATAATAATATATATATATATATATATATATATATATATATATATATATATATATATATATATATATACATATATATATATATATATATACATATATATATATATATATATATATATATATATATATATATATATATATATATGTGTGTGTGTGTGTGTGTGTGTGTGTGTGTGTGTGTGTGTATGTGTGTGTGTGTGTGTGTGTGTGTGTGTGTGTGTGTGTGTGTGTGTGTTTGTGTCTTTTTTGTGCATATATGAACTGCATCTACTAGTGGGGTTCTGGCCCTGAGCAGTAAGGAGCCACCTCTTAGTAACTATTGATCCCTGGTCCACTTCGACCCAGGCTGGAACACCTGTCGAGGTCCCATCTATGGGATAAATAGAAATAAGGGTAGAGGGGACTCTTTAGCCTTGGCTAGCAACCCCGCTAGAAACAGTCTCAATCAAAACACTGTTAGGGAAGGCAACAGGAAACCACCTTGACTGATCTTTCCCTCGTATTTATGGTAGACATCTCAGGAAATGGCCCTCAGTCCAATGGAAAAAACGTAGGACACAGTACTACAAGAATCTAAATGAATAAATAAATAAATAAATACACACACACACACACACACATACACACAATTGTGTATATGTATATATGTGTGTGTATATGCTTATATATATATATATATATATATATATATATATATATATTATATATATATATATATATATATATATATATATATATATATATATATATATGTATATGTATACAGTTTTTTCTCATTCTTATCATTTCTGATTTGTTGGTCTGTATGTCCTTTATCTGTTATGTAGCCTGTGTTTCTCGACAAATTTTCACTTCATCGTATTTAAATCGACTACGTGTTTCTTATTATTTTTCCAACAGGACTATGAAAACACAGCTCTTTTAGGTAAAGTACTCAATAAAGTAGATTAGACGAGACTAAATGGGGTGTCATGACACACTGCTTTGTGTATAACGGCAGCAGACAGAGGCACGCGCGTGGGAACCAGCCTGATAGGGCTTTGTGTGAGAGTGACTTCTCGGCTTGAAATGATCCACATCACAGTACAGCCTTAACTAGAAATGCTAAGAGATTTCTAAATAATAATAATGTGATAATAGTCTTTTTACTTCTGCATAGTATGAACTACGTGTAAGCACAAGGGTCATTTCAGAGTGCCGGAAATAAGAGCATAGTCATCGGGGACGTGGGAAATGTAACTACGAGGAACAAGATGTTGAAGGATTAATGAGAGATAAGATCTTCATGTATTTCTGAGGGATATTAGGGTATTCCCTTCAGATAGGTGATTGATATTACTCAGGTAAAATACTATTGAAGATAAGCATAATGGGAAAGCAACGTGTGTTTTGCTATCTAAATGGCGAAAAGAATAGAAAAAAGAAAAGAAAAGAAAGAAAGAGAGAAAAAACATAATATATCAGTTTAATTTGTCTTTTTTTTTTTTTTTTGGGGGGGGGGTATTTTTCAAAGAAGGCATATATTTTTAGAAGACTTTATTTATGTGGGGAGAGGATGGAGGCAGACTTCCAACCGCATGCCGCCCATCTCAGCCCGACGCTCACTCGGCCTCGCAGGGATGGATGAAATCAGTCGGGGTGTCGTGTGGCTCGTCGCAGGTGTGGGTCATCACGAACAGGTCGAGGTCATGCTGGTTCTTGTCGTAGACCCGCCAGTCGCGGTCGAACATCGTCGACATCTCGGCATCGTTCTGCGCCCAGACGACGACCGAGGCGTTGGTGCGGACCTCGCTGCCGTTGGGGAGGGGGAGCAGCATGCTCGCCGCCACGTCGCTCAGCGGGTTGTCGTTGATCCACAGGGCGCACGGGGCACTCAGCGCCCCCAGCAGCTTCTTCGGGAGGCTCCTGATGTTGTTGGCTTCCAGGTCGAGGTACGTGAGGTGGGGCAGGAAGTCGAGCTCGGGCACCACCTCGACCTCGTTCCTCACGAAGATGAGCTGCTCGAGGTTGTCGGCGAGCGGCAGGAGCAGATCCCGGGGCACCTCCTTGATCTGGTTGTACTCGAGGCCCACGACGCGCAGCTGGGGCATGTGGCTGATCTCCTCGGGCACTTCGGTGAGGAAGCCGAAGCCGAGGTCAAGGTGCTCGAGAGTGGTGAGCGTCCGGAGAGAGCCTGCCTCCACCGTGCTCAGCCATCCCTTGTACACGTTCAGGAAGCGGAGGTTCTGCAGGGCGTCGAAGTCCCCGGCGCGCAGGGTCGTGATGTGGTGGTTGAACAGGTCCACCTGCGCGGCAGACGTACGAGTTGTTATCGCTGCTGTGCTAAACAGGTCTTTCCCAATTCCAGGCAAAATATGATGTTCCCGATTTATTCGTCTGCAGTAAGCCATAGCTTTTCGATTGATGTCATGTACCGATATTTAGTCATTAAGTTTATGTAATAATATGATTGATAACAATAATGATGGCGATGAAATTAGTGACGATGATGAGGAGGAGGAGGAGGAGAAGGAGGAGGATCATGATAATGATGATGGTCATGATGATGACAAAGAAGAGAAGGAGAAGGAGGATATTCATAATCACATCGATCATAACAAATCAACTGGATCGTTTCGCGGACGAACCAGCGTGTCTCGCGGCCCCAAGAGGACCTCCGTTACCTGTGTCACGTTGGGATTGGCCGCCCAGCAGGAGGTGGGGACGCTGGGCAGAAGGCGGTCCCGGCAATTCCACATCAGGTTGCCCTCGCCCGAGCCCGGATACGAGGCGTGGGCGGGCTCGAGGTGACATGGGCACGTGGTCCCCCCCAGGCTGCCTCTCTCCTGCCCGAGAGCCGCCGGCGATGAGGTTGCGACACCACAGAGCGCCGCCAGGAGGATGGGGATCACCTTCATCTGGGCGAAAGGTTGCTCGGGGGTAATCACGTTCTCCCGTTCCTCTCTGTCGCTTTCTCACTCTATCTGTCTATCTATCTATCTGTCTATCTATCTATCTATCTATCTATCTATCTATCTATCTGTCTGTCTGTCTGTCTCTCTCTCTCTCTCTCTCTCTCTCTCTCTCTCTCTATCTATCTATCTATCTATCTATCTATCTATCTATCTATCTATCTCTATATATACATATATATCTACACACGCATCTTTGTGTGTGTGTGTGTCTGTGTCAATTGGAAAAAAGGATGACAGCCTTTATGTTAATTCTGTGAAATTTGTAAACAATACAGAGAAGCTTTGTTTTGGTGTTTCATTTGATGGCAACGAATATTAAACTGATTATTAAACAAACGTTAAACTGAACTGAATATAAAACCTAATATCGAACAAACGTTAAACTGAACTGAATATGAAAGGAAACATTTAATGGCGCTTGAAACGAAATTAAATAGATTTCATTTTGGTAATTCAGAGTCGTAGAGTTTATAGACATAAATAAAAAAAAATTTTATCATGATTTGCCGCAAAATAACATAGTAATTCAGATTCATTTAGACATAAATGTAATGATCATACTTTTTTTTTTTTTTTTTTTTTTTTTTTATCACGCCTTGCTACATAATAACAGAGGTCTATATATAAGCAACATAGTGGAATAATATCAACAAAAATGTACCACACATCTTAACCACAGATATCTTCAGCAGCTGGAGAAAAGGAAGGTTATTAGCATATTCGCGTAGAATGTTAACCTACACAATTATTGCATAGTTCTGCAAGCTTAAATGTTGTAATGATGTGTAATCTTCGTCGTAAACAAGTTCTGCGTTGATGTAATTCCTGTGTATATAATTTCTTTGTGAATTTATGCTCATTTTTCAGATACTTGCGATTAATTTTTTTTTTTTTTTTTTTAATCCAGATATTATATTGATTTCATTCCTTATTTGAAAACTTATGCACGCGCCTGTCAATCATATCGACCATTTACAACCTTACTAATCTATTAATGAAAATACTCTTATAATATTTTATAAGATATTATTACAGCATATCATTATAACTATAGGCATTTAGTACTTACTTTGTCGACTGCCATAACTGTCAATGGGGCTTCGTGATCCATCGTATAAATGGCTTATTGTTATCTTATCTTTGCTTAACAAAAGGATTAGATAGTGATAAGATAATATTGATACAGAGCTATGGATAAGAATAATTTTTGTAACGTTAGAAGTATACATGTGAATAAAAAAAAAAGGCAGGCAATATAGCTAGAAAATAATTGATATATAACAAGGAAATAAAACTTGAAGAAAGCGTAGAGAGAGAGAGAGAGAGAGAGAGAGAGAGAGAGAGAGAGAGAGAAGAGAGAGAGGGGGGGGGGGGGGAGAGAGGAGAGAGAGAGAGAGGAAGGGGGGAGAGAGAGGGGAGAGAGAGAGAGAGAGGGGAAGGGAGAGAGAAAAGAGGGGAGAGAGGAGAGAGAGAGAAGAGGAGAGAGAGGAGGAGAAGAGAGAGAGAGAGAGAGAGAGAGAGAGAGAGCGAGAGCGAGAGAGAGAGAGAGAGAGAGAGAGAGCGAGAGAGAGAAACAGACACCGAGACAGAAACAGAGACAGAAGCAGAGACAGAGAGACAGAGACATAGACATAGAGAGAGACAGAAACAGAAGTAGAGAGAGAAACAGAGTCAGAAACGGAGACAGAAACAGATAACATCAAGGTTCAGATTAAATAAGACGGAACAAATTATACCCGATGTGAGAGCAAATAAAACACAAATCAAGGGCCAACATGAAGGCTATTAACGAAGAGGAAAATTCAGACCCGTCCATAAGATTGCTTTGTCGTTTTCAGCTGCCGATTGCGTTGTACTTAATTCATGCGCAAGGTTATTAGGCCTGAATTAGTGGTTATGTTAACTCCCTCTCTCACTTCTGTTTACGTTTGTCTGTCTGTCTGTTCCTCTTTCTCTTTCTCTTTCTTTTTCTCTCTCTTTCTCTTTCTCTCTTTTCTTCTTTTTCTTTTTCTTTTTTATCTTTTCTCTCTTCTCTTCTCTCTTTTTCTCCTCTCTCCTCTCTCTC
>NC_051397.1:49028664-49031164 GCF_015228065.2 Penaeus monodon | reverse complement strand
TGAGCTGGCTTGGCCACCCAGTGGCTAGGTAGGCAATCGAGGTGAAGTTCCTTGCCCAAGGGAAACAACGCGCCGGCCGGTGACTCGAACCCTCGAACTCAGATTGCCGTCGTGACAGTCTTGAGTCCGACGCTCTAACCATTCGGCCACCGCGGCCCACTATATACTGTATACTATATATTTATATATATATAAATATATATATACTGTATACTATATATTTATATATATATAAATAAATAAATATATATATATATATATATATATACTCATGGTCTCTACAAAACACGATATAGTCGAAGTTTGACATACAAAAAGCCTTATATTACATGTGATTTTGAAATATGTCAAAATTTGATAATTGATATATCTATAGTAATAGATATATTAATTATCAAAAGAAATATAACAGGAATAGTCGACATAATTAATGAATAAGCACAATGTGAATGTGTTATTTTTATTATATTGTAATTATTACCATCACTACCATCGCTAGTGTCGTTGCCATCGATATTATCATTATTATTATCTTTTATTAAAATCGTTATTATCCTTGTATTGATATTTACCGTTTATAATAGTCAACAGCACCACTATGTGAATAATAACTTTAATTTAATAATGATATAACATGGTAGGGATGTGGAAATCAATTAGGTAACTTATACAAAAGCAGTAAGATTGTTATTTTAGAACAGTGAAGTTATAACCCCTAATTCTACCATGCAATGTGGTGGCATCAGGGGTAAGCTATTCAAGATCTGAATTGACATTATAACCATATTATTATTTTTTTACATACAAATAACCCGTCGTGCCACGGGACGCTCCGGTACGACACTTTCACAAGACGGGTTTTCGTACGCCCGACAGTGCCGATGCTCCGCCCACAAGACTTGAAATAATTGCATTTATGTGGATAAGCCTAACGTATGCAGTTAAGGCCCAGAGTTTTGAAAAATATAATATTTATTTTTCTTAATTTCAGTTGAAAATTGAAAGATTTTAATGGGAAAAGTAACTGACTACCCTGCGACATATTTTGTTTATACACCACATTTCACATTGTAAGCCTGAGGAAACTGTCAAATTTATTTCACAGGTTAAGAAAAACACATATCTTATTTTCCTTACTACTTACATTGTTTTTTTCTTTCAAATAGAAAGTGGAAGTGTTGCTTAAAGTTTTGAATTCACTTAATCATAGACAACTGGATTATTCTTATGGTAGCAAGTACTTACCTGTCTAACTGCCTGTAATATATCAACAGATCAAGATACACAGCCCTACGTTTGATATTTTTGAGCCTCAGAGGTTATATCAGAGGTACAGAATAATTTTAAAGATATTCACACCGAAGCCAATCCTCATCATGTAACTCAGACACAATGGAAATTCTTACCATGTCATTCCATCGACCGTCATTATTGATATATAAGTTTACCAGTATAGAGTGAACTTGTATTTGATGTCATAAATATTTTCAATATCGTTTTATATTGAGAAAAGGGCTTTATCTGCAACATCCTTATCTTCAATTTCTAGCTAGTAGTTGAATTTTCTTGCTGCCAAATTACAAGTAATTTCCAGTTCACACAGACATGTCAACCTGTCCATTCATTTAGTCAACACGCATGCAAGTCCCATCGCCGTATAGGTAAAATGCCAAATATTTCTTGTACTTTACTTTGTAACTCTTCATTTGGCCATTAAAGGAGCTTCCACAGATGTTTTATAATGAAACGCATGTGTAAATGGTGTAAGATTATACAGAAAGGTGTAACTTTTTTTTTTTTTTTTTTTTTTTTTGCTCAAGAGAGTCAATAAACATAATACAATTGAAACCGTCGTGTCACGGGACGCCGCGGGTGTGAGACAGCTCGTTTTGTTCAAGCAGTACAACACTTTGACCCAATGAGTAATCGTACGCCTAACAGCCAAGAGACTCCGCCCACAAGACTTGCAACAATTGCAAGTATTGGGCGCTGTAGATAAAGCCTGCTACAGTTACTAATGAAAATATAAATCTCTATTTATATATGGCGACCGCGGGCACAAAATTATATAGCAACTCGGTGATTAGTGAAGAAAATATTCGTGTATTTAATTTTCTTTCATTTGGCAAGAGATTTTGAGTTTTTTTTTTTTTTTTTTTTTTTTTTTTTTTTTGGGGGGGGGGGGATTGGTAAAGATTTTTCTACCTCTTATTTATATACATATCTTTTTAATTACCTTTATGTGCCTGCTTGCTTACGTGTGAGTGTGCATGTGTGTGTGTGTGTGTGTGTGTGTGTGTGTGTGTGTGTGTGTGCGTGTGGGCGTGCGTGCATGCGTACGTGTTTGTGTTTTGTTTGCATAGGTGTGTATATGTGTATGAGGTTGTGAGCAGTTGTGTGTGTGTGTGTCCAGTCTTTTAGTGCTATAATGTGTCCAGCCACATTGTACAAAAAGGTCATATGTGAAGGTAAGTAAAATATCATTCAAAGGTGAGAGAGA
>NC_051397.1:49021164-49023664 GCF_015228065.2 Penaeus monodon | reverse complement strand
TCGCCGCTACGTCTGCGAGCTCGAAGCCACCGCCGACGACAAGCTCGCCCACGAGGAGATCCTCATCCGCAACCTCTTCGGGTGAGTGCATGCGAGGCATCTTGCAATGGATTTTGCAATTGTTCAAACTACTGACAATTTTCTTGAAACCATTCTTGCCGTATTATTTACCAATTCCTGTTCCCCAAACCAGACGCAGCTCAAGCGCCATCAGCGGAGTCGCCGGAGGTTTCTTCGCTGACGCAGGCAAGGTCGGTGCCGTCAATGGCACTGCCGCCTGCGCTCAGACCTTCAGCAGCTGTCCCTTCGACAGGAAGGACATCTATCAGGCATTCAGGGAAATCCAGAACACCGCCTGAGTCACTTCCTTTCCCATGTTCTCACCACCGCAGCCATAGACCCTAAGAGGACGGGGTAGTTTGCGTTGCGTGGATTTCATCTCGCCCTCAGTGCCAAGACCCAAGTGCCAGGTGTGGCACTGCATCATGAGAGAGTGTGTCAGTGGCAGCCACGACGTCTCAACGTTGTGCTGCAGCGTGTGTGTTTTCAGACATCAGAGTCACTTCTTATCAAGCCATTGTACCTCTATCATTGTCATCTCGTCTACACTTCACATGGTCCTTCAAAAGTCACTTAATGACAAAGCGAACTTATTCGCCAAACCTTTTGCTACATTTCTTAGAAAATCAATAAAAGACGAATTTCTTAATAACGGTTTCAATGACACCCTCTTCGCTACCAAGGAAATCAAAAATAATTTGGTTATCATTACATTTTTTATATTTTTTGCAATAATCACGAGCTGGTTACCTTATTCCATATCTGCCAAGAAACCATTCCCAGAAGCGGACTAGTTTAATACAGAATGTTCGTGCTTCTATCCAATCATTCACAACAAACTGTTTATAATCAGATATTCTGTAAAGGAGCGTAAAAAAACGAAGACCACAACTATGAAAAAAAAATCAAAACATTAAATTTCTCAAAGGATGTTAAAGAATGTTCAACACCCAGGTCGAAGTCAGGGTTATAGCCTTTTCGAAAGTAGCCTAAAATTTCTTTGTTTTCTGGCAAATACAAAGTTGACATGAGAAAATGAAATGAATCCACAAAACCGAAAAATAATACTAGATGGAAGAATGCAAAAGGGCCAGAAGAACAATAGCCATATCACTAGCTGGCAGTTATCAAATGTTGCTCAGAAACATCGAAAATTTATATCATTGGCATTAGAAATGTCTAGAAAGGGCAGTGCCACTCTAACAGTGTAGTTTCTTTTGGCACTTTCATCTAATGATTAACATTATAATGATAATGATGATAATGATGATGAAGATAATAATAATAATAATAATAATAATAATAATAATGATAATAATAATAATAACAATGATAATAATAACTGTAATAATAACAATAATAATTATGATAATAATAATACTAATGATAATAATAATAATAATAATAATAATAATAATAATAATAATAATAATAATAATAATAATAATAATAATAATAATAACAATAATAATAATAATAATAATAATAATAATAATGATAGAAATAATCATAAGCCTTATTGTTATCCTTTTTACTATTACTATCATTATTATTATTATCATTATTATTATTATTATTACTATTACTATTATTATTATCATTATTATTATTATCATCATCATCATCATCATTAGTAGTAGTATCATCTTTATTATTGTCATCATTATTATTATTGTCATGACCATCATTATCATTAACATATTCATCATTAACATTATTATCATAGTTACTATTATTACTGTTATTATTATCATTACCATCAATATTTTCATTATTTTTATTATTAATTCATTATTACTACAATATTCATTTTACTTTTATCATCATAATTGCTATTAATGATTTTACTATCACCATTACCATTATCATGATTATTATCATCATGATCATTATTAGTAGTAATAGTAATAGTAGTAGTATTTTCTTTTATTATTATCATTAGTAGTAGTAGTATTTGTAGCAGTAGTGATATTATTTTCAGTGTCATTATTATTCATATCATTATTATCATCATTATTCTTGTCATTATTATAATCATTATTATTATTATAATCGTTATTCTTATCATTATCGTATTGTAATGATCTTCATCGTTAACATTATCAATCTTAAAACTATTATCATTACTGTTATTATAATTGTTATTATAATTGTTGATATAATCAATTTCATTATCATCATTAAAAACATTTTGTTATAATCATTGTTCTTATTATATTGTACATTTATTTTAAATAGTCAAACGCAATTACAATCAAAGGAAGAAAAAAATAGTCATTTCTTGTATTCAAAAAGTTAGAAAATATAATAGGAATATTTTCACTGCTCTTTCTCTATCAACTTGTAATCGATTAACAGTGAAAAAGGGAAAATTTTCATGGATTTGTGTTTTTCTGCCAAAGAAGGAGGGTGGAAGCAAACCTGGTATTAAGACACTGGT
>NC_051397.1:48988664-49016164 GCF_015228065.2 Penaeus monodon | reverse complement strand
CTCTGGGCGAAGTTGACGAGGACGGCGCCGAAGGCCAGGACGATGAGGAGACGACCGTTCATCTGGGGAAGGAGAGACACAATTACAAATCTGTATGCATAAAGCGAGAGAGTGGGAAGGGCATATAATTCGACGCTCTATACTGTGAGAAAAAATCCGTGGACAGAATCAGAAAGAAAATCAACAAATAAAAGCATTTGTTTTCCCAGGATTTAAGTAAAACCCTAGTTTACGAAGTAAAACGATTAATAGTTGATGGTCAAGACAAATAAATCTGCACTGCGGTAAAGTATTGTGGCGAAAAGGATAAAAAAGAGTTAACGAATAGGATAAGTGGACAGAAGGGGGTGATAAAGAGAAGAAAACGGAAAGGAGGAGAGGAAAATACCCAGCAAAATGCGTCGAGGCGAGGGCGGAGGTCCAAGGCCTCCTCTACACTGGGCTTCAACTCTCCTTCTCCTAAACCCCAAACGACAGCAAGCAAAGGATCGGGATGCTATAAATTTAAAAAAAATAGACAAAATGTATTGAAAAAGATCGATGTACCTTGAGAGTTGCGTGGTAGTGCCAGACGAGGACTGAGAACGCATGGGAGTTCTCGCGTTTATATACAGTAAGAGAGGAACCGGCCTTCGCTTAATTCACGCCCGGCAAGGTCAGGCAGGCACCCGCTTTTCCCTATGGAAATTTATAGCAGTTTGTTTTTCTTCCTTGAGAACCACTGCACCCTTTATTCGTCGAGTATATTATTAGATGTTTATCTTTCTCTTTCTTTATCCGATCTTCTTTTTTATTTATTTTTTTATTTTTGCTTTGTTTTTCCTTCTGCTCTCTCTCTCAATTATATTAGTTCCCTTATTTCTTCTTTTACTCCTCCTCTCTCCTCTCATTTTATCTTTCCTCTCGCTTCTTTCTCATCCCCATTCGTTTCCTCTCTCCTCTCCTTTTTTCCGTGTCTGTTTTTTTCACGCCTGTCTGTGTCTGTATATTCTTTTTCTTGTCTTTCTTCATGTGTCTGTCTGTCTGTATATTATTTTCCATATTTTTTTCTTCGTGTATTTTTTTTCTGTTACATTTTCGTGTCTATTTCCACGTAAATCTATCGGTCTCTTATTATGCGTGTCTATATTTCTTCGTGTATATGTATCAGTGCTTTTCCGTCTCTCTCTTCGTCTGTCTGTTCTTCTCTCTGTCTGTCTGCTCTTTCCCTGTATGTCTTTTTGTGTTTGTCTGTTTATTCTTTCCTGCATCTTCTCCGCATGTCTCTGTGTGTTTGTTTCCGTGTTTGTTTAATCCTGTATCCGTCTGTGTATGTATACGTGTCTATCCCATGTTGTGTTTTTCGTGCGTGTTTCTTCGCGCGCGCGTGTGTGTGCGTGCGTGTGCGTGCGTGTGCGTGCGTGTGTGTGCGTGCGTGCGTGCGTGTGCGTGCGTGCGTGTGCGTGCGTGCGTGTGGTGCGTGTGCGTGCGTGCGTGCGGTGCGTGCGCGTGCGTGCGTGTGCGTGCGCGTGCGTGCGTGCGCGTGCGTGTGCGTGCGTGTGTGCGTGCGTGCGTGCGCGTGCGTGTGCGCGTGTGCGTACATTTCCACTCATTTCTCTAATTTTCTTTAATCGCGTGTTTATACTTTTACATTGTTTTCTTTCCAAGTGTTTGTGCGTGTGCGCGTGCGCGTGTCAGTCTTCTCCGCATGTGTTTGTTTTCTTTGTGTTGTATTGTTTTATCATTCACGTACCCAATTCTCTACAGATGTTAACATGTGCCTGTTCTTTATCTGCGAGTCAATGGGTTTGCTTCTTTCCATGTGTCTGTGTGCATATTTCTCTCTCTCTCTCTCTCTTTCCTCCTCCTCCTCTCTCTCTTTCTCCTTCTCCTACTCTCCTCCTCCTCCTCCTCTCTCTCTTCTCTTTCTCCTCCTCCTCTCTCTCTTTCTCTTTCTCCTACTCTCCTCCTCCTACTCTCCTCCTCCTCCTCCTCCTCCTCCTCCTCCTCTCTCTCTCTCTTTCTCTTTCTCTTTCTCCTCCTCCTCTCTCTCTCTCTCTCTTTCTCTTTCTTTCTCCTCCTCCTCCTCTCTCTCTCTCTTCTCTTTCTCTTTCTCCTCCTCTCTCTCTCTCCTCTCTCTCCTTCTCTTTCTCTTTCTCTCCTCCTCTTTTCTCTTTCTCTTTCTTTCTCTCTTCTCTCTCTCTCCTCTTTCTCTCTCTCTCTCTCTTTCTCTTTTCTTTTCTCCCTCCTCTCTCTCTCTCTCTCTTTCTCTTTCTCTTTCTCCCCTCCTCTCTCTCTCTCTCTCTTTCTCTTTCTCTTTCTCTTTCTCCTCCTCCTACTCTCTCTCTCTCTCTTTCTCTTCTCTCCTCCTCCTCCTCTCTTTCTCTCTTCTCTCTTTCTTCCTCCTCCTCCTACTCTTTCTCTTTCTCCTCCTCCTCCTACTCTTTCTTTCTCTTTCTCCTCCTCCTACTCTTTATCCTACTCTCCTCTCTCTCTCTGTCTGTCTCTGTCTCTCAGTGTTATTGTGTTCCTTGTTTCTCTTTTTTTCTCCTTGCGTCTGTCTTAGTGCCTCGTTTTCTATATTTGCTCATCTCTCTTCTCTGCCGTGCGTCTGTGTCTTATTTACGTACACATTCTTAATTTTAATACGGGTATCTGTGCGTTATATGGCTTTCACGCGTGTGTCTATATACGTGCGTGTGTGACGGTGATGAGGCTATCTCATGACTACTACGAGGCTATAAAGTTAAGGTCACTCGGTGCTATGGCTGCGAGGATGATTTCATAGTCGATAACTTGGATAAAAAGAATTGTAAAGGGATTCGGATGGCACTTTATAGGATTTACTCCATTTCGTGGAAATTCAATAGCATTTTAAAATTTTCCTCGACGTGAAAATCTAGTACCTATCGTAATGCGGTTATTATTTATTCCGGAATTCCACAGCAGGAATTCTAGAGAGACAGAGAAAGGCTCTTCTGTGGTCTAACGACACGCAATAGATGGCGAGTCTTGTATTAACTCATCAGAATTATATTTGATTTATATATTTAACACATCCTATCGCTGAAAAAAAATCACTGCTTTCTTGCTTTATCATTTTCGTAATTTGTTCAGTGACATTGCATTATAAAAGGTAATATATTTATGTACTACTGATAAAGGGACCAAGGCATTTGTTAATTACCCTTTGAATATAAACAACTTTGAAGTTAAACATTAGTCCACCTAAACTTTTTTTTTTAGTCCACCTAAACTTTTTTTTTAATACTTCCCTGAAACTCCAATCTTATACTTCATCGACCCATTAACAAAACATCAAAAGTATCGAGAACAATCCAAACCAACCACACTACAAAATACGACATTGCTAAATAATAATAATAATAATAATAATAATAATGATTATTATTATTATTATTATTATTATTAAATAATAAGCGATAAAATCAAAATCATTTTCAAAAATCAAAATCATTTTCAAAAATCAAAATCATTTTCAAAAATCAAAATCATTTTCAAAAATCAAAATCATTTTCAAAAATCAAAAATAAATTAAAAAAAAAATAAAAAATAAAAAAAATCGTGCGCGCATCACACCCTTCCTCATACATCATTCCCCCCCCCTCAACGTTATCCGTCTCAAGCTACAACACAAGGAAGATCCTTCATGAAAAAGGGACCTGCCGTTAACGAGGCTCTAAGCGGGCGGCGAAGACCTTGCACGTTACCCAGGAAAATTCTTAAATGTCTCAGGCCTACACATGCGAAAGGAAGGACGCCCGAAGCATGAGTGTGACGGTGCAGCACGGGAGTGTTATACGGCAGCAGTGAATGTCGAGGTCAGTGCGGTCAGATGGAGCTGTGTGAAGGGGTGAAAGGGGCGAGGGATGGGGAGGGGGTGGGGGAAGAGGAATGGGGAGGGGGTGGGGGAGGAGGAATGGGGAGGGGGTGGGGGAGGAATGGGGGTGGGGGCGGGGGAGGAGGAATGGGGGCGGGGGAGGAGGAATGGGGGTGGGGGAGGAGGAATGGGGGGTAGGGAGGGGGAGTGGGGGACGGGGAATAGGGGGTGACTGGAGGAGGGGGGAAATGGATGTGTGTTGGAGATAAGAGTGGGTGGGATAGGAGAGGCGGAACGAGCATGTGAGAACGAGAGGGTGGAGAGCGATTAAAAAAAAAAAAAAAAAAAAAAAAAAAGCATGCGAGATACACTGCGGGGAACATACGTAAAAAAAGGATTTTTTAAATGCCGTTTCGATTAAAACGTAGATTTACCAAAAATAAAATCTTTACAGCATCAACAATAATTTTTAGATCAAGTACATAAATCATCACCTAGACACTAAAATCACATTCGGACGCATTCGGACTCCTATCTGTAGTAAATTAATAACCTTTTGATCGCAATAACAAAATAAACACACACATATAACAATTATTTAACAAATCCCTATGTACAATAACACAACAACAAATCCATTATTAAGCAACAATCTTCCTCAGGTGTTCTTTTACAAACTTCTGATCGCGTCCAAGTTCGAAAAGCTCTCGAGGTCCGTTAAAGAGCTCAGGTCACAAGTCAGGTCATGCTTGGGAACCGCCCTGCCCAGCATCTCCAGGCGCGCCAAGACGGTCGCGTTGCCCTCTTGGCCCAGGAGAAGGTAATGCCTCGGAACGGCGGGGAACGCTGGACCAGGAACGTTTATGAAGAGCGACCAGCGGACTCGAGGCGTGCTCAGCTCCGTCATCTGGCGTAGTCTCTCGCCTGCGAAGAAAAAGCTCGTTAGTAAAATATGTGTAGACGTGTTACAAAGTGTAAATAAATATCCTCACTAATTACCGATTATTCACAGAGCAAGGGGTGTACTTTCGAATTTCGTTGGCTCAGGAGAGTTTAGGCTATATAAAAAGTGCTATTATGAACATAAATCTTAAAATTCAAAGTGACACTTGTAAAAGTGAGGGATTATGGGATTTTGTAAGTGCATATCACAAAAAATGGAGATATAAAATTGACAATATCGCAAGGAAAATGGTAATCAATTCCTCGTGCAAACTTGCAGACACACAGGCGCAAAACACTCCAATAAGAGAAATCAACATTAATTAGCGCTGTCTCGCTTCACTAAATAATCTGTTACTATTTGCATATCACAGAGTCTATTACAGAGCAATCAATATCATACCCAATATAGTGTAGACGACGGGGAACCTGTCCTCTTGCACGGCCAGGACCACAGCAGACCCGGAAGCCTCCCTGCCGGCGTGGAGGGCTGTCACCGAAGCGGGCGTCGAGAGCTGAATCGAGTCGTGCCATGACACTTCACCCTTGGCGATGTCCACGGAGTACAGCTAGGCGAGTTGGGGGGAAGAAAGGTTAGGTTTGCTGTTGTTAAAGTGCGTGGTTTGTGAGCTAAACAAGGCATGGTTGCATGATCTTGGATAGACCCGACCGTCTGAAACCCTACTGCGTACATAGATACCTTTTCCACTTCACTCCCCGCCGTCCCACGCAACATCAGCAATTATGGGCCCTTTCCCAAACCTTAACAACCCACCCCCACCCTTATTAATTACCCAAAGCCTCCTCCCTTACCTCGACGTGGTGCGTGTCCCCGGTGGTGATGGACTGCGTCACAGCCGCCACCAGGAACACATGGCCATGTTGCTCCACCAACACCGCGTCCTCCACCCGCGCCACGTCCACAGCCGCCGCCCGCTCGACGAAGCCCTCCACTTGGACGGACCCGAGGCCGCCCGCGCTCCAGAACAGGACCGAGACACCGTCCTGCGTCGTTAGGCTCGTCGTTACGTCTGTGAAGGTGAACGGGAGAAGCGACAACGTGACTCTTTCTTTCCGTTTTTGTAAAGTGAAGACTGAAAATCAGAATCGTGAGCGTTTCCCGAACACCATACTAATCCACAATCCAAAAATAGGAAACAGAATCTAACTTGATACACCGCTAAATCATTGCAAAGCAAGTAATCCAATTTTTTTTACCGTATTGCCGGTCCACGGAATCAATCTCTTCGAAGAGGCGAGTTGCAGCGTTGAAAAGATAAACCCAGCTTCGTGCGGCGGAATAAATGCTCAGCTTCAGGTCGCCGTTCCTGGCGTACGTTTTTGTAAGCCTGTCTCCTGCGTTCAGCTCTTGGTAAGTCTATGCGAAAGGAGGGAAAGCAAGAGGAAATTAGCAGCAAAGCAAAGTAAACAAAAAATGGCAAACGTTTAGGGGTTGCAGATGAAGTACACGAATAAATTAATATACAATATTGGAAGAATAATTAATCAATGTTGACTTATCTCTAAGATCATCATAAAACATTTTTTTCCCTAGCAAATTTCCATAAACGTTTTTTCAACAAGACTTACGACAAGCTGCCCATCTATCATTTCGAAAACGACTGTGTTGCTTTGACTACAGCTGTTGTTTTCATCGGATGCTGACATGACCACGAACGCCTGTTGAAAAGGACAAAGCTCCAGGTTTAATATGCAATTAAAGAATTTCAAAGATAATTTTAAAACACGGTTCTTACGATGTGATTATTACGATGCTATGGGGTGGGCTGAATATCAAAAGCGTATTTAATCGCAAAAGGACAAGACCTGTACAAATAAAAAATATATAAACACAAATACATAATATACAAATTCGTTAAATGCACATAAACGAAAAAAAAGAACATTCACAAACTCACAGCTACTTTACCTGTTCAATGGTTTCAATAAAGAGCCAATCATGCCCGTACCCAGACTCGTGGAGTGTCTGAAGGGGTTCAAGGGCGCCCGAAGAGGAATCGAACTCGAATAAAGTGGAATCGCATCGTCCTTCCCAACTCATGACGACGTAAGACGTGTTGGAGACCTGTGTGGAAAGGTTTTCTTCGATTTTGATCTATATTATTTCCTTGATGTGTAAAATCCGAGGATGGAAAAACCCGCCAATTCTCTTTATATTCCGTGTACGTATTTGCTTCTAAGGATATTTAATCTAATCACTTGTCTATCGCCCAACTTCTCTAAACACACATCTTCAATCCACTAACACAAATCTATCCAGCAATCTATCACCAACTTATCAATTAGTAAAAACAGGCTATAAAGAAGTTCTTTTGTTGACGTATAACAGGGAAGTGGTGCGTGCGCTGCGACCCCTCCCCCACCCCTCCCCCCACGAACTTAACCTGCCCCTACAACGCACGGTATTTAGAACGGCCTACACCTCTGCAACTAAACTATCAACCAGCAGGATCCGGCAACCTGACATGCAGTTCCCATACCAACCCCTTTACAACTACAACCAGGTGGTCATACGCCCCACAACGTCTATTGCATCCCCCAAGCCCCACCAAAACACTCCAAGCTCTCCTAAACTCCCCCCAAGCTCCCCCCAAGTTCCACCAAACCTCCCCCCAAGCTCCCCAAAGCTCCCCCAACAAGCTCCCCAAAGCTCCTCCCAACAAGCTCCCCAAAGCTCCCCCAACAAGCTCCCCACAGCTCCACCAAGTCCCCTTCCCGGCCCACACCTCACTCACGGTAAAGGACGTCGAGGCGTGGTGGGCGAAGGGCGTCGAGGCCTCGCGAACGGAGACGAAGTGGTCGCCCTCGGAGATCGAATTCTCCAGCTTCGTGAACATCTGCGTCGCCGAGGGACACTGCTCCGCGAAGTCCGTCTGGGAGGGCGAAATAAGATGGCCGAAGGAGGGTGTCAGAGATGCGATTTGAACGCAAATGCGAGCGAGGGAAAAGGTAATGAAGATCTGATTTGGACGGTGAAGATTCTTCGCTAGAAAAGTTTATATTTTGTTTATTGATGGATACATAATTGGGCGATGTAAAGATGTAATCAACGAGAAACTGTCGTACTATATAAACTGCAACGTTTAAAATTCAAAATCATGCTCGCATGTAGAATCAGCTTTAAAATGAACATAATTTATTGCAAACTTTCAGTTTCAAAAGAGGTTTTCCGAATATTATACTGGAATTATATACTAGGGGTAGAATACAACATTAATTATGTTACAATACACAAATTGCCGTTGCACAAGTCACCCAGTTCCGCTCGTTACGGCATGGTACTCACTTTGGGAATACCAGGTCCAATACAAACTATCGAACTAGGCCATAGGGGATGTAATTAACGGGAAAAAAATAGTATCCTCCTCATTATCATTCATAATAATAGTGATGCTGACTTTTATATTAAAAAATATTGATGATCATAGTGGTGGTGGTTATTATATGACAATGATTGTTGTATCACAATAATAAGTACAGAGAATAAAGAACAGAGAATAAAGAACAGAGAATAAAGAACAGAGAATAAAGAACAGAGAATAAAGAACAGAGAATAAAGAACAGAGAATAAAGAACAGAGAATAAAGAACAGAGAATAAAGAACAGAGAATAAAGAACAGAGAATAAAGAACAGAGAATAAGAATAAAGAATAATAAAGAATTGAGAATAAAGAATAAGAATAAAGAATAAATAATAATAATAAATAATAATAATAAATAATAATAAATAATAATAATAATAACAAAAACAATGATAATAAAATTAATAATTAGTAATTACTCTATAATAATAATAATGGTGATCATACAAGTAAATGTTATATAATAATGATGACATACAATAATAATGATGGTAGTGGTGGTGACTTGTATGTAGCAATAACGCGGTTATTATGTAGCCATAATTATAGTGGTGATTGTAGCACAATGATGACAGTCTCGGCCACTGTTGCATAATAATGATAGTAAGTAGAACGGTGGCGGCGATTATTAGAACCAGACCTACCTTCATCATATCTTGCAATGCGTTGAACCTTGAGAGAGCGGCTTCAGTGTCATTCAGAAGCTTGCAGATTCCTTCGGCTGTTTGTTCGACCTTACAGGCGAGCCCGTCCTGTGTGCAGAGAGAGTGGTTTCGAGGTTTTCAAAATCAATTTTGGGTCTCGATTCTAGGGGTCATATTTTCCCCATATACTATGCCGATTTTATGGCTGGTTCTGTAATCTTTAATCAAGGTGAATATCAATAAAGATCTGTGTATATTATTCTACTTGAAGTAATTTGAAGGGAACTTGTTAAAAATTGAAGAACCAAAAAAATGCAGGACAAGAGAGACTCGTGTATACCCAAGACCCCCTAGTTAGGACGCAAATTATCTCTACGGGCGATCGAATGAGAATCTGTAGGATTTTTGCCTTCTCTTTTCTTTTCAAACGCGCGGCATAGATATTCTTGTTCTTTTTCTGTACATACCAAGAGCTGAACAGGCGCCATGAAGCTCAGATCCGCAGTGATAAGAGCGGGGGCGTCGACGTACCAGGCCTTGGTAAAGAGTTCTTGAACGTCCACCCCGCCCAACACACTGCTGGAACTGGACACGTGGGCTGCCCGGAGTGGCTTGCTGAAGGTTAGAGAGCCTGTCGTGGTAAGGGGAGTGGTTTTAATACATGCTCAAAGGGAAGGAAATTACCTGCTGGAGGCTAAATTGCCAGCCCATTTTACAATTCAAGTTGGGGAGAGATTGTTAGTGTGAATATCGGAATTAGAAATTTATTATGTAATCATTTCAATCTAGGAATACAAGTGCATCTATTGCGTATCGATTTTTGTAAAGGTTCACTAATATTACCTTGGATTTCGGCGCTGTCATTGAGGTAGACGACTTGCTCAGACAAGTCAATCCAATTTTCCTGATTTCCAGTCAGTCCTGTAACATGAACCTGTTTCAGGACCTCCACAGGGGTCGCTATAGTCATGGAACCTGTCACGGTCTGCCCTGGAATTTGCTGGAAAATACAGTAATTTTAAGTATGGGATGATCTTGCCATAATTACGATTTTGAAGACCTTACCTGAGAAGAGATTAAAATTGTATCATGTAAATAGTTATCTTTGCTAATGCTTGAGTTTGCAAGAAAGCTTTTATACTATCCCTGCCATTTACTACCTAGAAACGATTATGAACACAAACGTTTCTGGACCTTTAGCGAAATATTTAAACCATAACTTACAAAGTACAGTAGCAAATACCTTCATGGTGGTCAGTACTTCGTCAGGCAAGTAATACCCGTTAACCTTCCCTTCAACGGAGACGTTTGTCGTGATAATGTTGTTCAGCGTCACTTCCCTCGTGAAGTTCTGGCTCCGTGAGACAAGTAGGTACTCCGTCATGAGGTCTGCTCCGTTCAGGGAGGTCACGTTGATGTTATCGAAGGAGGATATATTCCCAGAGAACAACTGAAGGAAACATTCAACTTCAGAAAACTTCTTATGGGTGATATCTTTGTAGTAAAATAACAAGGAAAAAGTATTATTTAATAAACGAACAAAAACCTGCACTCACGATGGACTTGTTGAAATGGTAGTCTTGGTTAACATAAACGGCATTTTCTAGCAAATATCGGTGATCGATTTCATCAATTGTACCCTAGAACAGTTAACAAATCATTAAGGGCCTTCCACGAGCACTTATGATTATCAATGCTTTACAAAATATGAATCTAACACTCACCTGAACATCTATGGAAGAGGAGACAACCGAAGTTGCGGTCATAGTACCATTAACAGTGATATCAGAAGTAAAGTTGGCACTTGGACTTGACCTAAGTATCGAGTGGCTCAAAAAGTCGTCGAAATTTCTGTCGTTGAGATTAATCAAGTTGATGTTACTGAAGGTCGTGCTTGACGTGAAATTCTTCTTTCCCGTTATGGCCACATTGGGGTCTTGCAATGATACTGCATCGCTCAACACTTCATCGACGCTTAAGTTGTTTACAGCACCTTTCAGATCGAGGTGGCTTACATTTACTTCCTTGTGGAAATTTATATTCACTGCAAAACGTAATTGTTCTTATTAAATCATCCACGTCGTGATGGATCAGCAAACCTTAAGAAAACCCTCAAACTTACCAATACTGTGGTTACCAAGATTTTTCAGAGCTATAGCTGCTATGTCATCTAGTTGGATTCCATTGAAATATTCAAGAGTCAAATTCTTTTTGGCTTCCAAGTTATGGAAGGTGTAAGCACCCGTGATGTTTTGGTCTGTATGAAGAGTGAGAAGTTTCGTACTCAGATCTACACCGTTGGTCGTTCCTGCGTTGATATTGCCATTTACATGAAAACCATTCATAAAGGTCTTTGTGTCTGAAAAAAGCCAATACAAATTAAATTAATATGAAAGCCCTGGATCTAACATTAGGTTTCATTCATTTCCCTTGTACAGTGAAAAATCCTTTCTATTTACCTGTGATATTCTGAGAAGTGTCTGTATACCTGAAGACACTGTTGTTACTTAATGCTTGTAGATTATGTTTGTTGACAAGTCCTTCCACAGTTATGTCACCTTGAAGGTCTAGATCAGACCACGTTGCACTGCCAGTCATTGTGTTATTGGAGGTGAGACTAACAGCATTTCCATCAATATCACTAATGTTTAGACCATTAGCACCAACTTTATCTTCAGTCGTAACAGGTCCCAGTATGTGCAAGTCACTGAAAATCAGATCAGAGAATATTTCCGAGGACCCTTTGTCAGTAACAATATCCTCCTTCAGACTCCAGATATTGTAACCATTTATCATGCCTGCCACGAAAGAGCTCAAAACTGAAACCGTATTGTTCACGATCAGTTCACCAGAATGCTCAGTGTGGTTCTTCAGACTAACACGAATGTCATTCAGTTCAGAGATGTCAATACCATTCACCGTGAAACCTTCCGAAAGGTCTATCTGCTGGGTTTCAATATCACTGAAAGTAGCATAGTTGAATGACTGAGGGGCAGTAAATGTTTGGTTGCCTGTCTTGGTGAAGACCCTCGTAAAATCGACACCAGACACTTTCCCGGTCACATTTAATTCTTCAGCAAATAATAGATCTGTGAATGTTTTCTTTCCTGTAACAATCTGCCCTGATTTGTCCAAGTACAGGGACGAGTTTACAAAGTGCTCCAAGTTGACACCATCTACTGTACCATTCACTTGTAACGAATTGAATGCAACATGATCTTCAAAGGTTGTCTTCCCTGTTATTGTACTGGCACTACTGGTCGTCACAATATCTTCGAATTTGTGGCCGTTGAAAGTGCTTTCAAAGTCAGCACTTGCAATTTCCAGCACTCCTCCAGTGAATGACTTTAAGCCTGATAAGACAGCCAAAGGTTCATCATCGTACACAACGTCATTGGCAATCTCTATCAAGTCCAGCCCATTTAAGCTTCCCCCGTAAGACAAAGTTGGGACCTGAACTGGCTGCTCAAACACCAAGTCTATCATCAGGTCTTCCAGATGCGAAGAGCTGGAGAGACTTGCATTCAGCTCGTCTAGATTCACTCCATCGATTCTTTTCATGTCAATATCTAGGTCTCCCAGAATTTCTATTCCTTGAGTAAAGACCTTCCTTCCTGTGATATCCTGAGGAGTGTCAAGAGTGACCAGACTACTCGTGTCCAAGCCATCCACCTTTGCTCCCGGTAAGAGACTCACTGTTCCAAAGCTCACATTATGGAAGCTCTTTGACCCAAAGTTTAGGGTCGTATTTGTCGTCTTCAAAAGGAAGTCATCACCAGGGAAAGGTTCTCCATTTACTAAGCCTTTAATTAGCAAGTCATTCTCTACAGTCACTTGCAAAGGCAGAGAAAGGACTCCTTCCAAAGTGGCTGGTTTGTTTACGAAGACAGTTGAGGACATGAACTCTGAAGTATTAACTCCCATTATGGCTCCGGCCTCAAGTTGCTCCACTGACAAGACTCCACTGAAGAGCAAGGTGCCCGATACGGAGCCACCAGACACACGGAGGGAATCTTCAAACAGATGAGTGACGTTCGTATCACTGAGTATGCTCGAAAGCAATTCTATATTTCCTCTCACTACAGCACCACTTCCGAATACGCACTGGTCTGGAACATGGATAAAGGAGCATACAGGCTTATTAGCACTTTTAATTTTATCGAACTGCTTTCATATAACATTATTTAAGCAACGTTTCTTACATTATCACTACACAACTCTATGAACATGTCATTACCAGAAATCTTCACCAGAATGAACTCAACACCATTACCTAATGTGGCATCTCCATCAAGAAGAACCAATTCTTCCGACAGATCAACGCTTCCAACAGTTCCACCATCAGGAAGGGTGATAGTATGTGCTCGAAGGGTGTTCATAATAACTGTACCAGACACCTGCTGCGAGCCGGAAGTTGTTAAAATATCATCCACGAAAATATCGTCCAGAAAGCTTGCATTGAGGTGAGTTATGTTCAGTCCAGATGTAAAGGTTTTCTTGCCAGAGATCTTGCGCGAATCGTTTACCCTGAGGAGTATATTAAATTAAATTATTAAATCATATTCAGTTAATATTATTTCCAAAAGTGTTTGTGGTTTGTATGACTGATACATCCGAAGTCTCATCCAGACAAATGCTGCTAAGTATGCACTAACTCCATACATACAAAGTGGAAGTTACAACCAAAAGCAAATCTATTTTCATTTTGTTACACAAATCACAAGCACCGAAGGAGTCATCCCTCGTCCACTAACCGGACAATACTAAGCAGCGTCTGTGTGAGGGGGTAGTGTTCACCAGAGACGTCTACAGGGTCCTGCAGTGTTGCCTGCTGAGCGAACAGACTGCCTGCTGACAGCCCACCTTGCATTACAGTCTTTGAACCCTCCACAACACGCTCGCTGCCGTGAATACTTACTGCATCTGGAGGCCACAAAAACAGATATTACACTACACTAAATACAGAATGAATGATAACAGTAATAACAACATAGCCAATATATTATCGATTACATCCATTATCAACATCACTATTACGACTGCTAATTCATATCCCTAAACTCGAAAATTAAAATTTCCAACACGGAGAACATATCCACATCATAAGCGAACAAACATTCAAGGTGTAACAAAGTCTTAACCAAACGTCTTATAAACATACCATCAAGAGTGTTGTTCAGAGTCGTCAACTGCGAATCTAAATCAATCAACCTGTTTTCTACGTCCGCGATCTCCTGTATGTAATCGTCATACATCTGTTCTCTTGCAGTATCGTTGGCGTCTTGGCGGTGGATGGTGATCGTGGTTGAACTCATTGTTGAGGTCTCGAGTTTCTGAAATGCACTTGCCGATTGTTGTATAATTCCGAATTAGTGTTCAAGGAAGGGTTTTTTTCCCCCGAACACGATGAACTTTCGTAATATTCATAAATTAGCATAAAAGGGAATAAATTTCCTAGATCATTAATTACAAAAAAGGTCATTTGATAATCATTCTCGAAGCTAAGATACTGACAATATCCACGTTTATGTCGCGAATGGTGATCTCGCCGCTGATTTCGGTCTGGCCCTCCACAGAGTGCGCTAGCCGGTCCTCCGCCAAATCCATGATAAATATCTGGTTCATGTGTAAAGCCTGGAAACAACAGGGGGGGGGTTTAAACACCGAGAGAATTATTCTATTTTGTGATGTATTAGCAACCTCGCCTCACTTCAAACCACTCACCTCTAATTCATCAATGGTTTGTTGCATTTCGAGTGTTTGCAACTTGACAGGGTCTGCAACTTCAACCAACTTGAGATCAAGACTTACGCGGACGAGGCCGGACTCACCTGGTAAGATCATCTAAGAAAACGCAGGTAAAATTAATGTACAGAAGGCCTAGTATAGTATCGCTTTTTTCACGAAATGAACAGCAGTCATAACTCTAACATAATAATAAAGCTGAAAGTGTTTTTTTTTTACCGATGCGGTTAGTAATTTAACCGATCTCTAAATTTACTTTCCTCCTCTGTTTTATCTATTTATTTATTCTTCTATTACTTTCTATGTCAGGGCTGCCAACCTCATTTACCCCAGGGAGCTACATTATATAAAAAAACAATAAAAAAATGTAAGAACTAAAAGACGAAGGACTGGCTAAATTAATCATGAAAAACGACCGAATGCAAGACTGAAATAGCAAATGTACTGCGGGTCGCGTGTTTAACAGCCCTGTTCTGTGTGATACGAGACAATATAATGGGTTCTTTGTCCATTCACCCATCACCTATTTAAAAAATCATTATTTAAAACCATCCACGGTGAAGATGCCAAACGACTGCAATAAATTAACAAACTTAACTCGTTATCCACCCCAAAAAAACATTATCTGGTCATGATGGTTCTGTCAAGCTGCATATATACATGTTTAAGCAAATAGCAAATCGATATAGAATATGAATAAAAGAAATATTAACAAATACGGGACTAAACAAATATACACAGAACTATAGGGTCATCTATTCTCCTTTATATTTCATCGTGTCTAAAGACGATACAGTATTTAAATTTTTACCTACCATCGAAGAATTCTGAGAGTGCAAGCTCCCCAAATCCCAGTCTTTGATCACCACGCCCAAATCTCCGGCAAAGACCTGAAAATCCACACGATGTAGTAAAATGGGCCTAGTCTCTCCCCTGTCAACTGACAAGGGAAAAAGGCTTTCATGGGGGAAATATCCTTAACGTCGACGAGAACCTTTCTAAGAAGATTGTGTACACACAAAAAATGAAGTTTAAAAGATCACAAAATACAGAATTTGAGACAAGTATATGAAAAAAATACATACATTCATCTACGTACATAAAAAAAAACATGACAATATTTCACTGTTTAAGAACACGCAGACATGGAATGATGAATTACCGTGTCCAATTGCTGTCGTAGAGCAGCGTACACTTCGCCTCTTGCGTGTTGGGGGCCCTTGAACGCATAAGCGACCGTTTGGCTTCCGGACCCGGCGAGCAGTAAGAACTTGCCTTGGTAATGCGGGATCTGGAAGGGATGCTAGGGATTACCGACTGGAGAAACTGATAGATTGATAGGATTTAACAGTTTAAAAGTACGCGTGTGAAAAGTTGGCAATTACTAGCAATAGATGAGAAGAGTTCATGATAAGAAATTGAAAAAAACATATTGGCACGGTTGCATAAAGATTGCATAAAATACAACAGCAATAGGAAAGTTCAGAGGCACTTTATCACTTAACAGGATACCTTATCTGTTCATATTTAAGCTACCTGCATTTATTTCTTCATAAATATACAACTGTGCGAAATTCGAACAAAAATATTACAAAATCTCACAGTGAGGGGCACAATCCCTTCAAAATGGGTCATCCCGGCAGCCGGCAACAGGTCCTGCAGTGGCTCATAGTAAGTCCCCAGTTGCACGAAGACGCGGACGAGGTTGCGGGAGGCGAGCAACAGGTAGTCCCAGGCACCCGCGCGGTAACTCTTCCACGATATAATCTCTTCCTCTAAGCTCAGTTCTTGCACGTAACGAATCGCTTGATCATATATGTCGGTTACCTTTATCGAACGTGATTGTAAGTGTGATAAAAAAGACGTACATATGGGATACACAGAGAAATGTGCCATGATATAAAGTTTTGAAATAACAGAACTGCGATATATCATGGGTAAAATGATGAGTGAAAGACCCTTACCACAAGTTCGTGAATGTGTAGACTAGTTTCGTTCAAGACCCCCAGCATAAAACGCGTGCCGCTTTGCCACGACTGCATCTCGGTACCTTCTGAACTCCAGGTCGTAGACAAACTGCAACGGCATTATAAAAAGGTTATCGACTTACAAGAAAAACTGAAAAAATGTTGTTGGTGCACAAAAATAACAGGCGTTCCACTTAGACTGGCATATCTCGTACTCGATTATCGAAAAAAGGATACAAAAGTTTAACTTAAATAGAAAATATCAGAAGGTAAAAAAAAAAACAAAGCTTCTAATATTTTCCTAAAATAGTATGCATATGGTTATATCTAAATGTGTGTAAATGTAAATTTCATTAAAGGAAAACAGGCTTTGCAGTATACTTTTATAGGTATTACTGGCTAATCAGTAAATTAGTACAAATTTAGGTCTCCATATCAGTAAAATTATCACTGAAAGAACTAGAACAAAATGGATTTCATATAAAACCAATACACATGCGTTGCCATCGCTTTCAAATGAATAGCTTTATAAGTGATAAACAGCAATGTAAACGGGAAAAAAACACGGCCCAAAATGACTACTAAATCTAAGAAGCTAATAAAACGGATAAGACGACCAACCCTAAAAACGGCTCCGTGTTATGAAAGGTGATCATGAAGACTTTGTGTAGTTCGCTGTTTTCGCAGAAGACCACGAGGAATCGGAGCTTCTCGTGACGGCCGCCGTGATTCAGGTAGACCTCGCCGTAACCCAGGTCTTTGGCTTTCTCGCTAAGGCTCACAGAGCTCAAGCTTACCATTTCGTTCATCTTTTCCAGCGAATCTAAGCCCTGTGGACAGTGGACGATTGGGTATTATGTTATCTCTTCAGGGGTTTGAATATCATGTGGCGATAGGATTCTCTTCTTACAATTCTAGCAACGCCAAGAGGTCTTCAGGGATTTAATAAAATGTGTGAGAACTTTGAATAATAATAAGTCTAAAAATCAACCCTGTGAACTTAACTATCATATCAATAAAAAAAGCAAAAACACTCCATGCAATTTTAACTTTAGCCCCCATAACCAACGAACCAAACAGTCGAGAGAACAACTCACAACTCTGTACAGCGACACGGTATTCCCATGGGCTATGATAACATTCTTCATGAGGCCATCCTCCACGTCGAAGTAAGAGTTGTAGTGCTCGAAGCCCACAGCTGCGTCGACAAATAAATGCTCCGGTTCTGAAAATGCGATTTTGCTATACTCTTCGTTATAATGTATTTACCACTGATTAGTTCGATGCATGGTGGGATATAATACAGCCTCTTTAAAGTCCAAGGGTAAGAGCATCTGCAGCCATAGTAATTTTACGAATATTCATAATACTCCCGAGTATAAGAAGATTAAGGAAACATTGTAAGCAAGCCATGTCCACAATGGCGACACGTTGTTGTTAACAGTCGGATGGGGTTGGTTCGTCTGTCCTAAGAAAAATGGGTAAGCTCTTTCCTTTCTAACTCTTTAATGTTTGGTCACTAAATGAACGTGTTGCTCCACGCATTTTCGCTGCCAAGGAGGAGAGGTCCATAGAATACAGAATGATAACAAAAATCTTGCTTCAGTCTGGCTGTCCAAGACATCTCGCTCTTACCTGCTTCGATACACTTGAGGTTTTGTGATTCCTCGCCGCACTTGACACAAGCTGACCCCGAGTGGCCCTCCGACTGGCGACACTGACACCCACCCGCTCTGCAGCAAGCGCAATCCTAAAAAGAAAAAAGAAAAAAAATGTAGGATGAACAAAAAAAAAATGAAGTCGTAATTAAAGGAATGTTGAGGGAGGAAATGCAGAAAAACGAAGGTCGACAAGGATATTTGTGGAAGAAGGAAAATTGAGGAAATTAACAGGTAAAAAAGTAAAATGATTATGAAAAGGACGGTTTCATTTCTTTGACTTTATTTTCTGAGATAGACCGATAGAAACGCATTTTCCGACGATAACATTGGGATGATCCCGCTTTAAAAATATTCGGTTTACACACACCATGGATCCATCGACGTCGCAGCGACATCCAGCCCGACTATTGGTCCAGCTGTTCGTAAGGTAAAGCGGTTCCATCTTTTCGGCTTGGGTGGCATAACCCATTCCCGAGTCGCTCTGAGGGCGCCAAACGAGACAGTGGTTATAATGGAGGTTTATAGTTTTCTCTCACACTATAACTCAAAAGTAATAATGCAGATATAAAGAACATGTCTGAGAATCGGTAACAATATTGTGCACTCGTCACTGCATCTCAGGAACAGAATAGTCTGGATTATCAATCGGTCTTAAGTTGTGATTACAATTATTTCATTCAGATATAACTTTAAACTGCCTACATGAACTAAATGCCTATCAACCTAGGTTTGTCAAGCACGTCAGTATACTAAACGGAGTGAAATATGTCAAGGTGAAACAAATACACTGAGTTGTCAAGGTCTCCTCAGCAACGCTGTGTAAGTGGGTATAGCTCACCCCGTTTTATCTATCTCACCTCAATAAACATTAATTGATTACCTACCCGATATATAAAGGGCATGTCCCGCACATTAACAGCAAAGACGTCACTTATGTTCAGGGTGCCAGGGTCCATCTGGGCGGTGATGTTGTTGACTGTCAGCACTGAAACATTTGCAATGGATTTTTATATAAACAAATACCAAATCCAACATGAAGGGATGGTCAACACGTATTTACAGATCCTTCAACACAGAGAGAACAAAACGGCTCATGAAACAAGAACTCGGTCAACAAGACTACAATCCATACTTTGCCTGTTGTTTACGTCCAGGTCATAGTAGTAGCTGTGCCAGTATTCTTGGTCGAGGTAAGGAGGGGCAAGGTCTTCGGTGCTCCTTCGGCGCCGGTGGAGATTGCGCACATTACGGTGGTGGAGGCGGAGTTGGTCTTCGTAAATGGCGATGATATCCCTCTGCAGGTTCTCGATGGCAGAGTCGAGAAGCGTGTCCAACTGTAAAAGACTGGCTTGTAGTACCCGTGCGCTGCAGTACACTACATACCTGTGCACATACGTGTGTGTGTGTGTGTGTGTGTGTGTGTGTGTGTGTGTGTGTACAAGTGTGCAAATGTGGGTAAACATGTATAAGCAAGTGTAAATAAGTATGAGCAAGTATAAATATGTATGAGCAAGTATAAATATGTGCGTATTTGTGTTGACACAAGTGTATACAATATATTACATACATACGTCCGGAATGCTAAACCACCAAAATTGAAATACCTCCTCAGCTTCCAGGTTTTCGAACAGGACTTCCGAAGGATCCAAACCCCCGAAGGAATAGGGGGCGACTGGAACCCAGGCTGCCATCACGAGGACCAAGGCCGCCCACATCCTCGCCTAGGATGCTCTGTTCACCTGCAAGGAAAGGGAGAGTCAAAACACATGGCAAATCGTCAGTCTCGGCCCACGGCTAAACACGCTGCAGTGATTCTCAAACCTTTTGGAAGTGGCGTGAGAGATCACCATTATCTTTACCTCATTCTTCTTCAGTTATGTGAAGTTAAAGGGAAATAAAATTCTGGAATGTCGAATTTCCAATGTGTTTTAGATCCAACAAATTAATTTTATTCAAGAAATAAGGAATGTAGGTATTATTCTTTTTAAAAAATCTGATCAAGGTACTGTTTTATTACAAGCTACAACTAAAACAAAACCTGCAGAGGAGAGAGTGCACATCGCATTTCAGCCTTGAGTATATTTCTGCTGGCTCCTGACTTTAGTTTTAACACAAACTAAAGCCGAGAAACCAGCCTCGAAACGGTAAATTTCGAAAAGATGAATACAGTAAGAATGGAATATTCCTTCCCCAGCTTGGCCTAAAAAAAATAAGTCCATACTTTATTCTGATACTGATAATCCACCTCCAGTGTTTCGTGCCGTTTCATCCAGGAGATTATGAATGCAAGAATTTCGAGTTTGGCTGCTGTGTCCCTATCCTCTATCTACTCTTTATCAACAGTAAGTAGTTTAGTTCTGATATATACGTTTTAGAATCTCTGGTATAGACTAAAAGAAATGCCTACTTTACTCGAAGATATTTACCGAGAGAAGAGACATTCTTGAATCTCAACTGCGGATAGTCTCTTCTCTCTGTGTACATTCGTGTGTGTTCCTGTGCGTGTTCCTGTGCGTGTTCCTGTGCGTGTTCCTGTGCGTGTTCCTGTGCGTGTTCCTGTGCGTGTGCCTGTGCGTGTGCCTGTGCGTGTGCCTGTGCGTGTGCCTGTGCGTGTGCCTGTGCGTGTGCCTGTGCGTGTGCCTGTGCCTGTGCGTGTGCCTGTGCGTGTGCCTGTGCCTGTGTGTGTGCCTGTGTATGATTCTTCCTAGCAAGATGATCCAGGTACTGATAAATTCAAGCAAAGGATAAAACACAGATGGAAGCAACTCATCTAAAGTGATCAGTTTAGTAAAGAAGCTTCTTAATCAAATATTCCCGCAATAAAAGGAAGCGGAATAAATCTCACAAGCACCTTACGTCTTTCATTTTTTCCTTTTCTATTTAAAAAAAAAATCCTGTAGTTTTCTCAAGTCAAAAGAAATATTTAATTCCAAACACTGGGGGTACTTCTATTTTCTTCTACTTAAAATGCAAATTAATTCGGAAGTAACGATTATCCTATTTCTCATCCATTCAATAACAAATTAACTGATTATTTAATCATGGCGTTGCAGTCTTTCCCGCATGCAATACGCAAATGACCTACTTATTACCAATGCAATTTTTGTGAACTGTGCATTAAAACGGAATATTTTCCAAATTATGTAAAACCTACAAAAACCGATGTCTCATAGCTATTTCAAGAGCGAGCGAGACTGTAGTAAAGTAGCTACTAAGACTTACGAATACTGAAAGCACAGCATACTTTCAGCATAACTTTCAGACTAAATGTGTGAATTACACGTGGGATGTTTAAGAGGCAGAAACCCAAACACCCGATGGTAATAACCCGGAGTACACACTAAACCATGTATTCATTACGAGAGAAGACGACCTTAGAAAGGAAACGCAGCAGCAATAGTAGTTGTAGAGGTAATAATGATATTATTATTATTATTATTATTATTAATAAGGATTGATAATGATAATGATAATGATAATGATAATGATAATAATAATGAGAGGAGAATCTCTGGAAACATTTCTGTATCATGACCTATGAAGATGATCATCATCCTGGACTAAACACAAACAAATCAAGTAGCAACTACTGAGATTAAAATATCGCCTGGAGAGTCCAACACTCAAAACATTTCCTATGCAGAAAACCAGTGCAACGCACAGTAAAAAAAAAGAGAGTGTATGAAAGCAGGAACATTAAAATACGGCAGTTGTTCAGAACAGGACCAAATGAACCGATATCTCTGGCCTCTAGCAAAAGCCGACAAAGCAAAAGTACTCATACAAGAACTCGCGAGACACCCCGGCGTGCTACGGTACACCTTGGCAGAATATGCAAGTCTAGACAGATCCACCATCACGGCCCTACCTATAAGGATTCCTTTATATTTTGTTATTCGTATTTGTGTAGTTTGTGTTCTTTCTGTGCTTATTTAACGCGGTCATATTCAGAACAGTTACCGCTTGAAATTACAGAGAGAAAACCAAGAGTAAATCTATTAAAACAAAACGAAGGCAAAATATGAAGAATCACCAAGATGTAAAAAGCGACAATAACAATCAACCATTAATATTTTTTTTCTTACAATTTCTTTGCCGATTTCATGTTCTAGTAACAGTTACTGAATGTCAAAATGAACTCCTACTACCAAGAAAGTAACAAAGTCTTAAATAATAAGCAATAAGTTATTTATTTCTAAAATATATCATGTCCTGAAGTCTGACGTAGGATTTCCTGTGATAAACTTAGGAATAATATACATACACACACACACATTTACTATACCCACACACACACACATTTACTATACCCACACACACACATTTACTATACCCACACACACACACATTTACTATACCCACACACACACACATTTACTATACCCACACACACACACATTTACTATACCCACACACACACACATTTACTATACCCCCCACACACACACCACATTTACTATACCCCCACACACACATTACTATACCCACACACACACACTTTACTATACCCACACACACACACATTTACTATACCCACACACACACACATTTACTATACCCACACACACACACATTTACTATACCCACACACACACACATTTACTATACCCACACACACACACATTTACTATACCCACACACACACACATTTACTATACCCACACACACACACATTTACTATACCCACACACACACACATTTACTATACCCACACACACACACATTTACTATACCCACACACACACACATTTACTATACCCACACACACACACATTTACTATACCACACCCACACTTTAATACCACACACACACCATTTACTATACCCACACACACACACATTTACTATACCCACACCACCTACTATCCACACACACACATTTACTATACCCACACACACACACATTTACTATACCACACACACACACATTTACTATACCCACACACACACACATTTACTATACCCACACACACACATTTACTATACCCACACACACACACATTTACTATACCCACACACACACACATTTACTATACCCACACACACACACATTTACTATACCCACACACACACACATTTACTATACCCACACACACACACATTTACTATACCCACACACACACACATTTACTATACCCACACACACACACATTTACTATACCCACACACACACACATTTACTATACCCACACACACACACATTTACTATACCCACACACACACACATTTACTATACCCACACACACACACATTTACTATACCCACACACACACACATTTACTATACCCACACACACACACATTTACTATAACACACACACACACACATTTACTATACCCACACACACACACATTTACTATACCCACACACACACACATTTACTATACCCACACACACACACATTTACTATACCCACACACACACACATTTACTATACCCACACACACACACATTTACTATACCCACACACACACACATTTACTATACCCACACACACACACATTTACTATACCCACACACACACACATTTACTATACCCACACACACACACATTTACTATACCCACACACACACACATTTACTATACCCACACACACACACATTTACTATACCCACACACACACACATTTACTATACCCACACACACACACATTTACTATACCCACACACACACACATTTACTATACCCACACACACACACATTTACTATACCCACACACACACACATTTACTATACCCACACACACACACATTTACTATACCCACACACACACACATTTACTATACCCACACACACACACATTTACTATACCCACACACACACACATTTACTATACCCACACACACACACATTTACTATACCCACACACACACACATTTACTATACCCACACACACACATTTACTACACCACCAAATTACTATACCCACACACAATTTACTATACCCACACACACACACATTTACTATACCCACACACACACACATTTACTATACCCCCACACACACACATTTACAATACCCACACACACACACATTTACTATACCCACACACACACACATTTACTATACCCACACACACACACATTTACTATCACCCACAACACACCCACATTACTATACCCACACACACACACATTTACTATACCCACAACACACACATTTTCTATACCCACACACACACACATTTACTATACCCACACACACACACATTTACTATACAAACACACACATTCTATACCACACACACACACATTTACTATACCCACACACACACACATTTACTATACCCACACACACACACATTTACTATACCCACACACACACACATTTACTATACCCACACACACACACATTTACTTACACCCATACAACACACACACATTTACTATACCACACACACACACATTTACTATACCACACACACACACATTTACTATACCCACACACACACATTTACTATACCCACACACACACATTTACTATACAAACACACACATTTACATACAAACACACACATTTACATACAAACACACATATATATACACATAATTTATAGTACATACATACATATATACCGATTTTGATGGGAGGAGCATGAAATAAACATCGGACTCTATGATTAAACCAGGCTAAACTACAAAAAAAAAAATGTAACAATAATATATAAAAACACTACAAATCCCGTCAAAATCCGGTCTCCAGACGACAGTCAATTTAAGACCATCACACCAAAATTCAGAAATATCTAATGAAACACTCCAAATTCGGAGCCAAATCTACGGGAATGCGAACTATTCCCCCTAAACACAGACGCACTTCTTACAATAGTTTCAACTCTATCCCTCTATCGGTGTCTCCTGCTCATTGAACCATACTGGTATATTTCCCTATTGAAAAATATCCATGGACGTCTATCCTGGGGATATTTGCTTATCAGGCTCTACCCAGACCCTTGTCCTTTTAAATATACCCACTGGGCCTCGCGACTTTACTTTTACTTGTATAGAGCAAGGGTGGTTCCCGACCTGAGGGCCAAGGGGTACTTTCTTGGGGACCACGGAGCAATATAAGAATTTTAACATCGAACTAATACGTTATTTCACTACAGTACGTACATATAATCATCTTTCACATATTAATAAACTGAAATCTGTATACAAAACCACTCTTCCGTGTTGATACAATGGAAGAAAAACCCACAATACAAAAACTAGATTTACTATACAAATTACACCTGGATTCCATCCTCAGGCCAGTATTCTTGTCCTACAGCTATAGCCATTACACTATGCATAACTACTAAGAACTGCATCCGAAAAGATGAGTCACTAAACGGGGCCATGGAGATTATTATGCACTGGTCGGGGGCCACAGCTGAAAACCACTGGTCTAAAAGAAATAGCTCATAGGTATAGCTAGAAGGGAAGAGTGCCTCCGTTTGTTAGGAACTGTTTACACGTCCACTCTTTGAATACAAGTATCTTAATTTCAGTTGTTTAAAATAAGCGTTTCTGAGAAGCTGAAAATCATGTTTAATGTATTATCAGACGGGATCTAAAGACATGCTAACTTACCCATATTCATATGCTAACGCACACACTGTTGGATGATTGTGGGCTTGAAAATAGAATCCATAAGTATTATCAGGCTTCGACTTGTCATTACATATAAGCGTTCTGAATTACACTCATTCATATACTTCTCATCGTACTCTGCCGGGTGCGATTACGTTGTAAACCTCTACCGTAATAGCACACAAAGATTAATGCTGCATTCGGAACTGTTTGTCTAAGTCGGAGGGACGGGTAACTAATCCGAAAAAAACGTCCGGAACCCCGTTCAACCTGTCTGGACCAGTCCTTAGCTCGCACCATAGAAAGCAGGCCGAGTTCGGGCAGTTCCGAATGTAGTAATGGTTAACAGCTCGAACCAGTGAATGAATGAACCCCATTCTAAGCGCACAGACTACCACAACAATCATCGTATGAACAATAGGCCTTCTTAACTCCTAGATCCCGTGCGGATTTCCCTATTCTGTTTAGTCCTTCTGTATACTTTAACTTGGTAAACCACGTGATATATATTATAAAAGCACAATATGTGAGTGCAATCTTTCTTCACTTTCATGCATTTTGCTAGACTACAGAATGAGAATATATGGCTTCACTTAAAATGTACCGTGCATTAATCTACTATATTTTATAACCACTGTGTGCATCTCCAGATATGCAAATGGGTGACAAAATGACATTTGGGTTAGAAAATGGGAACTACAGTTAAAATGATAGTGCGCGTCAAATATTTTTGCAATTGACTTTCCATAATGAACAGGAAGGTAATGTTATCGACCCCTAAGGTATTCGGTTTCCGACATTTGCCGTTTTTTTTTTTCTCTCTCTCTCTCTTTCTTTCTTTCTTTCTATGTTACCTCAAAGTTCGAAAAAGACGAGTTTACGAATTTCGATTTAGTCTTGTTTACATTCACAAAACTTGCTTTTAAAGGAATTTCCTTGTGTACAATTTTTTTCTCGTATATTCAGCCAGAAGAGTACTATCAACTATATTTTGAGAGCTTTGTAAACCAGCTATGGCTCTCTGTGGCCGTTTATCCATGGTGCAAGGGCACGGCACCTATGCTGTTGGTGGCATTTTGTACTTGTCTGTCCATTTGATAAAACTTAGCAGTTGATATGTAGGCAATGATATAGTGACTGAGGGTCGTAGTACGTCAAATAACGGTAAAAAAAATTAATTACTTGTCGCCTTGACTTCTTGGTATGTATATACATAATAGCCGCACCAAGATAAGGAAAATCAAAAGGACACTATCATACAGAGGAAAAAAAAATAAATGTCGAGGGAATTAGTTTGTTCAGGTAAAGAATAAACGTCAGAAAGAAACAAAATCGGTCGCGATAAATGTCGAGTGGAGACAAGACAATTAAATTATAGAAATGATGATAATTAGTACAGAAATTAATCATCGACAAGAATATGGTTAGAATTCGTGAAGATATATCTTCAAAGCTCCTTGCGGTATGGTTTCAGTTTCACACAGCCTTATGCTCCAAGGTAAACTTTGCCTGTTAATGGCCAGAAAGATTTACTGAAAGGGGAAATGATCAAGGCAGGCGAAGGATGAGGTTAAAGACAATGTTACCAGGAAAATGGACACTGCCATCTTACAGAGCATAAAAAAAAACAGTAACAAACAACATAGGTACAGTTACTCCGACCTCATATTTACCACGTCATAACGAAAATATCCGCTGCATATTACCGTACACAGATCAAGGCCACAACACCCCCACACAAACAGAGATCTTAATGTCGCGT
>NC_051397.1:48956164-48983664 GCF_015228065.2 Penaeus monodon | reverse complement strand
AAATTAAAATCTAACCCAAACTTTAATTTTAGCTTTTCAATGGTGTGGGATACAACTGGAACTTCGATGAAAGTCTGGCAAAACGGTGGCAGAGTAATTATTGGAGTACAAGATGGTACCAACCTCAATATTCACGAGCTCACGGTGAGTAGAGCTATTTAAATCAAATTTAGATCTAATTAAAAGATCTAGTAATGCATAAACTCTAAATTCTTTTTTCTTTTTCCCCAGAGTGACCGCTGGGGTAGACAACAAATCTCGCTGCAACAAGTGTTGAGCCTCCCAGCAGCAGTAACCTCCTGGAGAAGCTATGCAACGGGCTTTGACAACTTCCTCATAGCCACAACGCCAACCTTTGCTCGTGTGTACATGGAGAATAGGGGAGAGTACCAAATTCTTCAGAACCTGTTGCCTACTGGTAGCCTTGCAAGCTTCACTGAAATGGTGCCAGTCAGTGTAAGTAAATTGCTCAAATTTAAGCATTTGACTAAACTACTTAATGACGACCCTCCTTTGATAAATACTTCAATCTTCTAGCTTCCTTCGTGCAAGGATGAAGTCATCCTAATGACAGGATTTGGAAGTCTTGTGCAGATCTTTGTCTGGGATGGAACGAAAGGACTCTACATCCTGGTTAGTTGTAGTTTTGTATGGGGGGGGGGGGAAGGGTCTTTTGAAGTAAGATGACTAAAGCATCACTTTTCCAGGCAAATGAGACTTCTCTACCGGTTGACGTAACTGGCTGGGACAAAGGCTTTGGTGATGTAAGATCAATAAGTACAGCTGTCCCAAAGGCAAGTAATACGACTAGTCTAAATCATTAAATTATTTTAATGCTAAACCAAAACTAGGTTATGGATTCATGGACTTCACAGCTTGCCTTAATATCATTGCAGTTGATCCTAAAAACGACAACAGGTGTTGTTGGCATCAATGTTGTTGCAGAGATGCTTTATCTTGAAGACCCTATTTGGGATGAAAGTGTTGCCCTGAAGAACAGAAAGCAGTACCTTGAGGTAATGGCGCATTAATAAGATTCGTTTAAATGTCTAAATTAATATGACTTTAACTTGATGACTGTCAATCTTTTGTATCCCAGATTGATCTGGCTTTCATTTTAGCCACTGACTTCGAACTCTACTCTTTATATTGCAGAACGAATATACAAGGCAGAGGGAAGTGATGAGTGATATAGAAGACAGATTAAGTCATTCTGTAGATACTGTTACACCAAGTGTAAACATAACTGGAGATGTGACCATTTTGGGTGGCATAACCCTTGATAAGGTTTGTACAATTTAAGTTACTCTTTTACACAAGTTAGACTAAATTTTTTTTTTTTTAGTCTACATAATTTTTTGTCTTTTTTCTTAAGACCTTAACCGTGACGGACTTGACGGCAAACAACCTCGTATTCCCTAACACCGATCTTTCTGGCGTAAGCTATGATGGATACAAGGATCACCTCGACCAGCTAACTAATAGTTCCACGTGGCTACAGATTATAGATAACACCTTGACTTCAATCGAAATGGAACTAGAAGGTATAGTGTCTTTAATTTGGCAAATATTCTGGCCATGCAGAAATCAATATTTTAAAATCTAATGTTCATCTTTTTAGATGCCGTTAGTCTGACCACTAGCAAGAAGATTAATGGCACAAAGGTAATTGTGGATGGGTTAACAGTGCAAGACCTAAGTGTTGGAAGTGCAGTTTTCCAAGAAGTATTGGATAAAAATGATAAGACTTTCCCTATAACTTCTACACTCGAAGGACTAATAAAGTAAGTATACTTGGCATGAGAGGACTTTACCAAATTTTATTTATTTGAGAAATTACACTATTTAAATCTACTGCTAGGTTTGCTGATCCACGCAAGATTACGGGCAAGAAGACCTTCACAACAAGGCTTGAGGTTACGAACCTTGAAACAGGAGCTCTTGACGATATTCCTGTGAGTGATATTGCAACTACAACAGGTAGTTATGCAGTAGCTGGAAGTGTGAACTTTGTCAACACCCTACTAGCAAAGGATGTACAACTGCCAAGTGGTGGCACTGTTGGTGGTATAGATCTTACAAATGCAGTTACACTGAATGGGCCAGCAGTGTTAGGCAAGTATTTCTTTGAAAATCGGGTTAAAGTATGCAGGGGGTAGACAATAGTTAAAGGGGCTTAAAGTTTATAAACTAAAAATATTTCAGGTTATACCACCTTCAACAAGAATCTGACGGTCAATGGAAATCTGCAAGTTGATTCTACAGATGTGGATGGTGTAATCATTGAACAGCTGTACAGGAATGCACTAACAAAAGCAGGTGGAAAGTTGAAGGGACCCCTAGAGTTTACTAATAATGTGACTGCAAAGTCTCTTTCTGCTAGCCTGCTATCTGGTGTGAGTTCACCTATTTTCTTATCCACCACTGTCTTCAAGGATGAAAATAGTCAGCTTACAGGCAAGATAAAGGTACCAACCCTTACAGCCAAAAGCTTGCATGTTGGAGACATGGTCAATGGCAAAGACTTCCCCTCAGATTTCCCCCTTAAAACGGATGCTTCTTTGAACCTTGGCACCAAAGCCTTTGATGACCTGACTTGTGAAGTTCTTACAGTTGGCAATGATGTTGCTGTAGATGGTATCAGATTTGATAACTTGGTTACTCTTCACAGACCTCAAACAATGACTGGAAGAAAAACTGTCACAAAAGGTGTAGATATTCTAGGCAGTCTGCAAGTTACTAGTAGTTTGGTTGCAGGTGTAAGTTTTGATGACCTTTATGCAAACCTTACAGCCATTTTGGATCCAATGGGTGAAGGATTCGATGTTTACTTTAATAATTATGTTCACCTTCCAACTGTTAACTATGGTGGTCTAATGAACTCTTTAAATATTGTGGATCTTAGTAGAGATATAATATACAGCACCGACACTGCAGCAGCAGTATCGGGCACAAAGGCATTTACTCTTCCCCTGAGTATATCTCGTGCAACCTTTGATAGTACATTCAATGGTGTAAGCTTTGAGGAACTTGTACATAGTCACTCCAACACTCCTGTAGCAGGAGTAAAAACCTTCAAGAAGCCGGTTACCTTCTCCTCGGGTCTTGATGTAACGGGTCTAGTTGATGGTGTTGACTTGAAGCAACTCTTTGATTCTGCCCTTTACTTGGACAAGCCAGGACAAGTGGTAACAGGAAGGAAGACCTTCACTGGGACCGTGTCTGCTGGAGAACTAGATGTACAGGGTAGGGTATCTGGTGTAGACTTCAACAAGGTGCTTACCAACTCTGGTGACCAAGCCTTCACTGTTCCACAGAAGTTTGCAGCAGCCTCCTTTGGTGCTCTGGATATTAACCAAATAGATCTGTCAGATGGCTTCACAGTGAATGGGGTTGACCTTTCCGTGCTAGATGGCATTCGCATGAGCCGTAAGAACCCTACTCCCCACTCGGGTGTTCTAACTGTAAATGGAATGGTCTCTGTTCTTGGCTCATTTGATGCAGTAAACATCGATGGGCACAACGTTGCACAGCTGAAGAACAACATTGTCACAGATGATGCAGACTCCACCATATTGTCGGATGTTAGCTTTGCAAGCCTAACTGTAAAAGAATCTGTCAGTACAGCTAACAAGGCTGGTGCTAATGGCAAGAATATAAGCAGAATCCATGAAAATGCAGTCCTCCTGGAAGGTAACAATGCCATGACAGGATCTGTGACCTGGAGTGACCTTGACCTGCAAGGTGATGTTGACGTTGGAGGCCTTGTCAATGGAAAGGACCTGCAAGTTGTACACAACAATGCAGTGTACAAAGATGCCAGCTCTGTCCAGATAACAGGTGAGTAATTACTTTTTTTTTTTTTTTTTTTTTTCCTTCCTCCCCCCCCCCCCTTTAAGTAACAAGATTGTTATCTTGACCTTCCTCAGGCAAGAAGGTCTTCAACAACGGTATCTCTGTGAAAGGAAACATAGACACGGAAACTACAAATGGCATTGACCTGAGTACAAGACTCTTCACTCTCCACACAGACCAAGATATCACTGCTGAATTTACATTTGATTCTGTAACGGCTGAAAAGAATTTGACCCTTGATGGTACTTTTGATGGAGTTGATCTTGAGAGGCTTGACTCTGAGGCCCTCAAGCAGAGTGCAGATACCATTGGTAAGTCTTGAAAGTGTTGATATTAAAGCTCTGCAATAATGCAAGAATCTTAACTCATGGTGATTTCTTTCCAGAAAACATTGTCTTCAATGGAGAAGTGACAGTTGATGACTTCAAGGTTGAAGGAAACTTGGAAGGTATCAACATAAATAAGCGACTCGAAGATGCTGTACGTTTAACTGCTAAAGATGTAATAATAAGAGGTACAAAGAACTTCGTCAGTAATGTAACCTTCAAGAATATATTCACCACAAACTTGAACAACGTTGACTTTAATGCTTACCTAAGCCATGCAGTACGCAAGAATGTTCCCATTACGCTGAACAAGAGATTAAAGGTTAATGGACTAGTGTCTGCACCTTCGGTAACGGCCAACTCTCTAAGCATACGGGTAAGATTCCATTGTGCCACTCCTGGACTTGAAGATTAAGAGTTTTTAAGAGGTTTACCCACTTGCTTGTTTTTTTTCAGGGTTCAGTAGATGGAATTGATTACAAGGACTTGATGACTAGAGCAGTTCTACTTGATGGGACACAGTCTTCAACATCAAATTTGGTAAGTTGATGCCTAATTTGGCTTGGTATTGTATGTCAAGGTAGTTTATGTCCATAAATTTTTTAATTATTTCTCTAACTTCTCCCTTCAGCAATTTACAACTGATGTATCGGTAAAGGGTAACCTTGCTATCACAAGACTAAATGACTTGGAAGTGGATACTCATTACCTAACCACCAATACACGGCAGACCTTCATAACTAATGTTGAAGTTGAGGATCTCCATGCATCTACAAATGTGGCAGTACTGGGGAAGGTTAATAATGTTAACCTCCCTGCAGAATCTCTAAACACTCTCAAGGTAAGTCTTGATACTTAGGCTTGTGATGTATGATAGTGTAAGTTTTATTGGCAAACAAAGTTGCAGTCTTTTGCACATGTACAACGGGAATTTTCTCCAGATAAATGGAGGCCAAACTGTAACTGGGCTAAAACGTATAGAAGGATTGACTGTTGTATCCAACAACGTCGAAGTAACGGGCAGGACAGGAGATGATGCCTTGGTTGACTTTTCATCAGAAGTTGTTTATCTGACCGAGGCTCCAACAATAAGTGGTAAGAACTTTAAAGTAATTTGCCAGTAAATGCAGAGTAGTTTATTAGGTTTAAACTTAAACTTAAACTTAATTTGTTTTTCAGGTCGTCTTAACTTCTCTTCTGGTCTGACTGTGGAAAGTCTAACTAGCACCAGTGGTGAGATTGGAGATGTAGATTTGGTAGACTTGGCTAATAATGCTTGGTATTACAATGAAGCAGCTGTAATCACTGCTAGCCTGAACTTCACGGATCCAGTTGTGATGAAGGTAAGCTTGCTATTCCTTTTTTTTTTTCTTTTAAAGATCTTGGTCTGAAGACCATTTTAACCTTTATTATCTTGCTAGGATACTCTCCTGACTAGCCACCCAGTGGATGGCATGCTTGTAAGTGCAGTATATGGAGAAGCTAAAAGTGCACTCGATACCTACTCTACCTACAACGAAGGCATAAAGGCAAGTATATGAAAGATCAAGCTTCAGTATATTAGACTGAATGATGCATGGTATTAATTGTAGTGTCATTACAGAGCCTGTACAGCAACAAATGCCCCCTCATTGAAGAAGCTTATAAAGATACTCAGAAGGCCCTATATGATGCAGATTACTTTAATCTGGTAGATGAACTCCAGTTTAGTGGAAAACCAAAGTCCTCTGGATCTGTGAGGGTGAGTGGGGGAGGGGAGTTAACTTTTAACTAATAAACCTAAGTATTCGTCAAAATTGACTTCAACGTCTTTATCATAGATTGGTGATTACTCGTATGTTGTCATGAGCTGGGATCAAACTTGTGATGTGACCATGTACAAGTATGGCACTAATCTTGGACAAACAACATCGCAGTATTCTAATGTTGGCTCTGGTGCAGACTGGGTAGACTTCGAGCACAATGGAAATGTAAGTTAATATGTTTATATGTCTACATAAACAAACATGTTCTATAAAACCTTTTGTACATGCCTTAATTTCTTGCAGAATTTCTTCATTATGGCAGCATCTGCAGGCAATAGCTGCAGCAGGACAAATAGTGTGGCCTTCAAACTAGAAAATAATGCCCTTTCTGTAAGTATAGGGGTGAGGGGGGGAAGGGAAATTAGAAATGTCAGTAGTTGGTACTAGAATTGCATGGAACCTTATCTTCTAGGTGCACCAAGAGCTTGTTGCAGGAGAAAAGGTTGAAAAATCTTTCATTGAAGAGACTGGAACAATGGGAATATCAATTACCATGGGTAGCACAAGACATGTCTACAGCTTCAGCAGCTCAAAGAATCTCTTTGAATTTGTGAAAACTTCACCTGCTTTCGGTAAGCAGTATGCCTAAACTTGATTAGTAAAGAGATAGGCATTGGGGAATGAGTAAGCAACTACTTCCATTTTACAGACAAAACGGCAACAATAATTGATGGTGGAGATGCTATAGTTGTAACGGGTGAGACTGGTAAAATGAAGATGTCGGTGAATGGTGCTTTCCTCCAGGAAATGGAGGTACTTAAAGTGGATGATGCAACCATAGTGAAGCAATATGGGAAACTGTACTTGATTTGTTCAGTTACACGGCAACTTGTATCTGGTGTAGTACACAACCTCGAGGTAAGTAAATCTAAGATTCGATTTTGGTCTCTCTTCATGAAGAGCTGTAAGCTAAAGCTTGATCCTTGTTCCTCAGCTCTATTTGGTTGACTCCACTACTGGCTTCTCTTGGCTCGATTCTAAACCTCTGAATGAACCGGCTAAACTGACCAACTTCTTCACTGGTAATGCAGCTACTGGAACTACACTAGTTCTAGCCTTGCAAGAGAACTATTACCCTACTGCTTACACTTTACATGGTATGTAACTTGAAAGTTAATGGTAGTTTAAACTTGTGCACTTCCTATCCCCAAAAACCCTAATCCTCCTTAATCTTGTTTCAGGAATGAAGTACAAGCCATTTGTAGAACTGAATGCACCATTAACTTGGTGGGCAGAGCACTTTAGTGTGCCTGATGCAGTCTTCCCAGAGATATCAAAACATGCCTTGTTAATTGGACAAGGAAATTCGGCCAAGTTGCTAGAGCTGAAGATGAATGGTCTGACTCATGAGGCTGGACATATAGAGTGCAACCCAGGAGCTTTCAAGTATCCTGAACTAATGCCAATAGTCCCAGTGTGAAAACTGGATTTTAGATTTTTAATAAATTGTTAACAAGTCCTTGTTAATTGTTTGACCACCTACAGATCAAAGAAAATGGAAATAAAACAAAAGCTCTAGCTCTAGACAAAGCTAGACTAGCTTGCTGATATTGGTGTCTACATATGCTGCCCAGTACCAAAAGGTATTGCGCAGTATAAAGTGGTTCCCCTCTAAAACCATTTTAGAGCAGACAAAGACCAGTCAGGGTTGAGGGTGGAAAGAAGCTCAAAAGGCCCAACAAAAGCCACTAAACTGTATTAAATGGCTTGCTCTATTAAGTTCCCCAGCAATTTCGGCTACTTGGCATAGATAGCATGGACAAAATGCCATGCCAGCTCTAAAGCTGCTGTTAGACAAAGTCAAGGTGAATACCTAAAGGGGCTATAAGCAGGACTAATTGCTTATCATTCCTGCTTAATCCCCTCGTATATTGCTTTAATACCTAAAATTTTTTTTTTCTAAAATTCGAGGGGGGAGGATTGGTTGCCTTTGCAAAGGCCTGAAGAACCTTAGTGGCCAAGCACATTAAGGTCTTAGTTGGGGATTGCTACATAACTCCTTAAACTAGGCATGGGATTGGGCAGTAAATAACCCCCCTCTAAATTATGGAAGGGAATTGGGTCAAAAGTTGATTGATCAGGGTATACATGGCCCAACTACAAGAATGGAGCAAGTTGCTATGCTACTACCACCCCCTAATACCTTGATGTGTTAACCCATAGAGGGTATCAGTCTTGTGCCCATGTAAAAGTTTTTACTTTTTTTTTTCTAAACTTTTCCACAACTTGTGGTCATTGTGCGAGAGCCCAAAATCAACTCCATATCTGGAGGGGGGAGACCCCTTCAGTAGTCTTAAAGACCTTGGAACCATAACCTTTAGTTTGCCCTGGTCTTTTTCCACCCTTTCCAAATATCTAAATGCCTTATCCTTTTCACATTACCATTTATAATTTAGTTCTTTTAACTAACCATTCTGGATGGCCACAAATGCCACATTACTGAAGCAAATAACTGCCTTACCTGTGAGGTGAGGGTGGGGGTGGGGGGCTCCTCAAAACCCTCACACTATAGCTGTAATTCATATACTGACCTTAAATGTTGCAGATAAACTTTCCTCTTGAACCCTTTCTACTAGGCTTGCTGAGATAGAGCTTTTTTCCATGCAGTATTTAGTCGACTAGCCCTTACCCCTCCCCCCCCTCCCCATAGCTTGGGCATTGTCATGAGGGGGGGAAGGTGAGAGGAGATTGATCATGGCCTAGTACTTTTTTTTTTTTTTTTTTTTTTTTTTTTTTTTTTTTTTTGTCCCCCTTCTGTCCACTTCGTCAATACTGAACAGCCTCTGGAATCCATGGGCATTGTATTCCCTTAACCCAATCGCCACGTTTGGCAAGAATACATGCCATGCCCACTGTAACACAGGTTTATTTATTGTATTCACACATAGATGGCTCTACAAGTGCTTAGTCATCAAGGGGTCACTTATTAGTCCTACCTTTCGCACCTGTTTACCCTTTTCCTTGACTTTTGGAAAGGATCTTTTGCATTATTTCATTGTCTTAAATGTTAACAAGATTTTAATAATACTTTAATAATCATAACATCAATAACAATAATAACAGTATTGATATCAATTGTATTAAAAGGAAAAACGCATTTTCCCGCCAATTCAAGGAATGGGGAAATCAAGATCAGTCAGTAGGGCCTACTGATAGACTCCTTGGAGGCTGAGCACATGTGGAGCCATCTGTATGTAACAAAATTCACAAAAACCTACAAGGGACAGAACATAAATCCGGGGTGATTGGGTTAATTGTGTAGCCCTTACCCCTCATGGACCCTGAGGGATAGACTGTCTTCCCACTTCAGGCTCACCATGGCCATGAAGGATTTTTTTCTGGGGGTGGTGGTGTTAAGGACTTAACCCTTCAAATAGCCCATGTAAATTTGAATTCCCTACCTCCCCCCCCCCCATACCTTGCCTGTTGTCATGGTAGGGGGGAGGGGGCCTAGGAGACACCGAGGGTTGGGAATCTACCTTGGGGCTGCAGTCCTACTTCTCATTGTTTTCCCCAATCCCTTCATCAAGCCAACTTCTAAGGTGTAAGAGCAGTGTTGAAAGGAGGAAAGGCTGGCTGTATACCAGTCCTGAACAGCCTCTAGGAACCATGATCACAAAATTCCCAAGGTTATTTTAGTTACCCCTCACAGGGACACTGAGGGGTGGACCTTTTTTTTTTCTTACCCACATTTCAAGCTTACCATGGCCAATCCCTTGCTTGTTGTTGGTGGGGGAGGGGCTTAAGTGATGGACTGGAGCCCAATGTGGGTTATCACCCCTACCTTGGTCCACTGCTCTAGCCTCGAGTAATTTTGCATGGTCTCTTCTCCTTTCCTTTATTTCTTCATCCCCTTGTTCTATCCTAATTGTTACCTATTTTTTGCCCTTTTTGCTGTAATACTTTATCATAATGCTCCCTACTACTTGACGCCTTCCCCAACAGCAGCTTAACTTTTACCTTGTACTGTACCCCATCAGCTCCCTTCTCTACCCTTTTCACTACCATACTACCCTCTTGTACTGTTAAACCTGTAACTTTACCCTAATCATTAAGTTCTTAACCCTTTTCGCTACTGTACTTTACCATAGTGACCTTTGATGTCATATAGCACTTCCTTACCTAGGGGTTTTGCCCCCAAGCCTCTCAAGATTGCTATATTTTGAATACACTGCTAATTACTTTAGATGATGCGGCAGAAAATTTTCAATAAGTCCTCGCCCCTCTAAAATTCTCCAAACCTTTAGAGTACTCTATCTATCCCCTAAAATCCCATTACTCCAATAATACCTTCTTCAACAGTGCCTCCAAAAACAAGTTGGCAAAGTTTCATTCTGCAGTCGTCCTGACTGCTCATGCCTTGTTGCAGTTACATCTGCGTCTCTACCTTGGTTGACCTCCTTCGCAAACCTATACCTAGCCAGCCCCACTCCTCCCATTATACATGTACCGGAAGCATTTCCATCTTACCGGCTGATTGCCCTATTTATGATTGATTGGTCAGACTGTGAAGATGACCTATTTGCATGTCTCACTGATATGAAGTGGTATTGGTACGATGCTACACCACTCGCCCCAGCAGCTGTCGTAAGTCCCACAGCAATATTGCCAAGATTACCTTCAGAAGACATGACCTTCCCCATAAGGTCTACATGGGAGGAGAATCTTGCCCTGTCAGACCATATCGACCCCCATTCCGTCAGTGTCAGTAATGTTGGTGTTTTGGCCACCCTGCAGAGCACTGTCACTCCACAGCCTAATGCCCTCCATGCCCTATGTCTAATGGATCAAACTACTGTGCAGGGTCACACACATTTCCCAATTGTGGTGGCCTTTATAATGTATTTTATGCAGGTTGCCCAACTTAAAAGTTTGAGTCTGATGTGGCAACTCTCAGATTCCCAGACTCTTGGCTTCATTGTATGCAAAGCCAGACAGGAAGCAAGTTGACTAGGTTTTTCTCTCTCTGTCAGCTCTTTCCCCATCAATTTTTCTGACATGCATTGTTACCATTATCACTCATAGATTAACTTCATAATAACTTCCACTTTGGAATATTTGCAGAGACTTGACCTTCCTCATATCCCTTCTTCTTATAATCCATCCACTATCTGCCTCCAAGAGACTTTTCTCACACATCCTTCTATACCAATTCCCAATTAACATTCTTTCCTCATACTCCTTTGGGTGTGAAAGGGAGGTATAGCATGGTATTTTCTGATGGATATGTATAGACGAGACATTGTCCCCTGCATAGTTATTCACACAATTTTTTGCTGTTGGATCATACTTATTTAAGTCTACTTATCCCTTTCCCACCCCACTGACTTGGTTGCTTTTGAAACTCTAATTTCCCGACTGAAGCCACCTTTCCTCGTAGCTGGTGATCTTGACTGCCACCACACTCTTTGTGGTGATTACACTGCTACTTCCCATAGCCGATCCCTAAAATGCTTCCTCTCCACAACTGACCTTACTGTTAATTCAGATCATCCCACACTTCGACATGCGCATGCAATTTTTTTCATGCCTTGACCTCTCTCTATGCTCCCCTTCTCTCCATTTAGATTTCAATTGGTCAGTTCTACGCCACTTTCCCTATAGCGAGTACTTTCCAGTTCTTTCTGCTACTTCATATGTCCCACTTCCTAATCCCCACGCTATTGCTTTGATAGAGCTGACTGCTGTACTGCCACTTCACTCTACTATTCCTACCCCTCCATCCCCATTATTGTCCATTTTAGATGTGCTACAGTGTTTCAGTTAGTCCTTAGAGCTGCCCATACAGCTATTCCCTGAACCTTAACCCATTGCCGACGGGTGGCATGTACGTACATGCCATGGCATGGCGGGACCATCTGCTGGGGGCACGTACGCACATGCCATAGAGTATGCATGGACATGCCATGAGTTTTTATTTGTTACAATCACGGCAAAAGATTATTTTTTTGCCAGTGAGTGTGATTAAGTCGGTTCTAACTCTCTCATTTTTACCATGCAACAAACAAAAAAAATGCAACAAACCGACCATTTCAACTCCATGATGCCACACACTGCTTATTTTATTCGGACTATAGACCGAATAATGATCAACTATGGAGTCTATATAACAACAAAAATACCCTTCAGTCTCGATTTATCAGGAAGTTTGGCAAGTAGAGACTGTAAAAAATAATGAAAATTGAAAATACAACATATCTTCGTAGTATTACGAAGAAACGGAATGGGATGCTGGTATGTGGGATGAGTGGTCGCGCATGCTCGGGCGACGATATAAGCCCCCGGCAGCGAGGCCCAGGCCACTATGAATGCTACCCGTGTTAAGAACTTATACCGCCAATTGTGTTCCATGGTGAAATTCTGATTGCACGGAAACACTTTGCTTAAAACACTCGGTCTGGAACAGTTATAGCTACAAGTGAGGCACCCCTAATAAGCTATTAGCCCTTATCTCCTTTGGAAGAGCATTCGTTGTACAATACAGAACAGCAAAACAACTAGTTTGCAAAATTGTTTCCTCAGTTACATCTATTCAGCTGTCTGGCATCAAATCCATAAATTATCAGACAAACATCACCCTCATCCAGTCTTCCAGAGATGAGATACTCTCTGATCCTCTCCAAGTCACAATTGTGGCTCTCTCCTTTCTCCACATTTTTCTTCCAGTAAGACCATCAGAGAATACACCCCCATCACCTTCACCTATCCTCTACTGAGTCCTCTAATGCTCTTTTTCTTCCTCTGAACTTCATGCTACCTTTCAGTCGTGCTGCAACACCCATGAAAACCCTGACGGTATTCAATACCTTCCTGAAACCCAATAAATCAGGTATCCTCCCTCAAGATTATCGCCCCATCACTCTAAATAGTTCGCACAAGCAGCTAGTTGAACGAATGGTTAACTGCCCCTTAATGTGGTATATTGACTCTCTCCTTACCAATTTGGTGTCCGCTATGCCCGAAGTACAGCGGACCCCTGCGCTCATTTTGAGACATTACATCTGCATTTGCACACTATAACTCAATATTAGCCATATTCTTTGACCTAGAAAAAACATGATTGACACCACATGGCGGTACCATATTCTCCAACAATATCCCTACCTAGGCATACATAGAAACATGATTATCTTTATAAAGGCCTCTCCAAATGCATTTTCCAGGTCAAAATTGCCTCTTCAACATTGTCACTGTTTTCTCAGTTCGAAGGCTTTCCACTAGATAGTGGTCAGCACCCCCTAATTCCTTCTCACTGGCATGTTTCAGTTCTAGGCCTTTTTTGTAACATTCCTGAAACTCCTAACACTTTAAAGGGCAAACATGTGTCAGAGTGTATTAAACATACATTATTGGAACCTGTTGAAACATCTTTTGTATCAAACTGTATGCCTTCAACCTGATGCAGTCTGATTGGCTGGTCGGAGTGTATCAAAGCGCAATATTTTTTTATATAAATTTCATGTAGTCTTGGATAGGGACTTCTATTTTCATTAATTAGGAATTACATTGCAACCATTGCAATAAAAAGAATTATCAGAAAACTTACAAACAATATTCGTGCCTTTTTTAGTAGTACATCAAATACATGTTCATTCCATATGGGTAAAATTTGAAGTCAGTCATGACAGTCACAGGAACGACATGGTAACATGTCCTAGTCATGTGATGTGGTATTGACTTCAGTGGGATGAATGTCTTCAAAATCATTCTGCACGTCTATGATATAATTCACTGATGATATGGCCTGCCTCGGTCCTCAGCCCCTGCTTCAACTAATTTCCTTTTCCTTTTTTTCAACCCCTTGTACTATCCACCTATCCTAATCATTAACTCATATTTGCCGTTTTCACCACAGTACTTAACTCCTTCCTCTTCTAACAACCTTTACCTTATACTATACCCCATCAGCTTCACTACCATACTACCCTCTAGTACTGTTCAACCTGTGAATGTACCATAATCATTAATCATTCCTAACCCTTTTCGCAACTATACTTTACCATACCACCATATGACCTCTGATGTCATATAGCACTTCTTTACCAGGATGCTTTGCCCCCCAAGCCTCACACCATCGCTATATTTTGAATAAGCCGCTAGATATTGACGTGGTAGATAATTTTCACTAGGTAAATTAAATAAATGAGATATAACCTTACGGGCTCAAAAAATAAAATGCTGTGTATCCTGATTTCTTAGGTTAGAGCAATAAATAAAGAAATGATCATTGGAATTACCCAGTTGTCTGATTTGGACACGCAACTCACTCGTAGTGGATATGATAAGATGCAAAACCTTCTGCAACTTTCACTTTCCTTATGAAGAACAATGTATGTAATAAGAAAAAAATAAGATACTTTGACTGAATCCGAGAAATAAATTTAAACTTTCCACACAGCCTTGCGAAGAAAGAGTGGTATGTAATAACAATAAAAGTTTGATTATGTGTTTTGTAGCGACCGTGATGCAACTTGAAAACAATGTATCTAAATGTTAAGCTTTCGGGACACTACAAAAAAGGTAGTGTGTGTTGACCTTCACCACTGGCTACTCTCCGCCGTCTCCTTCAGTTTGCCATATCTTTAGTATCTTCCTGGGCCACCAAGCATGGCTTTCGCTTTTCTTCCTCCAAATCTTTCTCCATCCTCTTCTTTCACACGTGTATAGGGCTTCATTCTTCTTGGCGTTCTTCTTGGCATTATAAATTACTCCAAATTGTCCTTGCGAGAATGTATATTTTACATTAAAGGAAAGCCTCGCTCCCGCCTCTGAATTTTACAGATTCTCTCCCATATATTGTTACCTTGATCCTTTCCACTCTTGCTTATGGATGCTTTATCTACTCCTCTCCTTGTTATTCCCTTCTTGCTCATCTTGATATAATCCACCACTGTGGGTTTCACTTAGTCCTAGGTGCCCTCCAATCCTCTCCAGTTGAGTCTGTACACTGAGTTAGGTATGCCCTCCCTCCTGTACCCATCTCCATCTCCCTCTATATCTCCCCCTCTCTCCTCCATATCTCTCTCTCTCCGCCATATCTCTCTCTCTCTCTCTCTCTCTCTCTCTCTCTCTCTCTCTCTCTCTCTCTCTCTCTCTCTCTCTCTCCCCATATCTCTCTCTCTCTCTCTCTCCCCATATCTCTCTCTCTCTCTCTTCTCTCTCTCTCTCTCTCATATCTCTCTCTCTCTCTCCTCTCTCTCTCACTCTCTCTCTCTTTCCTATCTCCTCTCTCCCTCTCCTCTCTCTCTCTCTCCTCCATCCTCTCTCTCTCCTCATCTCTCTCTCTCTCTCCTCCTCCTCTTCTCTCTCTCTCCTCCATCTCTCTCTCTCTCTCCTCCATCTCTCTCTCTCTCTCCTCCATCTCTCTCTCTCTCTCCTCCATCTCTCTCTCTCTCTCCTCCATCTCTCTCTCTCTCTCTCTCTCTCTCTCTCTCTCTCTCTCCTCCTCTCTCTCTCTCTCCTCCTCCCTCTCTCTCGCTCTCATCTCCTCTCTCTCTCTCTCTCCGTCTCTCCTCTCTCCTCTCTCTCTCTCTCCTATCTCTCTCTCTCTCTCTCCTCTCTCTCATCTCTCTCCTCTCTCTCTCTCTCTTCTCTCTCTCCTCCTATCTCTCTCTCTCTCTCTCTCGCCTCTCTCTCTCTCTCTCGTCTTCCTCTCTCTCTCTCTCTCTCTCCCTCCTTCTCTCTCTCTCCTCTCTTCTCTCTCTCTCTCTCTCTCTCTCCCTCCTCGCTCTATTCTCTCTCTCTCTCCATCTCTCTCTCTCTCTCTCTCTCTCCTCCATATCTCTCTCTCTCCTCCATATCTCTCTCTCTCCTCCATATCTCTCTCTCTCTCCTCTCTCTCTCTCTCTCTCTCCATCCTCTCTCTCTCTCTCTCTCTTCTCTCCTCTCTCTCTCTCCTCCCTTTTCCCCCTCTCTCTCTCCCTCTCTCCTTCCTCCCCCCCCCCTTCTCTCTTTCTCTCTCCTTCTCCCTTCTCTCTCTCCTCTCTCTCCTGCCCGTCTCTCTCTCTCTCTCCTCTCTCCTTTTCTTCTTTCCCCTCTCTCCTCCTTTCTCTCCTCTCTCCCCCCCTTCTCTCCCTCTTCTCCTTCCATTTTCTCTCTCTCTCTCTCCTCCTTCTCTCTCTCTCCCTTTTCCTCCCTCCTCTCTCTTCTCTCTCCTCCTTCTCTCTCTCTCTCTCTCCTTTCCTCTCCTCTCTCTCCTCCAATTTTCTCCTCTCCTTTCTCTCTCTCTCTCTCTCTCTCACTCACTCTCTCATTCTCTCTCTCTCTCTCTCCCCCCTTCTCTCTCTTTCTCTCTTTCTCCCCCCCTTCTTTTCCTCTCTTTTCCCCTCTCCCCCTTTCCTTCTCTCCCCCCCTCTTCTCTCTTCTCCTCCTTCTCCTCTCTCTCTCTCTCTCCCCCCTTCCTCTCTCTCTCTCTCTCCCCTTCTCTCTCTTCTCCTCTCCCCTTTCTCTCTCTCTCTCTCCTCCCCCCCTTCCTCTCTCGCTCTCTCTCCCCCATCTCTCTCTCTCTCCTTTCCTCCCTCCTCTCTTCTCTCTCCACCTCTCTCCCTCCTCTCTCTCCTCTTTTCCCCCTCTCCTCTTCTCTCTCTCTCTCTCTCTCCTCCTTCTCTCCTCTCTCCCCCCTCCTCCTATCTCTCTCTCTCTCTCCGCCCCCCTTCCCTTCCCTCCTCTCCCTTCCTCCTCCCCCCTTCCTCCTCCCCTTCTCTCTCTTCCTTTTTCCCCCTTCCCTTTTCCCCCCCCTCTTCCATCCCCCCCCCCCCCCCCAATCTTACTCGCTATTGCCGTAGGGGTCTTAGGTGAAGGAGACGCCCAATATCAGGCTCCCCCTACCTTGGTCCTAAACCCTCGCCCAAAATTTTCGATTTTTATCCCTTCTGTCCATTTACCCAAATCTAACATTAATTTAAACCCTTTTTACCACACTATCATAATGCCACGAGACCTTTTTAGAGCAAGGTCTGGTACATTTGTTCTGACCGTTCAGGAAATCCAACCATTGCCCTACTAAACCAGAAATCTTGGGTGCTTTACCTTAAGTAACACTTGCTATAGTTTGTATAGGCCACTAATGACGTAAGCCGATGCGGCGCAATTTTAAAATTAGCCCTGAAGCTGCTGCTCCAGCTCCACATTCTCCCTCCCCCTCCCTTTCACAAGCTATACCATCCTTGCCTCACCTCTTCCTTTGTCCATTGTTACTACATGGCTTATACCTTAACCCCCCCCACCCTATGTCCACCTCCGTTTCGGCGACCCTCCAAAATCAGACATCTCCCTCACCCCCACCCTTCACCCATTTCCATGCCCATTGATATGGGAGGGACGAGTGGAAACCGACCAATGGCTCTAAATCCCCCCCTCCAGTGATGGTAACCTTAACTTACCCATTCAAATTACCCTTCCTCACGAGTTCAGGTCCTTACTACAGAATAAACTTGCCTGGCACAGTAACCCTTCCGCCCCCCCCCCCCCATCCCCGAGAATCTGCCACATCCAGATAAACCCAAATTATAAACTACTAAAAATGTTAGAACAGGGCTACGAGCCAACTTTAAGCATCCATTCTGAAACCAAGTTTAATTAGTGGTGTATTCAGTATGTTAATAACAAGGCTTGTGGGCCAAGATCCAGTTAGGGAGGTAATGCATGGCAAAGGGCTTATGGCACCTACAGAGAAGGTTCAGTATTTTAGGGTTAAATTTATTGAACTATAAATTTAAGAGGCGGGGGCTAATTAAAAAAAAAAAAAAAAAAAAAAAAAAAGGTATAGTAAGATTGGTTTTGGGTAAGTTTAAAAAACAAGGGAGAAGCTAAATTTAGGTGGAGGACCGAGGTAGGGACAATCCCCTACACAGGCCTTAACCTATACAAGGCCTCCACCTATGAGGAAAGGTTTGGAAGGGGGTTGTGTGCAATGATTTAGTTGCATCAGATACAATGTGCAGATCTTTAGATCCATGTTATACAAGTCAGTACCCGGCGAGTGCCATGGCTAAGTTTATCAGCTATAAACTTGCTGGCCATTGCAGCAGTGACAAAGTTTAGTTAGGACAAGGCCCGAGATGGCAATACCCAACATTGCACTTATGAAGTCTAAAACCTACCCTCCCCCTCAACCCAACAGCAGCTTAGTAAGCAACAAGGGGCAGGCAAAATTTATTGTATAGGCCACTTGTTGACAAGTTCAGGGCCCCCCCCCCCCCTTGCATTTGAATGCAGTCAGTTCAAGCAAGAGTTTATTGAAGATTTCAAATCTAGATACTAGATTAAATCTTAATATTTAAGAGGCCGAGCCTTAGACCTCTAACTTTAGTCTCTTAAAAGAGAACTGGTAGGGTAAAACACAAATTTCATATAACCGTTTAATAAAATGTTAAAATTTAGTTACACTTGCGGTATCAATTCAGGATATTTAAAGGAATCCACGTGACATGTGCGGTCTGAGGCTTCATGCGTCAAGCCATTCATTTCAAGGTATAGAAGTTTTGTAGAGGTGCCTCTGCCCACAAGCAGGTAATGCTCTTGGACCTCTGGGAAGACATCATTGGGCACACTAAGGTGCTGAGCCCAGGTTACTCTGGGAGTAGGAAGATCTGCGAAGAACCTCAACTCGGAGCCTGGAGTTAAAAGGCAGGTTTAGAGGCAGGTTTAATACAGGCCTTAAAATTTTATACCAAGACATTATCCCATGCACGAAAGCCTTACCAAGTACTGCATAAACTGTTGGGTAGTAGCTTTCTTGCACAACTACAGCCATGGTTTTTCCATTAGCTGCATTTCCACTGTAGAAGGTAGTTAGTGTAGCTGCTTCATACAATGGCTTCGAGTCCAACCAATTCAGAGTCATTGCATGTGGATCCATGCTGTACAGCTGAAGTACAACAAGATAATGTTACATACATGCAGAGGATGTGTATATATCCTAGTATTGTGTAATCTTGACCTTGCATACCTCCAGGTGATGTTCGATTCCCGAGAGAGGGTTCCTGGTTACTGCTGCCAGTAACAGTATTTTGCCATACTGTTCGAATAGCACCAAGTCATCAACTTTTACTCTTAAGGATGAGACCTCATTTCCTTGTACCATTAGGACAAGTTGGTCCTGCTTTTTCATTGCAGTCACAAGGTGTCCAGTTTTAGATAGCAATGCAGAATCTAGAAGATTAGATTATGAGAATCTACCACTTGGGAAGTTAAAGTGTTAAGTGTTAATAAATGTTACCAAGTAACCCTTACCCATTTCAGCAGCATCAGTACTAATTAGGTTGAAGAGCAAAGTTTTACTATCAAAGCTATAAGAGTGGGTAGCATTTGGAGCCGTTACATATAGAATACCATTACTTGCAGAAACACTTGTTCCAGGAAGCAGATCTTGGTACACCTGTAAATTTAAAAAGGGTATTTGTAGTAATGATATCACGAATGGAACTTTACTTCAAACACTGAAGACCACTGCTCACCGATAGTGCACCATTAGACATTTTCCAGACAACACTATTTTGTTTAGTGCAGGCATTCCCTTCACTTGTTGCAGCCATCACCAAGAAGACCTGCAGAAAGGCAAGGCGTTATGAAATACAATTTGATTATAATAAGTCATACCGAGGTTGAAAGTTGATCACATACCTCTTGACCTTGCTCAACTGCTAACCAGTCTCTACCATATCCTGACACAGCAAGTGTTTGGGCTTCAACAAGTTGTCCCGAGGATTCTTCAAACCTGTACATTGTTGAGCTGCATTCATCCTCCCAGCTTATGATTACATATGTAATGTCTGAAGCCTGGAAGGAATTACTGGTGCTTAAGTTCGGCAATTTAAACAAAGATTTTTTTTGACAATTTGAACAGGCTGCCAATCAAAATCTTCCATCATTGCGTCATTGAAACATACCCTGAAAGTTGTAGAGGCATGATGCCTTTTAGCAAGAGTAAAGTCTTGCACAAGACTGAAGTAATCTGCATCAAATATGGCTTTTTCAGTATCTTCATAAGCTTCCAGGATGAGAGGGCACTTAACAGCATACTCGCTCTAAAATGCATCAAGTATTAGGTTAAGGTTTTTTTTTTTTTTTTTTTTTTTTTGGGGGGGGGACATGTTTGTCCCATGTACCAGGAACACACGTATTAATTTTTATAGTTACAGAAGGCTAGGCTTGAGGATTAAAGACAGTGTTAATACAAGACTAGATTTACATGGGTATAAAATCTAGTCTAACAATGTCTAGTCTTAGCAATTGAAAGTGAAGGTATTCCATATGAATGGATTAAACATGGTTAACTTTCTCACCTTGATCCCTTCGTTGTAAGTAGAGTACTGGTTCAGTGCTTGTTTTGCATCATTATACACTTGTCCAATATTAAATTCATCAAGTGTGCCAGTAATTGTTAACGAGTCCTGGGGATTAATTAGTTAAATTTAATATTTTAAAGTAATGTGGTAATTATGTTCACAGGTTTAAGATTTCAGATCCATACCTTCATAGTAACAGGAGAATCTAATGTCATTTTTGCCGAAATAATGGCACTTTCATTGTAATACCATGCATTAAGGGAGAGATCACTCATATCAAGGTCACTTATTACATTGGTGCTGCTTGTCAGTGATGAAGTGGTCAAGCCATTTGAGAACTTCAGGCGGCCTGTTAAAAGATTAGAAATAAACACAGTCACATAATGCAATTTGATAATACACCTCTTTATAAGAACTTAAGCCATCCAAGCAGTCCACTGCCGAAGCTAGTGATGGAAGGCAGCTTGCCCATTAATTTTGATAATTAGATTATAGAATGCACAACAGCCTCCATACCATTAATGGTAGACGGTCCAGATAGATATACTGCCTCTGTAGCCATCTTTATATTGTTAGTGTTGCCAGTCACTTCAACATTGTTGGCTACTTCAACTAGTCCAGTTATGCTCTTCATACCCGTTACAGTCTGCCCACCATTTACCTGGAAGATTGGTCATTTTAGTTTGGAAGTTTGGAGAGAGACTTGCTATTGTATACACAACTTAGCAATACAAAAATTAAGTTTTTACATTTAGAGTATTTGCAACTTCATCTGGCAGTTTCTTTGTGTTGACCAGTCCATCAACCGATATACCACCAGTTGCAATGTTCCCAAATTCCACATTTGGAGAAAGATTCTGCACAGTATTTGTAGTAAGGTAGTTTGTTGCCAAGTCAAAGCCATTAAGGCTTGTAGCTCCAAGGGCACCTTTCACCGAGAGGTCATTTTTGAAGACCTGAAATTAAGGTTGGTTTAGCAGTTTGGCAGTTGTGCTTTGGTAACCATTAAGACCATTAATTGCAAGTTTGCAAGGCCACTTACCAATGTTATACCATGACTCTTGGAGTCGTCCAGTAGAACCACATTGGTCATTAGAGTCTTGTAATCTATATTATCCACAGTTCCCTGGAGTTAGAAGTTCCAATTAGCAAGCTTGTAAAAAGCTGTGCAAGCTACATGCACATGTACTATGAAGTACTTACCTCGATAGTTAGAGAGCTTGCAGTCACAGCTGGTGCACTCACCAACCCATTTACTTTAATATTTGATGAAAGTGTAATGGGTAGATTTTTTCTTACAGCATGGCTCAAATAGTAACCCAAGTTCTTGCCATTTAGGGTTTTAACATCAAGTCCCTTGAAGGTGGTGTTCTTAATGAAAGTTTTTCTACCAGAAATTTCCAAGTCCTGTGCTTGGAGCCTCACTGCATCGTTTAACCTGGCATTTACATTTACTGTATTTAGGTGGCCATCAAGATTCACATTTTCTGCTTGTACTCCTTCGAACATGATGTCATCTAAGGGGGAAGCAAGTTGTGTTAAGGTAGTTTGCTCACTTTTTTTTTTTTTTTTTTTTTTTTATAGTCAAACATTAAAAAAGGGACTATACTTACTAGTCTCATCCAAGCTTTGTTTCAGAGCTATGCTATCCAAGGCTTCAAGGTCTACTGCATCAAATGTTCCACCAAGAGTAAGATTCTTTTCCACATTCAGAGAGAAGAACTCATATTGTGCCGTGACATCCTGGTCCGTGTCTAGGGTTAGTAGTCGTGTACCTAGGTCGATTCCATTTGTTGTTGCAGTATCAATATTTCCCTTAACAGAAAATTCTGCAAAGGTCTTCTTGCCTGGAAAAGAGAAGTTTTATTCAGGTATATAGCCCTGAGCCAGAATGGCAAGCTTAATGCCTTGAGAAGCAAGTTGAAATACATATGGTCAGTACATACCAGTTATCTGGACAGAGCTGGCATCTTTGTACACTGCATTGTTGTGTACAACTTGCAGGTCCTTTCCATTGACAAGGCCTCCAACGTCAACATCACCTTGCAGGTCAAGGTCACTCCAGGTCACAGATCCTGTCATGGCATTGTTACCTTCCAGGAAGACTGCATTTTCATGGATTCTGCTTATATTCTTGCCATTAGCACCAGCCTTGTTAGCTGTACCGACAGATTCTTTTACAGTTAGGCTTGCAAAGCTAACATCCGACAAGATGGTGGAGTCTGCATCATCTGTGACAATGTTGTTCTTCAGCTGTGCAACGTTGTGCCCATCAATGTTTACTGCATCAAATGAGCCAAGAACAGAGACCATTCCATTTACAGTTAGAACACCCGAGTGGGGAGTAGGGTTCTTACGGCTCATGCGAATGCCATCTAGCACGGAAAGGTCAACCCCATTCACTGTGAAGCCATCTGACAGATCTATTTGGTTAATATCCAGAGCACCAAAGGAGGCTGCTGCAAACTTCTGTGGAACAGTGAAGGCTTGGTCACCAGAGTTGGTAAGCACCTTGTTGAAGTCCACACCAGATACCCTACCCTGTACATCTAGTTCTCCAGCAGACACGGTCCCAGTGAAGGTCTTCCTTCCTGTTACCACTTGTCCTGGCTTGTCCAAGTAAAGGGCAGAATCAAAGAGTTGCTTCAAGTCAACACCATCAACTAGACCCGTTACATCAAGACCCGAGGAGAAAGTAACCGGCTTCTTGAAGGTTTTTACTCCTGCTAAAGTTTTAGCATCATTAACAGTTACAAATTCTTCAAACCTGAAACCATTAAAGGTTTTCATGAACATAGCATTATGAATATGAAGATCAGCATTAAAGGTCTTGGTGCCAGTTACTAGAGCAGTACTATCAGACGTGTAGATTATATCACCTGCAAGGTCGACTAGATTTAGACCTCCAAGTTTACCACCATACACTACAGTTGGTAGAGACACGGTCTCTTTAAATATAACATCAAATATGTTTTGTGGGTTCAGGATTGCTGTCAAGTTCCTGTTGAGTTCATCAAAGTCCATTCCTTTCACAATACTTGTTGAAACATCTAGATTTCCTAGTATATTTACAGGTTGTGCAAGGGTAATGTTCCCAGTAATTATTTGAGGTCTGTGAAGAGCAACTAGTTTATCAAACTCGACACCATTCACAGTAACACCACTGTCAACTGTAAGATCTACACAGGTCAGATCATTGAAGGCCTTTACACCCAGGTTCAATGTAGCGTCAGTTTTAAGGGGCAGATCAGTTGGGAAAACCCTGCCATTGACACTCCCTTGTACTTGCAATGCTTTGGTGGTAAGTGTTGGCAACTTTATCCGGCCTGTCAGCTGGCTATCCTCATCCTTGAAGACAGTATAGGTTAAGAAGTCTGACGAGCTAACCCCAGATAGCAACGAAGCAGTAAGGGACTTTGCAGTTACATCATTAGTGAAGGTAAGGGGCCCTTTTACCTCTCCACCCGCTTTTGTCAAAGCATTTCTGTACAGATTGTTAACTACAACTCCATCTATTTCATTGTTACCTGTGTTCAAGTCTTGCACTACACTCATGTTCTTGTCGAATGCAACATGACCTGGAAGGAGAAAGATTTAATAAACAAAAAAAAAAAAAAAAAAAGTTATGCATCATGTAGTGGTGCAAGCAAACACTCACCCAACTTAGCTGGTCCACTCAACAGCACAGCATTCGATAGATCAATGCCCCCAACAGTTCCACTAGTAGGGAGGATTACATCACCAGCATTCAGTGTGGGGAAGCTTACTGTACCCATAACATTATATTGTCCTGTTGTAGTCACAATGTCACCAATGGGAAGGTCATCCAGAGAAGGAGTCTCAAGGTTAGTAACCTCAAGACTAGTTAGATAGGTCTTCTTTCCAGTTATCTTGCGGGCATCACTGAAACTAGAATTTAGAGGTTTTAGACCCTGCACCTGGTCAGTCTAGACCATAAAAAAATTTGAATAGAGGACAATGGCCCACCTTATCAAGCCTTCTAGGTATTGAGTTAGAGGGAAGTCTTGGTCATTCTTATCCACCACTTCCTGAACATACACTTCAGTGGTTGAAAGGTCACTTACAGTTAACCCATCTAACACTTCCTTTAGTCCAGTTACCTTACTGTTAACTCCTGAAGCCTTGACTGCATCTGTAAGGATTTTTAGACAATTAAGAGTCTAAACTAATGGTTTCACAAGGCCTTTATTTTTTTTTTTTTTAAAGCTACTTACCTTCCAACCTTGCAGAAAATTGTATCATTGTAGTATTTAGATTGTCAAGCCAGGTCGATGAGCTACTAATATTGGCAACACGGGCTTTGTAATCATCATATGATACACCCGAAGCAAAGTCGGTGCCTGGTAAGGTTATGTCAACAGCTTCCAAGTCTTTTGTTGCCAAAGTCTGAAATGTTCAGTAATAATAACAACTCCAGGTTGTAGCACCATCACCACTTGTCAATAGAAAAAAAATATTAACCAACCCCATCCACAATAATCTTGTTTATTGTGTAGTCGCCGAATAATTTTGTTGTAGTATGTACATTAATTGCATTATCCACTCTATTTTGCATAGTAGACATGACGGTAGTCTGTCTCGTGTACTCGTTCTGAAAGAAATAGTTTAGTTAAAAACTGTTTAGTAAAACTAAAATTGGTTCCCCCCCACCCTCACTCAACTTCCAGAAACGCATACCTCTATGTAGGTCTTTGCAAGTTGCAATTCCTGGCTTTCTTGTACCTCTCGATCCACTATGTCATGGAGGCTGGATGTTACCTTTATTGCTGCAACACCTGATGCTGCTTGTACTATCACCTAAATTAAGGAATAGCAGTATTAAATATGGAATATATACTAAAAGGGTTGAGGACGACAAAGACTTGTACCTACAGTTGGAATTGCAGCCGTTGCTACTTCTACAGATCCAAAGCCATGCTCCCATCCAGTGATGCTTTCTGATAGAGTGGTCTCATTGGCCTAGAAAAGGAGCTCCATTAACCTCGAACAAATTAAGAGAACTACCTTTCTGTAATGCAATCTAAGCATTTAAACAAATTTGTACTAACCTTAAAGTATTTCCCATCTACATTGTTCCATACAAAAATAACAAGAGTGGTTCCTGAACCCGTCAGAAGAATTACATCATCCTTACATGATGGAATCTGCAAAGGAGCAATTGTCAAATGCTAGATAAAGCTAGCCCATGTGTCATCTCCTTACAGATGATGTGCTACTTACCTGGAGAGGTACAATGTCCTTGAAAGCTCCAAGACTACCAGGCATCAAGTCCTGCAAAGGCTTATAGAGTCCTTCCTTCAGGAGGTATACACGTGCAAGGTTTGGAGTCACAGCAATCAGAAACTTATCAAATCCTGATGAATAACTCTTCCAGTATACCACATCACTTGGAAGTGCTACATTTTGAACGAAGACAAGCTGTTGCCTTCCCCACCGGTCCGTCTGGGAGTGGATTATGCCAATGTTAAAAATACTATTAGGCTGGCATTTAGGTACATAGCATACTAGCTCAATGGAAGCCAACTCACCAACAGCTCGTGTATGTGCAGGTTAGTGCCACTCAGAACTCCCATTATTAATTGGGCACCATTTTGCCAGACTTTCATATCTGAACCATGATCTTCCCAAGGTGTTAAGAGGCTGTTAAAGCAAGGTCACATTAAGATGCATAATCAAGAAATTTTATATTACTTGCAGCCATTTTAAAGTATACTCACCCAGTTTGCAAGTTATCAGTGGTACTATTCACCACAACCTGGAAGTACACTTTACTCGTGTCATTTTTACCAAAGAAAAAGAGGAAGTGCTTTCTGGCAAGCATCCCATACTCTTCTGTATAGATCTCTCCGAGGCCCAAGTGAGTTATATTTTGGCCAATATTTATGTAGTTGTGACCTTTTTGGGTATGCAGTTCTTGCAGACCATGTTCATCCTGAGAATACGAGCCAGTTTAATACCATGTCACTTTGGTCCCATAATGGGGCTACGGGCTAGCTACTTCTCTCACCCACCATTTTGTAAAACGTAACAATTTCGCCTTCAGCCGTTATTACTACTTCACGGTGACTTTGTGAACGGGCAAGTCCTTCAGCATTGTAATCAAAGGCTACTGCTGCCTCGAGGGTAAGAGGTCGAATACCTAAATTCGAAAAGAAAAAAGGGGTATAAAGAACTTAAAACCTATGGTTGCGAATTTAAAATAGTACCAAAAAGTTCCCTCCTACCTGTTTGAGAACACTCAAACGCAAGGTCACCAGTGCCTCCAACACAAATGTTACCCTGGAGACCTTCACTAGGTAAGCAAAGTCTTCCACCGTTAGCACAGCAGGCACAACTCTAAAAAAATTAAGCTTTCTTACTGGGAAAGAAGACACTACCGAGATTTTACCGAGTAACCTAGCCAATTTTAAACAAAAGTGTAAAACCTTTCTACCAACCGTGTCGGTCGAGTTACTTCCACATGCACATCCAGACATGGAATTTGTCCACATATTACGGACCATAAGTAGCTTCATTTTCCCGTCTTTGTAGATGTATCCGTGCCCCAAGCCATTCTGTAAAATCGGCAATTTTAGCTCTTAGCTCTAAAGATAAGAGTCTACTTCTATATCTTTGGACAGACATATTAAACTCACCTTGTAAATGGCCCTTGTGCTAGGAAGATCGATTGGATAAACTGCATGGATGGTGTTTATATTTTGAACCTTGTTCACGGTCACGCCGTCGACTACCGTCCCTATGAGAATTTTGTTAGTCTCAAATCTCGACACTTGAAATAAGAAAAAAAATCTTTCCTTTTACTTACTTTCTCTTGTAGGTAAAGTTCCAAACACGTAACCATGCCAATAGTCAGCAGGGATGACGGGACGTTGGGGCAAGGCTCGGCGACTTCGATGTAGTTGTTGGAGTGTATTTTCGTGTGCTCGGAGGTGTTCCTTATAGGAATCCAAGATTCCAACTTGGAGTTCCTCCAGCTTGTCCGCCAAGAGCTGGTCTAGCTGCAAGGCGAAAAACTTGCGGTCAAGTACTTTCTGGCATACTAAAAGTAGTAAGAAATTATTAAAAAATGCCAACTAACCTCCGCTTCCGACAAGCTATCTAGCATTATTTCTGCCGCATCGAAGTCATGGTGTGGGAGGCCGACACACAACCCCGTCATCAAAGCTAGCAGTATTACTAGCGTCATCGCTTCCTTAAAGATGGAG
>NC_051397.1:48931164-48933664 GCF_015228065.2 Penaeus monodon | reverse complement strand
GTACCACTGCAAAGATTCTAGAACAAATATTCCCCTCAACAAACACCAACCCTAAACCCCCCTCCGGTCTCCCCAAGCATCGTCCCAGACCCAGGTGCCAGAGAAACCCCCCTTCTATGCCAAATAAGCCTCCTACCTCTCAGGCCTTGGACCAAGATACTCCCCCTGCCCCTCCCTATAGTGTCCCCTCTCGTCCTACCCCAGCTACTGCTACAGCTTCTGGACCTTTTCATGGACCATGGGAGATAGTGCATTACACTTTCGTGTCAAGGAAAATACCACCATTCCTCCATTCTCGAAATGCCTGTGAATGTTGTAACACGTGTAAACGAGGGTGCATGCCTGGTCTTAACAGAACGATCTCGTGTTAAGGGAGTTGCCATCTTGCCAGCAGTTTATTCCTTATTTGAAGGGGAGTCACTCCTCCACGTGATTAACCCAACCTCTACCTCATCTGACTTCACAATATCATCCGGGTAACCGATTACGAACTAGCTAAAGATGAAATCCTGGAATTACCACTGCCTGCCTTCATTGGGACTACGCATACTCAACCCACTCTGGATGAGTCACCTTCCCTCTCTCATGAAACACTCTCGGCAGATTTTGAAGAGGGCTATGAGATTTTGCCTCGCCTCTTCCCGGAATATCCCTCCCTATTGCCTTCTGATTCTCGACCCCTTGGCAAGACTGATCTGATTAAACTGGTTCCCAGTACACAACCTGTCTATATTCTAAGTTACCGCATCCCTCATAACCGCCGCTCTGCACTCGACAAAGGCTACTGCTGACCTACTCAATCAAGGTATAATAACCCCAAGTACCTCACCCTGGTTCACTGCAATGCTACTTATACCGAAGAAAGATGGGACAATGAGACCACTTATCGCCTACAGACGCCTAAACAAATTGACTACTTCATTCCCTCCCATCCCCTCCTTTCGACTGTCATTACAAGACATCGGAAATAGTAACAAAATCTTCCCGACTCTCGACCTAGCCAAAGGATTTCATCAATTACCCATGCACCCAGATTCTCAAAAACTAACTGCTTTTTCTACCCTTCTGGATACTGGGAATTCACACGAATGCCCTTCAGCCTAAGAAACGCCTCATTGAGTTTTGCACGATTAATGTCCCTTGTCATGAGTGGGCTTGTTGGCAATGATGCACTCATTTACCTCGATGATCTATTAGTGGTGTCAAAAGGTTATCTATTAGTGGTGTCAAAAGGTGTTACAGAGCATGAAGTAAAGCTCCATAAGATTTTTAGTAGACTAAGTGAAGCTGGATAGACCATTAACCCACAGAAATGCCATTTTTTGTCTCTTCTCTTGAATTTCTTGGTCATACCATAATTTCGGCAGGAATCTCCCCTGATGACGATAAGGTAAAGAGCATAAGTAACTTCCCTGTCCCTATGGATCAGCATCAGATTAAGAGCTTCTTAGGTTTAGCAGGTCTTTACAGACCCTTCATACCTCATTTTGGTTCCATTGCAAGTCCCATTTCCCGGCTACTTAAAAAAGACTCCGACTTTGTTTGGGGCAAGGAGCAGGATTTTGCATTTCAATCCCTGAAATCTAAGTTAACTGAGTCGCCAGTGTTGGCATTTCCAGATTTTTCCAAACCTTTCATTCTAGCAACTGACGCCTCTAATGTCGGCATTGGCTTTGCACTTATGCAAGAATTCGAGGGGCAGCTAAAGCCTTTTGCGTGTCGGGTCTTAGATATTGCCGAAAAGCGTTATTCGACAAGGAATTTCTAAGCATTATATGTTCACTCAAACATTTTCGAGAATTAATTCTAGGCTATGATATAGAAGTAAGAACGGACCATCAACCACTGACCCATATCATGTCCTGCAAAGACCCCCATGCCAGACTGGCAAGGCATTTGGATATCTTGCTAGAGTTCAAACCATAGGAAGCTCACGCTGGAATTTCCAAAGCCGTTCAGCGTGCTAGATCAAGGTTCTATTTCCCCAGGTTATACCAAAGAGTTTTACAACACGTTAAGAGTTGTGTCTGCCCATTATACAAGGGTTCAGCCCATGAGCCTGCCCCTGCATTGTTGTACGATATCCCTGACTTCCCCATCCAGAAGGTATCTTGCTACACCCTAACAAGATTTATAACAACCCCCAGAGTTGTTATAAATCTTAGAATGTACCTATTGCCCCCAGGGGCAACAGGTACATTCTAGTTTTCATTGATAACTTTAGTAGATACTGTGAACTTGTTCCTATACCAGACAAGTCGGCTCACAGTTACTAGAGCTTCTATAACAATATCATATGCAGATACCAGCCCCGTGAGCAGCGATAATGGAACAGAATTCTGTAATAACATTCTCTCGCAGTTATGCAACTTAATGAACATCAAGAAGGTTAACATCCTCCCATACCGACCTAAGAGGCTAATAGTATTACAAAAAGACTGAGTAAGTCCATCTTGAACCTAATGAGAACTATGAGTACTGACCACAATGATAACTGGGA
>NC_051397.1:48913664-48918664 GCF_015228065.2 Penaeus monodon | reverse complement strand
TCTCTCTCTCTCTCTCTTCTTTCTTTCATTTTCTCTTCTTTTCGTTTTCCTTTTCGTTATATGCTTGTTGGAATTTTAGCGTGATATTGTAATACCAATCCCTAACTTGGATATAATCAACACATGAAAACCATCCCACAGCAGGTTTGAAATAGTTTTTTTTATCATATAGTTATTAACAATCAAATGCCAGTTCGCTGCGTCAGCATGCATGCAACAGCAATCAGCGGGAGAAAAAAGTTGATAGGAATACGTTTTGCAGTTCGCTTTAATATCAATTTCATGGTATCTATCATACGTGTGGGCTGAGTGGTGACTGACGTTCAGTTTTATCTAAATTATCCTGCAATTGGTTTTATTTAATACTACACTATAGTTGTGTGTTCGTGCGCATTTTTATGCATTTCACACTCCACCTTTTTCCTAACTTATTATTCTTGTCATTTTCTCTACTATTGCTTTTATTTTTTTTTTTCATTCTCCTTCTTCTTCTTCTCCTTCTTTTTCTTCTTCTTCTTCTTCTCATCATCATCACCATCATCATCTTCTTCTTCTTCTTCTTCTTCTTCTTCTTCTTCTTCTCCTCCTCCTCCCCCTCCTCCTCCTCTTCCTCTTCCTCCTCCTCTTCCTCCTCCTCCCCCTCCTCCTCCTCCTCCTCCTCCTCCTCCTCCTCCTCCTCCTCCTCCTCCTCCTCCTCCTCCTCCTCCTCCTCCTCCTCCTCCTCTTCCTCCTCCTCCTTTGCCTCCTCCTCTTCGTCCTTCTCTTCGTCCTCTTCGTCCTCCTCCTCCTTTCTTTCTAATACAAGCAGTACCTTCCGAGAAATATTTAACTTGATGATAACATGTATAGAAGCAACAAGTAAAACTGACATAACTTTTTTTTTTCGCGATGAAACCATGCCAAATGCTACCGTTATTATTATCAAACGTTACCATTACATAAAAGTCCTAACCATGAAAGCGTTTCTTTGACGGAAAAGACGCCTTTTCCCCAGAGGTAGCTGTAAAAAAAGGATGCTTTAACCCTTTGGCATTTTATTACCCTCAGGTTGAATACCGTTGATTAGGGAGAGGTAATTATGGGATTAATTCAGACGGATATATCCTTTGGATTTTAGCTTTTTCCCTCTCTTCGTCTTTTTCTCTTTTTTTAACATTTCGTTTTCTCGTTTCGTTTCGTTATCTTTTTTTTTCAGTTGTTGTTCTTTTTTTTTTAAGCCACCGTTTTTATTGTGGTTTCTTTTTGTTTCTTTGTTTTTTTCTGTCTGTCTGTCTGTTTATCTCTCTATGTCTCTTTGTCTGTTTCTCTCTGTGTCTCTTTGTTTCACTCTCTCTCTCTCTCTCTCTCTCTCTCTCTCTCTCTCTCTCTCTCTCTCTCTTTCTTTCTCACACATATAACACATTTTCCGTATTCCTACCGCATCATTAACCCAGTGTGAAATGCAACATGCGCTCTCTCTACGCCTACGGGAAGGCTGGAATACATTTACTGAACGACAACAGTCCCCCTTATATAATGTTTCAATGGCTTGTTCTATTGCTTACCGGGTATGCACAGTTTGACATGATCCTTAGTGCATGAGCTTTCATTATGCATTTATGACATAATATATGTTCACTGTATTGAAAGCACACTTTCGCTACACGTTCGCGATTATAGAATATGTACTGCAGGCCTGATTCCGTAAAATATAATACGTATTTGCTTCATGTGTGTGCACGTTCATCGTAAATGAACTGGTCATTCGGGAATTGCTTGCATCACATGCACCTTCTATATATATTTCATTTTATCAACAAACATTCACTGTATATAAAGATACCATACTTTCGTCATACACAGGCTACACATTCTTCACAATTAAGGTACAAGTAATTACACATATACACCCGACACGCAAGATCCTCAATAAATGCACTGCACGTAATGCCAACACGCCTTCTGTCGACATGCTTTTTATATAACAAATGCTGCATAAGCATATGACACATTCAGTATGTTAGCCTAGCAATGCAGTATCACATTAAAGATGATAATATCACGTAATAAACCCAGTGCAGGTTTAAGGGCCGTAAGACGATCTTTTTTATGATCTTTTTGGCTGCTGAACGAATATCATGGACGGGGGAACGCTGGTTCGGTCCACCTCCTGTTCTGGATTTTATCCTCGATTCTCCACTCCTCCTTCTTTGTCTGCGTCTCTCTTTCTCTCTTCTCTCTCTTTCTCTCTCTCTCTCTCTCTCTCTCTCTCTCTCTCTCTCTCTCTCTCTCTCTCTCTCTCTCTCTCTCTCTCTCTCTCTCTCTCTCTCTCTCTCTCTCTCTCTCTCACACACACACACATATTTTCCGGTATGACCATGACAGTAGACACGAAACTCAGCTGTACTTGTTGGTTTTATTGGTGGTGCACGAGATGAATGGTATGGTATCGGTCGGTTTTCGGTTGCGTGGGGACAAGGAGAGGGGAGTGAAGGTACCCGCGACGTGGTGCTTGGCCCTGGGGAGTGAAGGAGTGGAGGTACCCGCGACGTGGTGCTTGGCCCTGGGGAGTGAAGGAGTGGAGGTACCCGCGACGTGGTGCTTGGCCCTGGGGAGTGAAGGAGTGGAGGTACCCGCGACGTGGTGCTTGGCCCTAGGAGTGTGGTCAAGGAAAGGGCTGGTCGTAGGTCATAGGAAGGCACTGGAACCACCGAAGTTCTGGAGTAAACTTACTGCAAACACGTCTCTCTGATTCAGTCTGTTTCTCTGTCTTTCCATCTGTTTGTTTACTTCTCTTGATATTTTTCTGTCACTGTCTCATTCTCTTTCTCTCTGACTCTCTTTGTCTTCCCTCTCTCTCTCTCTCTGTCTCTCTCTTTCCTTTTTTCTCTCTCTCTTTCTTTTTTTTCTCTCTCTCTTTTTTTCTCTGTCTCACTCTTTTTCTCTCTTCTTCTTCCCTCACTCCCATCCTCCTTCCTTCCTCCTTCCCTATCTCCCTCTCCCACTCCACCTACCCATACCCCTCCCTCCCTCCCTCCCTACCTCCCTCCCATCCTTCCCTCTCCCTCTTCCTTTTTCCATTCCCTCTCCTTCTCTCTCTCTCTCCATCTCTCCCCCTTTCTTCCCGTCTCCCTCCCTCCTTTCTTGTATCTATTAATTTATCTACCTCTCTCTTTTGCGTGGTATTTTCGCTAGCTCTGTGGAATCTGCATTTAATTAATTCAACTTTTCGGCACCCCGCTCAGGCACAGGCGAATATGCTAATTGTGCATTGCAACTGCACACATTGGATGCAAAAATGTCTGCCTTATTTCCTTTTAATTCCATTTTACATTTCATTGCTCGTTTTATCGTTCCATATTTTGGAGTGTCCGTATTTCTTATTATTTTTCATTATTATCTTTATATCTTTATTCCAATTATTATCGTTTCGTCTTCATTATCTTTCCACTACTCCGATTACCTCCATCATCATCTTCATCTCTTGCACCTTATTATTAATAGCATCATCCCCTTATTCCGTAAATCAGTATGTCATCCTGTTATCGCTGTTATTTCTCTCCCTCTTCCTTTATCTCCTCTCTCCTCTCTTTTGTTCCAATCACATCAAGTTCTCAAGACACCCTTGAAGGTTCGGCGGAGACAGCGTTGCCATCGTCCCACTAGGAAGGCAGGGTTACAAAAGACAGAGAGTGGTTTTTAAATTCCAGCCGAAAATCAATAGGAGTCCGACTGCCATTGAGGATAATTTGGGGGAACCGTGTTCCTTAGGAGACACTGTGGGGGGAGGGGGAGGGGCGGGAGGTCCGTTACATTCATAGGTCTTTTATCTGGAATCTATGGCAGTTATGGCGAATGAAATCATATCTTTTATATATAGATTTGTGTCGGTCTGTCTCTGTGTGTCTGTCAACTGGAACCGCAATGTCAAGAATATTTTGGTGTCTTTGAAATTAGAATTAAAAAATGGATAGTTTGGTCCTGTTTCGAATGTACTTCGAGTAGCTTCCGCATTTCAGCGTCGCGTTCCTATGATCACGTTAAAAAATGTACTGCATTCGATCCAAGTATTTTAGATTCTGTACCCTTCAAACTCACGTTCAAATCCATCTGTGACAAGTCATGAGATTAGTGACTACAGTGAGCTTAACACTGTCGAAGAACAAGTATACTACGCCAGGGATATGGCCCCGTGTTCAAGGTTCGTTCGCTTGTACAGTGATTCGAAGGTACGGTGGAACGAAAGCATTACTTGAAAATCGAGACCTGGTCCGAATAACGTATTGACCCAGAGGACCTAGAGGACCTTCTCCTGTATATGTTTTATCATCCCCTTCGCTTCCTGGTTTTCCTTCAAGACAGAACAAGAATTTTAGTCTCATTTTTCCGCCTTACGTTGTGTACTGGGTTATGATATAACCTTGCGTACGTTTGGTGTGGCTATTTCTCATATCTTGTGTGAGCGTTTTTTTTTCCCTTATCTTTCATAATCTCTTTAAAAAATACAGGACGTGACCTAGGCATGCCAGTTCGTTCTTGTGTGTAGACATTTCCCTGTGAAAAGTGCCATTTGTCAGAGGTCAAGTAGTTAACAGGAAAAGAATGATACTCCTTTGGGAGGGGAATGACCCTCGCGTACTACATTTTGCGCTTCTCTCTCCCTCTCTCTCTCTCTCTCTCTCTCTCTCTCTCTCTCTCTCTCTCTCTCTCTCTCTCTCTCTCTCCATGACTCCTCTTTCCTCTTCTCTTCTCTTCTACCGCCCTCCCCTTTTTCTCTCTCTCGCAGTAAGTGTTCCTATCTCTTTTAGGAAAACTAGTCTCGCAGAACCCACGGAAGTTCTTTTCTTACCTGGAAGTCTTTTATGGAGTCTGATTGCACCGCCGATATTAACGCTGATCTTATCTTGATTTCTCACGACAGGGGGGGCATTATGCTGCCTCTTTGCTAGTGACGAAGGGGAGATAATCCAGATTCCTTGATATTTTATGTCTTTTTTTTAAACAAAGGAACATATCTTTAT
>NC_051397.1:48886164-48888664 GCF_015228065.2 Penaeus monodon | reverse complement strand
AAAACACTGAAGGTAAAATACAACACATAAGCCTCAACTAACCACATTGAGCCGCTTTTATAAGATAAACAGAACCTTCGAAATCATCGTTCCTAAAACAACCAGGACGTCCAACTTACCAATATGACTCTTCCTCAGACCAGCCTTTTAGATCTGTTGTCTTTACCCTCGCAAGCTGAGGTTATACCAGATGGTTGGCCGCCGATAGAGGTATTAAGTAACCGCTTAGGCCATAAATAACTGTCTTGACATACCTGTGGGTTTCGACATAACGTTTTTACTTCTACCTAAAACACAATTATTTACAATATGTTTTGCCTTTGCGCCACTCATAAAATCTAAAGCACACAGATCTTTGGCTGTACTACCCCAGACATATCCGTTTACTACCTTGACTTGTTCCCTTGATTACATGAAAGCCTTTCATCGCGCAAGTATAAAAGCTTGATACTAAGGTCACTATATCTCGTTAAATATTATCTCTATCCCAGTGTTTCTTTACACTTGCCAAACCATGCCGGAGAACTGTGCTATCCACGCAGGTCCTCAGTGGGTGGATTCTAGTGCCTTTTTTCCTTTTCCTGGAGTTGAGGTTAAAGAGATACTTTGCTTTCCACACATGTTTCATTTACCGGTGTAACAAAGGGCTGTTTGTGGAGTTTACCATGGAGTAAGAAGAAGCGAAGATTATAGAACAAATTATGCAGAACAGAATGTCATTTTCTGTCGTTGCAAAATGTGAATGGTAACGTTACATATCCTCCTGTAGAAGAATGAGTCACTTATGAATCAGATTTTTTGTTTACCACAGTATATTTACATCACATTTTTGGAATCATTTTTTTACGAAAAAAAAAATGTCTATATATTTCCAACTTTTATTAAAATGCTATTTTAGTTATTTTTGTCAGACATTGTAAGACTTATATTTCACATATAGTATGTACTCTAGTTTCATATATTTGCAGAGCATAATTTCTATATATTTTTCTGATGCTTTCAGATGCAGTCAACAATAGCGTGCAAAACAGCCACAACAAATCTCATAATGCTGTTTCAAAACAAGGTGGATTTCTCATTTGATCTTCACCGTCTGATCCAGAGCCTGTTTTTTTTACTGGCTTGAAAATGACAATTTTATTTTTTCTTTATATCTTTTTTTTTCCTATAAGAAATGTTGAGACGCAGAAATCAAATGAAGACTTTATAGAGTAGCAGCAACCATTAACGCCACGTAAATAAAGCAGAACAAAATAAATGAAACAGACAAAGATTTCGATAACTTGTAAAAGGTATATAGACATCAAAATTTCATTAGCAATATTGCACTATTTAGCCTCATAGTGAGCGGCTTCAGATACCTTCCCACACTGCATGTCACTCCTAAATGTAGGTTAGAAAGTTGATATGGACATACGCGTAATGTATTTTTTGCATTAGATTAGCTAAAAAGACGACTGAAAGTTCATGCATTTCATAAAATACTCTTTTTATCGTATTTTATATATATTTACATATACATACAGTATAGCAAGCACACCGTAAGTATGTCTGACATTAGAGTCACCATTGTTTATGCAGAAGAAAATTTTTAAAAAATGTTGGATGATGGAAATATTTTTAAAAAGAAAAAGCCGTAAATATATCATGTGATTTCAGATACAACTGTGAATGTGTGGATAGCAAGGTGTTTCGCAGGAAAGGGCAAAATATAACTTTGCAGACTTAATCATACTACAGCGTATGCTTAATCGCCTATCACTTTATTTTTATGGATCTCGTGTACACTTTTCTCTAATTCCATTATGGACATCGGGAAAAAAGAATAAAAGAAAGTTCATCAGTCTTGTTGAATATACGTGTATCATTTTGAAAATCATCACGCAGTGCGCACAGTAGTTAAGACTTCACGTTTACCCAAGAAGTGAAATATATCGACAGCCTTTTGTGCCCTCGTTCTGACGGTGCCCCCCAATAACTAATGAACGACCTGTTACAACGCAAGAGAATCACCTTGCTAGGTGCGAAATAACAAACTACTACTTACTCTCGCTTGTAGCTCCCCGGGAAGCATGGGTAGGCCTTGTAAATTGTGGCAAATGTAGAAAAAGGATATGAAACAGTGAATGACTCAACAACGCAAAATACGTCGTTTGCGTTGATGTTACTTATCTTCAACAGAATTATACATCAAGCATAACGACGGTGAAATGATTCAGTCTCATTCCTAACTATTTTCTACACAGGCCAATGTTTTACCAGGCTTATCCATGACCACTTCTTACCACGGTTAATTCTTGCTCCTTAGTAAGCGAACCTCTTACAGTGAGACCTCAGATATTAATCCCTCGGTGTATTTGTGTACTCTGCCTCTCCCTTTAGAATTTCGAGCTCACAGCAGAGATGACTTGTTCTTGCATTAGACTTCATATCTAAACTTTGAAGGTATCGACACGTCCTCATACCGATCGAACTCTCTGGTCGTTTACCCTCCTGTTCC
>NC_051397.1:48861164-48868664 GCF_015228065.2 Penaeus monodon | reverse complement strand
CTTGGGTTCATGTGTTTTCTCTCAAGTCTCCTAACATTCCTCTAATCTTAGATTTAGATAGAAAGATGCATCTGATCAAGTTAATCGAAAAATGCCAAGTTTTTGACGCACGTATTATAACTGTGACGCAAATGTGTGTGATAGGGTTTCTCTTCTTGAAGTCAAGAATGTTTTTTTTCTTGTAATAAGGATTTTTCTATGCTTGATTCGCGTAGTGAAAAGAGGACGAGTTCATTCTGTGGCAGATATTGTGTGTGTGTGTATATATATATATGTATATATATATATATATATATATATATATATATATATATATATATATATATATGTATATATATATACATATATATATACATACATATATATATATATATATATATATATATATATATATATATATATATATATATTGTGTGTGTGTGTGAGTGTGTGTGTGTGTGTGTGTGTGTGTGTGTGTGTGTGTGTGTACATATATACATATATATTATTTATATTATATATATATATTATACACACACACACACACACACACACACACACACACACACACACATACACACACACACACACACACCACACACATACACACACACATACACACACACACACACACACACACACACACACACACACACACACACACACACACACACACACACACACACACACACACACACACACACACATACACACACACACACACATATATATATATATATATATATATATATATATATATATATATATATATATATATATATACATAATATATATATATATATATATATATATATATATATATATATATATATATATATATATATATATATATATATATATATATATATACATATTCTTCTTCTTTTAACGGTAGGTTCATGTCTGAGCCGCCGTGGTCACAGCATGATACTTAATTGTAGTTTTCATGTTGTGATGCTCTTGGAGTGAGTACGTGGTAGGGTCCCCAGTTCCTTTCCACGGAGAGTGCCGGTGGTACCTTTTTTAGGTAATCAATCTCTCTATTTATCCGGGCTTGGGACCAGCACTTTGACTTGGGCTGGCTTGGCCACCCAGTGGCTAGGTAGGCAATCAAGGTGAAGTTCCTTGCCCAAGGGAACAACATGGCGGCCGGTGACTCGAACCCTCGAATTCAGATTGCCGTCGTGACAGTGTTGAGTCCGACGCTCTAACCATTCGGCCACCGTGGCCTTGACGATCATGGGCTTCCATGATTTTTTTCTTAGCAATTTAGAGCGGTGGTTTGCCATTGCCTTCCGCCCGGTGTTTTTTTATCGAGTCACCATCTCTATTTACCCGGCACTGACTTGAGCTATGTATACATATATACATATATATATATATATATATATATATATATATATATATATATATACATATATAACATATATATGAATATATATATATATATATATATATATATATATATATATATATATATATACACGTATATAGGTAAATATAGATATAGCTATAGATAATATCTATCGTAATAGCTGTTACATAACATCAGTGATCACGCAATAAAACATGTTTCGTCATGTCACGTAATGAAGGGAACTTGTGCACTTGCTTGAAAAAAAAAATCCATTTCACTTCCTGGAGCGATAAGTCATAAGAGGAGAGTTCACACTGTGCCAAGTTATTATCCCGTGGCAGTATTTAGATAGATAAACAGTGCCATAGCGTGCATGTTAGAAAATATAAGTATCTAGACAGGTGTTTATACGTTTTTGTGTGTGCGTGTGTGTATGTGTGACTTTGTGTGTTTGCACGTGTGTGTGTGTGTGTGTGTGTGTGTGTGTGTGTGTGTGTGTGTGTGGGTGTGGGTGGGTGTAGGTGGGTGTGTCTGTGTTTGTGTCTGTGAAAGAAAGAAGAGACTAATAAACGCAATTAAGTCTACTAGAAAGCATTTCAAATGTGTGTTAAGTCGGGAACTCGAACATTTCAATCTGCCAATACAGCAAGATACATGCCCTGAAATTGCAGGTGAAATCGTAAACCCACGTAGCGGGAGAAAGAGGACTCAGGAGCTCCCATCTCCATGAATCGTGTGCCCTTCCGATACAGAAGAGACAAAGGAAACTGCTGACACGCCGCTATACGGATCCGCGGCCCTGGTCGACCTACAAATGACCATCAAGACAACGTGAGTTGAAAAGCAGAGTAGCAAAATCTTTAACCGGAAAAACTCAGTGGTTGCCGCAGGAGTTAAGGTAAGGTACACCCCTCCTGCTGCTGCTAGGAGAACGAATCTTTAGCCAAAGACGCTGTTCTTTCCCCTTGAAGACCTTTCCGAGGTACTGAGGATGGGAATCAAGGGGAGGTCCGAAGCGGTGAGGGCGGGACGTGGAGCGGCTTGCGTGACCGAAAAAAATGAAAAATTGAAAGGAAATCTGATTCCATACTATAGGGAAGTAAAGGGGATTGTAAATCCACTTCGTTTAATCAGAACATCCTTCACGAATGCTTACAGAAAAAAGCCATCAGGGATGAAATGGCTACTGCGTCCTCAGCCAGAGGATCGACCCCAAACCAAATTCGGGTCCTGAGAGACCGCCAAAGCCGCTCGAAAACACAACAGTGAGGAAGCTTTCGTTTCACGTCATCATTGCAGAGGAGCAGAAAGCGTAGTCTGCTGTTATGAAGCACTGTCTTTGAATGAGAAGGTAAGAAAATCCTCCAGCATAATTTAGGGGATGGAAAAGGATCATGAGGGAGCAGCCATATTTGAATGACAAGGCCACTGCGCCTCGCAAGCTGGCAGACGGCTGAAGCATACTGGTGCATTGCACCATCATCTCTGCAGATCCTCCACTGCAAGTGCGGAATAGCCAAGAGGCTCCAACAGGTGCAGCGCGTTGGCAGACATCCTTGAAGGTCACCAAGAGAGATGGGTAACTTGGTGATGACCAAACACTTAAAGAAACCCTCTGTTCCCAGCCTTTATAAGGTGACATCGAGGCAACATCTGCAGCCACTCTCCCCAGGTGGACATAAATCTGACCTTGAACCCTGGGGAAAGAAATACTAGGTACTGGCAATGCGTACCTAGAGGTTTGCATTGCCACTTCACATGGACATACACGAATGAAACGCCATACAGTTATTAGTCTTTCTCTACATGGGTCCCACCAAGAGTGACACTTCTCCTATCGTTTTATGCAGGTACACCCCCTGTTGTTGTGTTTGAAGCCATGAATTAACTTCAAGAATCAGTGACTCATCATCTTAAAACGTTTGCCCCTCAAAAATGACTTCATGGACGGTAGGAGGTGAAAGTCAGATGTTGCACGGTCAAGAAAATAAGGAGGGTGCGGAACTATGTTGAAACCACAGGACCACGCTTCCATTTGGGCAATGTGAGAGTTGTGAATAGGGGCGCTCTCTTGTAGTAGGTGGACAACTTTGGTCAACATTCCATGCCTCTTGGTTTTGGATAGCCTCCCTCAGTTTCTGTAGCAGTAAAGCGTAGCAAGCTCCTGTAACTATAGTACCTTTTGCCAGGATATCCATCATCACTACTCCATGCTTGTCCTAAAATACTGAGAGCATGACCTTGCCTGCCGAGGGTGCAGCACATCAAAGTGCTTCCAGTGCTTTGACTGGGCCTTAATTTCTGGATCATAGTGATGGACCCAAGTTTCATCCTGCATAATTAGTCTGTCAAAAAGTCCTCTCGATTTTCTTGGCACGTGGCTAAAAGAGCCTTGGAAAAATGAACTCGTTCCTGCTTCTGTGAGTAGCCTGGGAACGCACTAAGCAGACATCAGCATAAGCAGATGGTCATGAGTGATTTTGTCCACAGACCCAACAATAATCTTACATCTTGGGCTAGCTGACGCACGGCGGTCTTCCAAAATGGCAATCTCCACTTGAGGGATGGTGTTCTCATCAATGTCAGACTGGCTTCGCTTTGGGATAGGAACCGTTTCCACAGATCACCAACCATACCAGAACTGGCAATGCTAATGTTTAACAACGTCATATGATGGGGCATCCTCCTATAAGTTGCTTTAATTTCATCGAAGGTCTCTTGTGGTGCGTGAGACCATTCAAGTATAAAATCCTGATCACTGCTCGATACTCCACTGGTTCCATCTTCACACCGTATTGCACCTTCACCGCTGTAACAGAAGCATGTTATGAGTTAAGGACAAGGAATCAACAGATGATCTATAGAGATGTATATGATTTTGCATGTGAAATTTCAGCCTTCCTAGGATAAGCGGAAGTGGGTCAGGGGAAATCTTTAATGAGCACCCCTAGTAGATAGATAGACTGATCTATTTCATTTAGTTAGGCGTATACCAGTCTAACGCACTGCAAAACGTCAACGTTAACACGGCTAACCCACGCATCGCTCAAACAGACGCAGTTCCGAGTTGCTCCTGCTTGGCCTATCGGGACCTGGCATGGGCGGGAGTCTTTCCTGCGGCTTCCCTTATCGCTTAATATCAGACGCATCCTCCCTTCTGGCCAGGGCGTGTGAGAGGTGTTATCGCCGCCCGATGCCGCTTGACGCAAATGGGGTTTGATAATTGATATTACATTGCTGTTATCTCTCCGCCGTGAGATAGTTGTTCCGAACGAATCACGCTTCTTTGGTGAAGAGTGATATGGCAGGTGTTTCAATGGACGCCTTTTGTTTTTTATTATGATTGATTGTTTTATTGCATCATTCTCGCTTCAAAAATATTAGTATTTTTGTTATATATATATATATATATATATATATATATATATATATATATATATATATATATATATATACATGCACGCATGCACATACACACACACACACACACACACACACACACACACACACACACACACACACACACACACACACACACACACACACACACACACACACACACACACACAAACTATGTATGTGTGTGTGTGTGTTTGTGTGAGCGTGTGTCTGTATGTGTGTGGGTGTACATTTGTCAATGTCCAAGAGCTTGTCCTTGTACAAGTGTATGCATTATCATACCTGTAATCAGTCTGAGACAAAGACTGACTTAAAAGATAAATATCAACACAGTTCGTGACCAGCAACAGAATTAAAAAACTAATTACCTCCATAGACGTTAATCATGGAAATATCAAGACCATCCCCACATCCATTTCAAATAACCTCTCAAATCGTGGCGCTATCTCCCAGTGCTATCTCCTCAGGTCCATTCATGAGAACTAAATCAGGATTCCTTCCACACAAAAAAAAAAAGAAAAAAAAAAAAAACTCGAGTAGATGCAATAAGATAGAAAAGGAAATATTGAAAAAAAGCGAATCTCCTTCCTTCAATTTCGTAAGATGAAGAATCGGCACCTATTGAAGCTTAATGAATGATAAGACGATAAACTATGATGGGACGCAGCTGGTGGTAAACTTGTGACCTGATAACTGTGATAGTTCTTATCAAATCATCAGTATATATTTTTTGCTACTACTGTTGTTATTGTTGACATTTTTGTTATTATTATTACTGGTGCCTTAACTATAGTTTTCAGTATCATGATAGTATCATCACTATTAACATCACTATTACCATTGTCATAATTATTATTGGTAGTAGTAGTATCATTATTATTGTTTATTATCATTATCATCATTATTATTGTTTATTGTTTTATTATTATTATTATTATTATTATTACTATTATCATTATTATTATTATCATCATCATTATTATTACTATTATCTTTATTGTTGTTTCATTATTATCATTATCGTTACTGTTATAGTCATTATTATTATTATTATTATTATTTTCATTATTGATTTCCTGTTAATGTTGTTGCCTTGTTATTGTTATCAACTGATGAGTTTTTATCTGTAATTTTAAACTGTGTGTTCAGTGCATGTTAGTAAATGTTCTTTCTTGTCAGTATAATTTTCCATCGTGTGTCTTCGATAACTCCCTATCTATCTATGTACCTATCTGTCCATCTACCTATGTATGTATATATGTATGTATGTATGTATATATATGTGTGTGTATATATGTGTGTGTGTGTGTGTATTGTAGATATTATAGATAAATTATATACACAATATATATAGATAGATAAATACATTTACTGTGAAACCGATTTCGTGCCAGCGCGGTGTACTGGCCTGATATTCGCTGTATAAAAACTTGCTCGGGTGAAATCGACCAGAGGCAATAACTGCAGTCGAAGGACCACGTACACGAAAAGATGTGGAAAAGTGTCACGAAAACCACGAAATTCAAATTAAAACTGACAAACTGCGGTCACGTGCAATATAGAAAACAGAGAGACAAATCGTGGCCGTCGCTTTAGCACCAAATCATCGTTGTCAAGTGCATTTCTTGAGAGATAACACGAGTAAGTTCTCAAGACATAATTCATTATTCGAGCTTCCATGAAGGTCGTTATTTGCCGCCGCCGAGTCAGCTGTGATTGAAAGCCAAGGTCGACATTTCTCGCCAGCATACCATGTGGTTATCTCTTCACAGTGTTTTTGTGGAATTAAAAACACCCAAAAGGCTTTCAGAATGTTATTATTTTCAGTACATTTGTAGTGATTGCGTGTTTGATTGATAAGGGGAACTTCCGACAATCATCTGTTATAGGTATCGAAGGGACGTTGATACACGTATCTGAAAGCTGATTGATTGATGTTGGGTCATGTTGACAGGTGAGTGTTTGTCTGAATTTTTTTTTTTCTTTTTTTTCGATAACGTATTTTCGTCTCTCTCTCTCTCTCTCTCTCTCTCTCTCTCTCTCTCTCTCTCTCTCTCTCTCTCTCTCTCTCTCTCTCTCTCTCTCTCTCTCTCTCTCTCTCTCTCTCTCTCTCTCTCTCTCTAACTCTCTCTCTCACTCTCCATCTATCTATCCCCTTCTCTTTCTCTCCCTCACTTTCACTCAGCTCAAGCAGCCTCATTTTCACAACGAAAGCAACTCTTAATCACCCTCTTCCCCACCCCACACAACACACCGTGCATTATTTTTTTCCAGTGTACGTGCAAGGACAGCGGCCAGGCAGAATTGGTATGCGGGGCAGAACTCACCTCGTGCTCACAGCTCACGGAAATACTAAACAAGCAGGTCTTTCCTACCTCACACTACTATAAGTAAGTAAAAAGTTGTACGCAATTTTTTTTTCTTTCTCTCTCTTATTTTCTTTAGTTTTTCTTCTGTGATCCATTCCTCTTGCGTGAAAATAGCACTGTATTTTTTTTTCTTTTTCTTTTTTCACGAGACAACTTTTTTCAGTACCCAATCGCGTCTAAATGTCATTAAATGTCATCCCTACGCTTACTGGCTTTAAAACTAAATTAATTTCTTTTTCTTCCTTAGTTGCTTTTCTTTTTAGAAAATATGTAATAAAACTAGCATATTCTCTCTCTCTCTCTCTCTCTCTCTCTCTCTCTCTCTCTCTCTCTCTCTCTCTCTCTCTCTCTCTCTCTCTCTCTCTCTCTCTCTCTCTCTCTCTCTCTCTCTCTCTC
>NC_051397.1:48836164-48851164 GCF_015228065.2 Penaeus monodon | reverse complement strand
CATGAAAACGCCCATCAAAATAAACCAGTTAAGAAAAAACTGTTAAAAAATATATAAACGATACACTGAAGACCCGCTCACACCTAACACCCTTCCACCTCCCTGCAGATTTACCCTAAAAGGCTCGAACGTGTCCGGCGTGCTAACCCAAGACACGTGGGGTAACCTGACGTTCCATCAGGTGGTCATCGAAGGGAACCAGATCACGCAAGTCGACAATAAGGCTTTCGCTAAATCGGCCGAGACGCTTACTTTCCTCAGTCTTTGTAAGTTTTTTTTTTTTTTTTTTTGAACGGTTTTAATTTCCTTTTTTTCTTTTGCGTTTGGTTGTGGGTATCTTTTTCTAATGTTGATTTGTATAATTAGGTTTAAGATATAGACGGATTTCAACTTGCAGCATTGTCAGTGGTTAGTGTAATCAGTGTTAGTATGACGAGCAAGTGTACGATGCTGATGTATCGCTGATGATGATAGTTATGAGTCCTGAGAAGCCAATTTTGGAAGGATATTCCTGTGAATTCTATAGCTGGCAAAGTCACAACGCATATCGCTTAGAGTTGCTTTGTTTTTGGCCGGTCGATATTTGTACCTGTTGCGTTTAATGCCGTGGTGTGTCAATATATTGGAAAGATCATTCTGCCTTCCGTAAGCGGAATACTTGATATGGCAAGATTAATCAGTCCTAGAGATATTATGATCTTGACTGATAAAGTGTCGAAAAATCTGAAGTATGCATCGTGTGTCAGATTCCTTGACATAACGTTTTGCTGACACCGTCATGTGTCAGACTGTTTCGATTTATCCTGATAGCATTAGTGATCGTGAACTTTGAACCTTTTCATTAGGCAGACAGTGACATTGTCTTTTTCTCTTCTCTCTGCAGTATCGACCTTGTGTTAATCGGTTTCCTGCAAATTACCGGTGAAAATAACATGACTGTACCCTTCGTGTTGACCCCGATATTTCACATTATCGGCCTTGGTGACGGCCTGAGGGATTCTTGTCGTTCCAGGGCTCTTGGACTTTGTATCGGCTCAGTGTTATCTTCCTTCGTCGGCCCTTGACTGAGCTGCTACGTCTGAGGCAGATTGGGTCTTCCTGGGCTGACCTGGCAATTCTTTTAACATGCTGATTACTGTCTGGAGAGTTGAGAGATATTCTCCATTATATTTTACATGCGTTGATGCAATGTCACACACACACACACATACGTATATAATATATATAAATATATAAGTTTAGATCCCCCCCACTAATGTTTTGTTGGATAGGGAGGGGAACCAATTAGCGTCGGAAATGGTTAGCCCAAGCATAAAAGGCTAAAGTTTGTAAAAGTGACAATTCTGCAATTTTTCATAACCTCAGTGTTAACCCACGCTCTCGCTAAGAGAATAACAAATATGATTAGAGGAATTTCTACTTTTCACTTGGACTTGCACCCCCAAAGCTACTAAGAATCACTAAGCTAAATGGACCAGACTAGTGATGAGTGAATATTTATCTAGAACTCGACTGGGACATCCATCGTTGTTATAGTTGGTTTCCGCGGACAAAAACTATATCTGAAAAAAGTCGATCTGTATCAAATTTGTTCATATCGCTCAGTCGACTCGACTTATGAATGTTTTCGCTGACGTAATGTTAATCCGAATCGGGCTACTGATGTATGGATGTGTAGCGGAACAGGTGCAAACAACAGCATACATAAATGTTTTACTTAAATGAATACATGTTCAAATACATGTTTTTACTTCAATAAACCAACCCAGTGCAGAGCAACTCCTTCCCCTTCCAGTTAACAACCAGATCGACTACTACGTGACGAGCAGCCATAACGACCTGCCCAAACTGCGGACTTTGGTGCTCAAGCAGAACAAGATCACAGTCATCTTCGCCAGCGCCTTCAGCTACGCCTCTCTCAGGGAACTTGATCTTTCGCACAACGAGATCGCCACCATCGGCAAAGAAGCTTTCGCAGGTACCTCTGCTGGCCTTGTTTTGCATTTTGAGGTATGTTTATGTGTATATTGTTGGTCAGCTCTAGAGTGTTCTGACGACATTTATATCTAGATTTTTTTTTTTGTTTGTTTGTTGTTGTTGTTGTTGTTGTTGTTTGTGTGTAGTTGTGTCTGTGTTGTAATCGCTACTATTATCACCATCGCCATAATGATTACAAATTTATCATCAGTATTGCTAACAGTAACCTTTTTGTTACTCTCATCTGCATGTTCATTAATATCCCATTAATCATCACCCTTTATTCTTATATCCATCACAGTTAATCAATACACTATCAAACTAACCACAAACAATATTTTAAGATTTACACATAAATATTTCCCTTTCCTTTCTCGACAGACCTTGATAAACTCGAGACGCTCTCCCTCTCCTACAATAAACTGACTAAATTGGAAAATGATTGGTTTAAGTTCCACAATCACCATCCGGACACGAGTTTCCTGCAGATCGATCTCTCGCACAACTCTATTGACTTCATAGAGTAAGTATGGAGTGGCTGTGTGTGGCGTATGTACGTGTTAAGTACCTGGCTTATGCTGTGTTTTGTTTAGTCATTATGATTAATACTTGTTATCGCTAGTATTATCGATATGACTGTCACCATAGTTATTAAAATTATTGTTATTTTTGATATCATCATCCTTACCAAAATGCTTTCATTGCCGTTGCTATCAACATCACTGTTATCGCTATTAGTGTTGCTGTTGATATATCAAGATGTGTTCTCAATGGGCGAAACACCAATCTCGTGATACATATATTGCAAAGTAACCAGACTTCCATTCTAGGGAGCACGCATTCCCCGACCTGTGCAATGTTCAGATCGACCTCCGGTACAACCAGTTGACTACCCTCTCCGAAGCAGTGTTCCGTCCTATCATCATCGCCAGCTCCTATTTTGCCCAGTTTTTATTCGAAGGTGAGCGGTTTTGACTCTTTTTTTTTTTTTTTTTTTTTTGGTAAATTCTTTTGTGTCACAGTAGGGGGATTCGGTCTCATATAAAACATTGTTCTTCCTGATTATTGCGTACATGTATATTCATCTTGCGATACGGATGAAGAAGAAAATCCAGGTTTCCTCTAACGTACCGATACAGCAAATTCTGTGTAGGCAAGTAAGGAGTATTATTAGTATTAGTCTTCCATTATAAATAACATGCTTTCCCTATACATTATGTCTTTTTATCACCCTTTTTCTTTTCCTTCAGGCAACCCTATAGTGTGTGACTGCAGCATCCTGTGGGTAGTCGAAGATGCTTTCATTCCAACCCGCTTTGATAACTTTATCTGTCCCAATCTCAACTTACCTCTGTGGATCGTGAAGCCGGGGGATTTAGGCAACTGCTCTCGAATCTAGATAGGTAGTAAATCGTCTCCTGAAACATGTTAATGAGAAGTAAAGCATTTTGAATTTACTGGATATGTATATGTAACATACAACGTGAATTTTCGAATGTATCATGATTAGATATAACTTTCTGATAATAGTATGATAACTCGTACCGGTCGCTACATCCAGATAAAATCAGTGTATTCAAGGAATCTGATGTGGCAGTGGGCTTTATCTTCTTTGCAAACTGTGCTGATTTTTGACAGTTAATATGATTATTCATAGTTATGAATTTTGATTAGCGCGATTAAATACAATTTTATGTAAGTCATGTAATAATGTCATTAACACTGTGTTGTTATGATATCAGCTATTAAATAGTTAATACCTCTTTTATCACACACACACACACACACACACACACACACATACATACATACATACATACATACATACATACATACATACATACATACATACATACATACATACATACATACATACATAAATAAATACATAAATAAATACATAAATACATATATATATATATATATATATATATATATATATATATATATATATATATATATATATATATATGCGCACGCACAAAACACAACGCAACGTAACACATATAAATATACATATGCATGTGCTTTCAGTCTACCTAAAATACTCTTCTCCCTCTTTATGTATGTGTATGTATGTATATGTATATGTGTGTGTAAATATATATATATATATATATATATATATATATATATATATATATATATATATATATATATATATGTGTGTGTGTGTGTGTGTGTGTGTGTGTGTGTGTGTGTGTGTGTGTGTGTATGTATGTATGTATATGTATGTTTATACACACACACACACACACACACACACACACACACACACACACACACACACACACACACACACACACACACACATATATATATATATATATATATATATATATATATATATATATATATATATATATATATATATATATGTATATATATGTATATATATGTATATATATATATATATATATATAGATATATGGTGTGTGTGTGTGTGTGTGGGTGTGTGTGTGTGTGTGTGTGTGTGTGTGTGTGTGTGTGTGTGTGAATATGTATATATATGAATATGTATATATGCATGTATATATACACACATATACATATATATATATATATATATATATATATATATATATATATATATATATATATATATATATATATATGTATATATATATATATATATATATATATATATATATATATATATATATATATATATATATATATATATACATGCATATATATTCATATATATGATTTATTAATCTAAATAATGATCTCCAAAGCCTCGAAGATTGAGCTGTGGTTAAGGTGCACCATGAATCTTGGAAATAGATTATGTTCCCCTTGTTAAATCACCTAAAACGAAATTTTTCTTTAGTAATTGCATATACAAATGACTAACAGTGCTTACTATGCGTAACATTGTGTCAGTTTTTGTAGTTTGTTATTCGATCATTGTATTAATGGACAGGTTCTATTTTGGAATAAAGGATTTTCATAATGTATAGCATTTTATTCCCTACACCGAAAATGCGAAGAAACGCACTAATCCAGACAAGAGATTCTTCTTGTATATTGTGATAGATATGTTCATGCTCGAAGAAGAGAAAAGATACAGTGAAAAAGGTGTAAAAATGTGGGAGACAGAGAAAAAGGGAAGAGGAAGACTTGGTGACAGGAAGGCGAAATACTCACGAGGCAGTATATCAAATCGCAAATTATACATAGCAACTCGATTCACAAACAACTCAAACCACATCCACCAAGTATCTACAGTGTTATTACCTCTTGAGCCATGGAATGCGTCCCACTGTGAAGAGGAGCAAAGAGAAATCCAGTTTATCGCGCAACGTCTTTACTCCCAGTACTGAGACGACCACCAGGCATAGTGAGGCCTTGAAGACCTACTAGCATATCATTATTTCTTATCTGTTATGGAGTCTCCTTTAAACAGGATCCACTTGGGAAGTTAGAGGAGGACCTGCAGCATATAATCTGGACGTTTATCCGGGAAATTCTGCTTGAATTAACACATTTCAGTGAAGCCACGAGCTTCTCCTTTGTCCCCATGACTGACCCGTGACCCGTAGGGCGGGTTGGTCCTCCCACCTGGATGGAGTGGGCTTCGGCTCCTATCGCCATCCTTTTTTTTCACACCCGTCCCTGGGCACTTGTTGCGCGTTCTCTTCCTGCTCCCTAAAAAAAGAACTCCCACAGGTACTTTAGGAGTTTTAATCTTTTGAATTCTTCCATGCTGTACCCTTTTCATGATGGGGCGCCACACAAGGGGGGTGTCAAAAATAACAAACAGATCATCCGATTCTGCCACTGAGAGGAAGAATCACAAGCGGCGGTATATCTGACGCAAGGCCGTCCAATCTTCCATCAAGTATTCTGCACTGAACCCAAATTCCCATTCCAGGATTTCAAGGGCTTCTTCAAGGCCCTCCTTATCAGGAAACTCCAGGCAGTGCATGATGAATTGCTTGATGTCGCTGGAGCATTTGGAGAACAAAACGAGACGTTCCTTGCCACGCAGTCCTTCCGTCTCGACCCCTAAAGACCCGATATTCCGCTCGTTCCCTGTCGTGTGTGTGTGTGTGTGTTCAATCACCCTAGGTCTCTGGTAGTGACTCGGTGTTTGATTTTAATTAGCAGATCTAAGGAAACTTTCGTATAAAATAATAATAATAATAATAATAATAATAATAATAATAATAATAATAATAATAATAATAATGATGATGATAATAATAATAATAATAACAATAATAATAATAATAATAATGATAATGATAATGATAATGATAATAATAATAATAATAATAATACTAATAATGATAATAATAATAATAATAATAATAATAATAATAAGAAGAAGAAGAAAAAGAATAAGAATAAGAATTAGAAGAAGAAAAAGAAGAAGAACATTATGAATTACAATAATTGTAAAAATTATAATGATAATACCAATAACAGTGATAATGAGGATGATGTTGATGATAAAGTTATTGTTATATTATCATCCATAATCTACCTTTGTGTCGTTGTCTTTGTTTTCATATCATTTGAAATTAACGTTTCAAAGAAATAATGATGATTTCAATAAAAAAAACATTAATAAAACTTGTAATAAGTCATTACACATATGATGATATTGATAAAAAACATATTAGTTATTACTAAACAACGAATCAAATTAGTAGCAGTAGCTTAGAGGATAAACTAATCAAGTTGATAAAAAATTATGCGAACTGTATGTTCTCATACGATAAAGTATTAAAATGTGTTTGTTATCCACAGGGTACATGATGTGTTGCAGCACAGTTGATAAGACATATGTTCCATATCTATAAGGATTCATCTTTCAGTGTCTTATGTACCATTAACTATTCCATCTTGGATTTTTTCCGTATATAACTTTAAATATTACTCATGTGTGCTTAAACAGTAGATACAAGCAGAATTTACATATCTAAAAGGATTGCAGATTGTAGCGGCAATGTGTCCTAAATGTAGCTTTCTCATCCAGTTGTAAATGTAAACAAACATGGTCTCGCGCCTCCGATATTTTAGATTTCCAGGTGTCTGTTTTCTACCCTTTTCATCGTCTGATAGACTTTCACGACCATGCAGCCAAAATCAGGTTGGTTATTTTGGGTTAATGTACAGCTTTTAAATGATTTAATTCAATTTAGAACTGAAATAATGCTCCGTGATGTGAACCATTTGAATCACGCGAGAGATTGTAGAACTTGGGCTATTAAACGACACTAAAATTAAATTATAAGAGACCATTCTGGTCTCATATAAGTAGGTGTTTTAGTTTTTTTTAAGAAAAGATCATAGGATCATATTCTTAACCCAGTTGCCAGCGACATACACCATTGTAGGAAATTCAGACGCATATATTAAAATTATTGTACATGTTTTCATTAACACAACTTTTTTTTTATCTTAATGACTAAAGTTTCCATTGAAAAGTTGATGATGTATTTCAGTAGATATCTTAAGTTTGTGTTGGTAGATTTTTTGGGAATGTTGCTGGTTCCATGTATTAGTTTTTTGGTGGGATTTTTTGGGGAATGTTACTGGTTCCATTTATTAGTGTTTTGTTGGGTAGAGTATAGTAAATGCTCTAGTTTATTCTTGGCAGATTGTTATAAATGTTAGGTTCATATCAGTAGACTTTGGTAAGTACTGCTATATTATCAAGGATTCAGTGTGGATGGTATGGCATGTGGAAAATACTGATATTTTTCTCAGAACTGGAGACCAACACAAAAGTATTTTGTCATTGTACTCGGGATTTTTTTTTTTTTTAATCTGGTTATTCATTTCCTTACATCATTGTAAGTGTCGAATTGATCATACAAATCTCAAAGAGAAAAAAGAAAGAAGTAATCACACCACTTCTTTATTATCAAAATTATTCATAGATATCAATGTCAGTTACTTATAAACATCCTCTTCCTTCACGAGCAACATACCAAACCTTAATGTTTCGAATATCCAGACAATATCTTGCCTTTACGATGATGTTTAGCTTATAGCTTCTCTCTCCATCTTGCCCCAGCTGTGCAAATAAAAGGTTATTAACCTACTTGTTTGAGTCTTTTCATAGCTACTTTTTATTATTCAATGCATCACAATTAGCTCAAATACATACCGGTGTTTTTTATCTTAATTTACCATTGCATGTATTGTATATATTTATATATAAGCAAAAGTGTCTCCCTCATTATTAGAGCAATATTTGAATATATTGTATCATATTGTGATCATAAATCTGCTAACCCTAGATCAGTTCAGTAAGTCAGATGATATATAATATTGATATTTATGGCTGCTTTCACAGGAAGATGACACATCACATATGGCATGCCAAGTGGCATGCCATTTAAAAACAAACATCCAGAAATATATGGAATTTTTCACATGCAAGTGATGTGGTACTCTGCATTTACTACATGTGACCTGCATGCAGTGCCAAGATCTGACGTCCAATATTTTTCAGCATGCAACCTACCCCTTCAGACAGTGGTGTCAGATTCTAATGGAGCTTTTACATCCAAAGTCATTATTAGCCAAGATAATATATAAATGTTAAAATGAAATAACATAAGATGAAAACAGAAAACTTTTGCTTGTATAGCATATATATAGTAGTTTTGATGTGCCTAACAGATTTCCTCCAAACATATTTGACAACACTGCATCCTTTACCCAGTGAGGCTTTGGATGAGAGAATAATCACGTGCAGTCTTGCAGGAGGAAACAGTGTGATGTGGACATGCTCTTCTGCACAATTATGCCTCTTCCAGACAATGAACCAATCAATATAACATTTGTACAAGCTGTGGGGAAATACAAATGTTTGTTTTATACAGCATCACCTCAATACAGTTACAGTTTTCTCCATGATAGACTTATTAAAATATTTTGTGAGAAAAAAGTTTCCATACAAGTATATTCATGGTACTAGCTCAATTCTTTGATTCAACTTTGATGCTCCAATCTATTCAAATATTGTAAACAGACAACAGGTGTACCAGGTACGAGTGCAGGCAACTGCGCACTGATGTGTAGTAGTATCAGCTTAGGAGTCATCCCAAACTTGTCCTCATACACCCTGGACAGAGAATACAGAGGGTACTGAAAGAAATATGCCCTATGTTATTCCTCCAAGTGACAGGTAGATAATTGTCACTAGATTACTTAAGACGTACAACAAAAATATCATCATCCCTCATTAATGCTATCTTCTGAACAGAGTGAAAATGGCCTGACATGAGCCACGAGCAAACTTGGTCTGAAATCACAGTGCCACATGAAACTTGCCACTTGCCAACGGCCACTTGCCACGTGAAGTGCCACCTTGGTATGAAAGCAGCCAATGATCATATCTCAGCGCTAGTGTCACTTTGATTGATCTACATCAAGTCTTACTTTTTTATCTTATGACATGTCAGAGTGATAGTGTAAGCTAAATTGATGGCTTTCATATTTTGGGACAGCTCAAAACAAGGGTGGTAAACACTTGCCACATAAGCACAAGATAGCAGATTAAGAAGATTTTAGTAGGCTTCTTATGTTATGTTTTGGAAGCATAGGCATAGTAAGACTTACTTAATTTCCCTATTTTCAAGTAAGACAGATAATTCAGTGTTTTTAACACCTTATCGTAGTGCCAATATAAAACTCTATTCATAGATATTTTCATAGATATTTCTTATGTGTATAATTTCTCTGAAATTGCATACTAATATTACACCTCTGAATTTAGTATCCCTTCAATTTATATTAGCGGTGAATACAGCCAAATAAACAAGCATAATCTGATTTGAATTTATTATTTTCAGTCATTTATATACATATACCTCCTAAAATTACCTAATGTAAAACCATGAGCAAAGTGCCAGTATAAAATAAAGGTTAATAATAATTTTGAAAATGATAATGATAATATCAGTGAAGGAAAATGGGTAACATCATCATTATACTGCATATTGTCACTGAACTATATCTTGTAATGTAATGCCTCAACCATCTATTACTCAGTTACTTAGGTGAGATTTATTCAGCCTTCCACAATGGAGAGACTGAAATTAGATTCCTCATACTTTTTGCAGATCAAAATAATTGTTTAGAGACTAAGCACAATCTTCAGAAGCAGGAATATTTGAAATATATAATCAGAATACTTTCAGCAGCTGCGTCATTTCAGGCTTTATAGTAACATTACGATTTTCATCTTATTCAGTACATTGATTGATATTTATATCCTTTCTTTCAGTTAAGATGTGCTGCAACCCTGAGTCAACAGTCTGTTATCCAGATACCCCATCACATGGCCGAAAAAATGAAGCAAGCAAAACTAAAACAGAAAAAAATTGAAAGACAACAATTCTTGCAAAAGTCACAGGAAGGCAACAGATCTGTAAGTGCTGATATCATTAAGTTTCAATTGCAGAGTATTGCTACATAATTATGGTCTAGGTAGGTATCCTGAGGCAGATTATTGGGGGGGAGGGGTGCCAGATTATTGGAAATATTAAGAAAAACAGATTATTGTTGATTAATGGTTATAAATTAGTGTGTGTTTATTAAAATTGTAGCTTCCATAGCTTAGATAATTTTGCAGTGTGAATGTGTGTGTGTGTGTGTGTATGTGTGTGTGTGTGTGTGTGTGTGTGTGTGTGTGTGTGTGTGTGTGTGTGTGTGTGTGTGTGTGTGTGTGTGTGTGTGTGTGTGTGTGTGTGTGTGTGTGTGTGTATGTGTGTGTCTGTGAGGCTGTGTGTCTGTGTCTTTTTTTTTTTTTTTTTTTTTTTTACTATTATTACTTAGGAAAAAACATAAATAAAAAGAAATAAATTATGATTGCAGATTCCAATCATCAACTGTAAAAGAAAACAGTTTAACCACTACCTTGGTCAGTCATACAGCAAGTTTGAGGAGGTCCCACTGGCTTCAAAGGGATGGCGGCATCGCAAGTCAGCTGGTGATTATTTCATTATACATGGGTATGGCAGGGTAAGTTGAATCGTGTGAAGAAAGTTGTCTTGTTAGTGGCTTCCTCATTTCTCCATCTTCTTCGTCTTCTTCTTCTTCTTCTTCTTCTTCTTCTTCTTCTTTTTCTTCATAAATAAGATTATATAATAGGATATGGAAATATGTTGTTGACAAATATATCTTTGTTAATATCTTCGTCTTCTTAAAGGTTAGAAATACGAATGTAATAGAAGATATAAGGTCTTTTGGTTTGGATATGTTATATAAGGAACAGGATGTGTTGTGTAAAAAGATTGATATTACTAGAAAGGGTTTGATCATTAATACAATTACTGGTGAATTTTCATGTATATATCCGTTGATGAGTCCAAAATTTGGATTTTTTTATTTTATTTTATTTTATTGAAGTCAGAAAAGGAATCTGATAGCTACAGTAATTTCCAATAGAGCTTGCAGAGTCCTGAATTTGATTAGATTGTTTTCTCTCTGTCTTTGTCTCCGAATTAAAGGAATAAATATATAAAACAATATGTCTAATGAAGAGAACCATTTTAGAATCCAGCCTTCACTCATCTCCAAGAAGGTCTTCAGGAGGACTTTGACTCCCTGGGTCTCAAGCAGGAACTCGTGACCAGGATATGGAACTTGGGATATGAGGCACCAACAAATATCCAGGTACCTCTTTGTTTCTTTCATTGTCTCCCAAGAGCTTATATTTAGGAAGTAATGTAATGAAAGATAAACAGTTATAATATTGAGGATGACTGTTTATGACGTTAGTAGTGATAGTGTTAAGGGAGAGAAATATAATTCTGATTAAAGGAATTTAACCCATTGGTGCCAGGCACATGTACTGTCCACTGTAGTTTTGTTTTGTGCATTTTGTTTTCACAAAAATGTCTCCACAAGTGATGGTCCAGCAAGGATTCAGTTGATAGGTCCAACATGACTTTTAACTTATTTTCCCGTTCCTTGAGCTTTTGAGAAAACGTTTTTTCTAATGTTGTGAATATCAGTATTGTTGTCATTATTATTGATATTATAAATACTATAATGTCATTAACAATACTAATAGCATTAAAAAATCAAGGAAAGGGTGAGATAAGGACTAGTAATTGACTCCTTAATGACAAAAACTTTTGTGGAGCCATCTGGTTGTAAACATGATCAATAAACTAAAATCACATAGCACTCTGCTATCAGTTGGTTAGTGAAATTGTTCATAAATAAATTATTTGAAATTTAAATAAAAGTTTGTATACCCCAAGACGGTTGCAGACTCACTCTATTATATAAGCATACGTTTATCCTGTTAAGCAGATGCTTTTCTTACTATGTCTCTTTTTCTTTACTGGTTGATTTTGTTATAAATCCTTCCTTTCCAGACACTGGCAATTCCACAAGTGCTGGAGGGAAAAAACACTTTGATTACAGCAGAAACAGGAAATGGGAAAACACTGGCCTTTGTTGCTCCAATGTTACAGCAGATTGCTCAGCGCAAGAAGGCATTCAAAAACAACTATCCAATAAATTCTCCTTTGGGGCTTATTGTGGTACCAGGTCGTGAGCTTGCCGAGCAGATTCAGGTAAGCATTAGCTAGCTATATTTCACTGCCGAATGATTATGATAAAGATGGATATTTGAATCGTATTCTTTATCGGACAAGTTTGTTTTACTTTGGGTAATTTTGAAATTGATTGTAGGAACCTATTCCCTTTGGTAGACTTAAAAGTATTTTTAAGAATTGTAAATTTCCGGCAATAGTCAGAAGGAAGCTGGAAATTCAACATGACATTAATGCCATTTGAAGCTTTGAAGCTTGAAATTCAACATGACAGTAACGCCTTTTGAAGCTTGAAATTCAACATGGCATTAACACCTTTTGAATTACATATTATATAAAATTATTTTGATAACTAAGACTTGGAATGTATCAGTGAAATTACAGGTGCTCTTGGTTAAATGGAAGTATCAGAAATGAGAAATGCTTTGAAAAAGGAGATTTTTGTCATTTGTCAGAAGGAATGATTTCATATCAAATTCTTGGTAACAAATTTCTTAATAGATCATGATCTCTTAAAGGCAGCATCTGTAACTTTGATGTATGTTTTGGTTTTGTCTTTGAATTTCATCCATGCCATTCTCGCTAGTTGCTGTGAAATTTTTCATTTTCATACTTACTGTGCCATAGATGTTGGAGGTTCTGATTTTTGAAAAAAGAAATTAAGAAATAACAGTTCTGACGAATATTTGGTGTCTTCATGTCATACAAAAGTGTTTTGATATCATTATTATTTTTCATTTAAAAATTCCCCTAGATTTGCTACTGACTTAGTAATTGGGAAGTTGGGGTATTTTCAGATATATTTATGTACATAGTATTATAAATATGAGATGAAATGCAATTACAGTATTTGCAGATACTAGGCTACATTTATAACATTTAGATTGTACGTTTTATTTATAAAGTTTTCCTCTTCCTTTTCTGTTCTCTACCATTTATTGCCACTATCTCTGTGTAATATTCTCAAACAGTATTCCAATTTTCTTCCAGACGATTGCCTCATCCCTTGCAGAAGGTCTCGGGATTAATGTGGAGTTAGTGAAAGGTGGGAGAACAAAGAAAATGATGCTCAATCCTACACTGACTGAACCTCATCTGCTTGTGGCAACCATGGGGGCCTTGTCAAAATTAACCACAACTGGTAAGGGGGAATGATATGATCTGTGAAATATTTACCTTGCAGGAATGGTAGATACATAAGAAGTGGTGGAATATAATTATGTTAGCATTTATTTACTTTGAATGAGTCATGCCCTTTTTACAGTTATGACATTTAACTTGCCCTGAGAAATGTGTATATATAGTTAATAAATAGGTATTAGATAACAGTTGTGAATGAAGATGCTCAAGTAAATGTGTTTCTTTCAGGGTTATATGATATGAGTCTTGTGAGACATATAACTCTTGATGAAGCAGACTCCCTCTTAGACGACTCCTTTAATGACAGTGTCATTCGATATCTCTCCAAGTTTCCAGTGAGTAACAAGTGAAATTGCAGACCAAAGAGGACAAGTTTATAAGTTATATATATCTTGTTGTTATTTATAAAGAGATTATGAGTTCTTTTTATATAACATGCTGTAATATGTTCACTATGTTTTTTTTTTTTTTTTTTTATCTTTAATGACAAGAGGTTTATGAATTGTGTGAAGTTTATGAAATATATATTGAAAATGAAATGAAAATAGACCAAAAAAACATTTTGTCGTTCTCAGAACCAAAAAGCATGTATTGTGTTCTCTGATTACCTTGCAAATGAATGCAGAACAAAAACTCTCACAAAGCTTTTATTTTCCTATAGATTCAAGGATGTAGTAACACTGAAGAGCCTGAGCCAGTAGTAATGTCAGGCGTACAGCTCACTCTAGTCTCCGCTACAACACCTCGTAGTTTACATACCATTCTACAGCCCATAGTTGACGTAAGTATTTGTTTAACTTTTTTGTTTTGTTTTTGTGGACTAAAATAATAAAGTTTAAAGGGCTGTTGCTTCACAGATGTGCATATAGGATGATGTGTGTTCTTATAGAAGACTTATGTTGTTGTGCATTGTAAGATTTGGCATTTACAATATGCTGAAATAGTTTTCTCTACAACTTTTAGATCGACTCTGTACTGCGAATCTCAACCCCATACCTCCATCACATCATGCCCCACATTCCCCAGAAGTTTATAAGAGTCAGCCATCAGACAAAGGCTGAGAAACTTCTGGAACTAGCAAAGAACGATGCAAAAAAAGGAGTTCCATTTATAGTTTTCAGGTGAGTTTATTTTTTGTTACTTGTGTGACTCAGTGGGTCAGTGGGTTAAGGCACCCAAGTTAAGCCTTCTCTGGTGCCACAAGTGATTACTAACCCAGCTGTTCTGAGCATACAGCAATAGAGACCCTATAGGAGCAGTAGGTTAAGGCTGTGCATCATTAATATCTCACATTATGATTTTCTTGGAGTATAATGTTTGGATAATTTGAGTTTATTCTTGTGTTTCAGTC
>NC_051397.1:48823664-48831164 GCF_015228065.2 Penaeus monodon | reverse complement strand
CCCGGTTTAAGTCAAATTTAGTAGAACTAGTAAAAGGCTTACTGTAAAGCTGCTAGTGAATTAATTCTACATCAGCATTTGAAGCTAACTTACAAACTTTCCAAATGACTCGTAACTTTACCTACCGTCTAAGGCTGTGGTTCATAAACCTAACCGTACTATAGCGTACGTTTCAAGGTTCTTTGGTGCAAAAGTTTTGTTTCTGATATACATTTAACTTGCAAGATCATATCTGAAAGCGTACATTCCTGGATATGCAATAAAGAAATTCAAATATATGGTTTGTGTGTGTGTGTGCGTGCGTGCGTGCGTGTGTGTGTTGAACACCTATATATTTAACAGATCTCCCAATGAAGTTCAACACACTCAGGAAGTCTATAAAGATAAAAACAGCTGAACGTCAGAACCCTATGAAAATCCGTTCGCTTGAAAACCTCCGACCCACAGCCTAGCTTAATTACCGTGAGGAGCACAGCCGCTCGTCCGTTCCCGCGTGGCGTTGATCAGCTCCCTGAAGAAGACCGCTTGCTGGGCCAACACCAGCTTCGACACAGCCACAGCCGAACGGAGGTCGTCGTTCTCGGGCACGGGTATGGCCAAAGCCGCAGCCAAGGCGCACGTGAAGCCCATGGCGACGGAGAGCCGGAGGAGGAAGCCTGGCATCTTTCGCGGTAATCTCGACGATTCTGAGATACTGATCCAAGTGTCTGCCGGGAAGAAGAGTTTGCCGGTATCTCTCTCTCTCTCTCTCTCTCTCTCTCTCTCTCTCTCTCTCTCTCTCTCTCTCTCTCTCTCTCTCTCTCTCTCTCTCTCTCTCTCTTAAACTTCAGCCCCGTGTTGACGCTGGAAGAGCACCGGCCACACACACACCTCGTGGTTGTCGCCGGTGCAGAAGGAGACGACGAATAAACTCACGAAATGACTGGGATCTTCGTCGGAAAGTGCGGAGTCAGAAATTACCAGACAACAGAAAAATGTTGTTGTCATCTTCCACATTTTTGTTGATTTATCTAGGATCGTTGCTCTCGTTCTCTCTCTCTCTCTCTCTCTCTCTCTCTCTCTCTCTCCTCTCTCTCTCGCTCTCTCTCACTCTCTCTCTCTCTCTCTCTCCCTCTCTCTCTCTCTCTCTCTCTCTCTCCCTCTCTCTCTCTCTCAAAGTAACTCAAAAAATATTGAAGCAAAATACAGCAGCTGCTTCAAAAGAAAACATGACACATAAACCCATAAAAACAGTAAGGTCCGACAAATGAATATATATATATATATATATATATATATATATATATATATATATATATATATATATTTTTTTTTTTTTTTTTTTTTTTTTTTTTTTTTTTTTTTTTTTTTTTTTTTTTTTTTTTTTTTTTCCTAACAGTATAGGCTCATTGTTTGAGTGGCCGTGGTCACAGTATGATACTTAATTGTAGTTTTCATGTGATGCTCTTGGAGTGAGTACGTGGTAGGGTCCCCAGTTCCTTTCCACGGAGAGCGCCGGTGGGTCACCCCCCCCCCCCAACTCTTAAAAAAGCCTCTTTTTGCAGGGCAAAATCTAGTTCTGCAGGGCAAATTTTCTGGTATTTATAATTTATAATTTTCTACCAATAATAGATATATAATACTGGTTGATGGTCCATTCCGGGCTACTTATAAAGAGCTAGTGAGCATTTTCTTTTTCGTGATTTGCAGGGCAAAAATTATTTTTTCAGGGCAAATTTACCCGTCACCCCCCCCCCCCAACTCATAACATGAAGTGACGCCCCTGTATAATATATTATATATATATATATATATATATATATATATATATATGTATGTATATATATATATATATATATATGTAAATATATATATATAAATGTAAATATATATATATATATATATATATATATATATATATATATATATTGTTACGCCGGCCGCTTCGTCTCTCTGCCACCAACACAAGGCAGGCTAGGCAGACGGCGTCCTATCCACAGGGTCGTGAACACTGAACAGCTCCAAGAGGCACCGAGCACCACAGCGTCCCAGAACACCACGAGGGGAAACACCAAGTGGCGAGGCAGGGCACGAAATAAACACAAAATGACAGTCTTCCCTTTATTTACACAAGTTATTTACCCGTACACTTTTCTATAGGCACAATACAGGGGGGACACCAGCATGTCACACTGCACGATACAGCTTATAACAGGGCAACACAAAGTTTATCAGGTCACAAGGGCACACACGAGGTCTTCACAGGAGCAGCACCCAACCGCGTCTCTCGGCTTGTTCCTCCGCTCCTCCGCTCACAGCCAGCTGCGTCATGTTTGCCCAGGTCCCTTCATGTTAACACATGCCCAGGTCATCCTTTTCATGTTAACACATGTTTCGCACAGAGACAAAGACCCACTGGCGTAGCAATATATATATATATATATATATATATATATATATATATATATATATATATATATATATATATATATATATGTATATATATATATATATATATATATATATATATATATATATATATATATATATCAGACTGAATCAAACTACTGCAGAATATAGGCCTCTCCCAATTTTTTCTAACTTTGTCTGTCATTCGCTTTTTATTTCCAGTCTTGGCCCCCAAATTTCGTTATATCGTCACGCCATCTTGTCATTGGTCTGGCCCTTGGCCTCTTTATGTTATCTATTGCCCAGTCTGTTACTTTCTTTGTCCATCTGTCGTTCTTTCTCCGACGTCTATGACCTACCCATTGCGATTTTTTCTGTTTGATGCTCCCAAGTATGTCTTCCACTTTTGTCTGTTCCCTGATCCACGTTGCCCTCATCCAATCGCTGAGGTTAATTCCCAGCATCAACCTCTCCATCCCTCTCTGGACACTTAGTAGTTTCATCTCCAGTAATTTGGTTGTAGTCCATGTATCTGATCTATAGGTCATAACTGGGAGGACGCATTGGTTAAAGACTTTCCTTTTAAACATGATGGTAAGGAGCCTCTTAGTATGTTACTGTCTGCCGAACTTGCTCCAGCCTAGACTGCTGCGTCGCTTAATTTCCTCTTCGCTAGATGTGTTTGTCTGTACGAGTTGCCTTAGGTGTATACACACTTCTCCATTACCTCTAGCGCTTCGCCTTGTACATGTATCTGTTCGAATTAAACTGTACCGTTGAACATGATCTTAGTCTTTTTCTTGTTCATCTTAAGTACGACTTTCACTCTCTCTATTCAAATCGTTTATTGATTGCTGCATTTCATTTGCAGATTCACTGAAGAGAACAATATCTTCTGCAAATCTTAGATTGTTTAAGTATTCATTTCCTATTTTGATACCCATTCCGTTCCATTCTATCTTCTTGAATATTTCCTCAAGGCAAGCTGTAATAGTTTGGTGAGATGGTGTTGCCTTGTCTAACACCTTTTTAAATTGGTATTTTATCGTTTTCCGTGTGAAGCTTGATGATTGCTGTCCCATCTGCGTATATATATCTTCCAATATTTTACAATATACCTCCTCTACTCCCTGTCTTCGAATAGCTTCTAGTACTGCTGGTATTTGTACGGAGTCAAATGCCTTTTCGTAATCGCTGAATGCCATACACAGGGGTTTCCTATATTCGTTATTTTTTCTCTTAGTTGGGTGAGTGTGTGGATGTGGTCTGTTGTTGAAAATCCACTGCGGAAACCTGCCTGTTCTCTAGGTTGGTTAGAATCCAGACTCTCAGAGATGAGAGTTGTGATGACTTTTGTGAACAGTTTATAACTGAAAGGAGGCTTATGGGTCAGTAGTTTTTTAGATCTTTTCTATCCCCTTTTTTATGTATCAAAATAATCGTTGCATTTCTCCAGGCTTTCGGAGTTTTTCCGTTGAGAAGACATTTGTTAAAAAGATTGGCTAGTTTCACTGTTGCAACTTCTTTTGTATCTCTTATAAGGTCTATACTAATTCCGTCTTCACCTGGTGTTTTCCCTCTCTTCATGCCTTTAAACGTTTTTTTTTATTTCTGTTGTATATATATATATATATATATATATATATATATATATATATATATATATATATATGTATATATATATATATATATATATATATATATATATATATATATATATATATATATATTTGTGTGTGTGTGTGTGTGTGTGTGTGTGTGTGAGTGTGTGTTATTGGGCAATTTTGATGAACTAATGGGAAATAAAACCTTGCACCACTGTTAATAATAACACTTCTAAGCACCATTTACTGCATCACGCAACAAAAACACCTTTAATAGTTATCACATGTGTTAAGCCTACAGTTCCAGCATTAGATAGAAATAACAAACTCTTGAAATCCATGTTCCACTTTTCTGTATTTCTTTGCAGACAAGATCATCGATAAGCGGACACAGAGTTGTCATGAACTCATCAACGCTACAGAGCACCGAGTCATCGCATTTCTGGGTCTTCTGGGTGCGGTCAGATTGTCTTTACGTTGCAATTAGAGGCAGAGCCGTATTTTTTTTTTTTTTTTTGTAAAAGCTGTAAAAATTGCTGCATGCTCGTTTTTTCGGATTGTGGGTAATATGTTGCTTTTCCATAGTCATCAGTAACAGAAAAAAAATAAATGCTAGTTTAATTCTATGTTTCATTTTGGGAATGGTTGGTAACACGGAAATGGTGCGAAAAGCCGGGGAATACTGTGAAAAAAAAACATTTAAACATTACACCGTGCCCCTACTGGAAAAAAAAGTCTTCCCCAGCAATCAGCACAGGAGCAGCGTTCTGTAGTTCCCGCCAACGTGATCTTCTGTGACACCGTTTTGCCATCAGAGAAACGGATTTGTTATCTGCTTTTGTTATATTTATTTCTATATACCAGGTTGAAGTTAGAGTTCAAAAATGGGAATCTTAAAATGATGACAGATTCTTGTAATGTAAATAGAGCAGTAGAAACCTTGACGCAGCGATAAATATAACCATAATATGGAATATGGAAAACAATACAAAATAGGAATAATATTCCAGAAAAAAAATAAACGCAATACAGTATATTTGTAATAAAGCCGTTAACATTTTAGTTACATGAAACAGATTCACAAAAAGGAACAGCATATACATTTCAAAATGAAATTACTTTTATAAAGATAAATGAGAACTACCTTTTTTATCTACAACAATCTAAATAATCTACCACGCTCCAGTCCCCTGACAGCCAAATAGCATTACCGTTTTTACGAAAATAAGCACTCCACGGGAGCGACTAATATCTAGCTAACATAGTCACACATAAAATTTCTGATTTAGTATAACATTTTCTAGTTGTATTGGCAGATGAACTTGAGCGCTGTGGAACACGACTTGCTCTTCAGAGGGGGGTGGCGGTTGCGTGTTAGCTCCAGACACTGTGGAGTGTTGGGGTTCGTGCCAGGGTTTCCCAGTGCCCAGTCCTCGTCGTCGATGGGCTGCCCGGTGACCCAGTGCCAGCCGCTGCCGTCCTCCTCGCCCAGGCCTCCAATCCACGTTGATCTTGACACTGCAAGGAAACGCCGTTAGTTTGTATGTGGCAGCTGAGAGTTCAAGATCAAGTTAAAGCTGATATCTTCGATTTTCTCCTTCTCTCTCTCTCTCTCTCTTTCTCTCTCTCTCTCTCTCTCTCTCTCTCTCTCTCTCTCTCTCTCTCTCTCTCTCTCTCTCGCTCTCTCTCTCTCTCTCTCTCTCTCTCTCTCTCTCTCTCTCTCTCTCTCTCTCTCTCTCTCTCTCTATGTATGTATGTATGTATGTATCTATCTATCTATCTATCCACCTATCTCCGTTTTTCTATTATATTGGCTAATGTATGTCTATCTTTATGTATCTGTCCATCTACTCCTATTTATTTGTCCATTTATCAGCATTTACGTTTACATATGACACATGAACATATCCACTCTCTCCACCCAGCGACACCAACCTCTTTCCTCAATCACATACGTCTTGAGAGCATACAGCTTGGTGGGCACTGCTAGGTCGCCACTCATATCAAGGCAGTGCTTACGGGCATCGTGCCATTTGAGCTTGTACTTGCTGGCGTAGAAACACTCGCCCATAAAGTTGGCGTATGGAAAGGGGCATTCCTTCTCCATGGCCGTTCGGTGGACAGCTGCTGAAAATAGCGTGGATGTTATTTATTTTTCCCGGTTATGTGAAACTGATGGTTATTTATGCATTGTCCTGGCATGTATGGTAATAAAGGTTTTATTTTTGTATATGTGTGTGGAGGGGAAACACAGTCTGCATCCACAGGACATTACCCTCTTGATGACAGCAGTCATAGTCTGTAGCGTTCAAAACCCCCTTGAATAATTGCGCCTGTTGAGCCAGTATGAGCTGGGTCGCGGCCACGGCTGATCGCATATCTTTCAAATTGCTCCCTGAGACACGAGCCACCCACAGCAAAACCAAGAAAACAAACATGTTGGAAGATACTTCCCGCAGAGGTGGGTGATGTCTTGACGCCACAGCGGCAGAGGGAGGTGTGCTTCTTACACCTCTGCTCACGTGTCCGACTTTTTCACGCTTCCCCTCGCACCTCCCTCCTCACACACACACACACACACACACACACACACACACACACACACACACACACACACACACACACACACACACACACACACACACACACACACACACACACACACACACACTCACACGCTCAAACATATACACGTCCCGAAAATTATTTTGAAAAACCACTATAAAATAGGGTCTATTTCTTTAACTAAGAAAAGTAGAGCTCAGTGAACGGAGGATTAGGATATCACGCAAATACACAGTTTAACTTAATTGCGAGGAATTGAAATATGATTTTTTTAAATGAGAAAATCATCATATAAGAATTGCGTTTCTGATGATTAGATTCAATGCGAAAAGGTTAAATAATTGCGTATGTTTAACAAACAGCAAGGTCTGTCATCCGAATTTTCATCATTTGGAATATTCCGATGAATGATTCCCAAAAATATAATATGTACATAAGCGGGGCTATCAATGACACCCTGGTTGATTCTATGAAGAAAGTTCTTAGAAATACAGAGAAGCAAATGATACTGATTCGCAGTTGAATTGGAGATTAATTAAATGTATGCCATAAAACCAACAGGAGCAATATCATGTGCATTAGAGCTGACAATATGAAAACAAATAAAAAGTGTAAGAGTTTAAAACTGAGAAATCATCCAAGAACTCAAAACTCTTCCTGCATTCCGATTACAAGAAAATATCAAAATATCAAACGGTATTGCAGATGACAAAGGAGGAATGTGAGCTAGATTCAGTCGATAGGTGAAAAAAGCCCGAGCAGGTTAAGGATGAAGTATACACAATAATAAACATCGCAACTCTGCTTGATATAAATCCATATGTACTGCTAAGAACAAAGTAAACGGATATTCGTTTTATTTACTGATTCACTCACTCATTCTCGGAAACCGTTTCTCTCGTATATTCCACCAACCCGGGGTACCCAAACCACGGAAATTGGA
>NC_051397.1:48761164-48818664 GCF_015228065.2 Penaeus monodon | reverse complement strand
CACACACACACACACACACACACACACACACACACACACACATACACACACACACACAAAGTCTGGCGCCAGGAGGAAGTCAAGTACACGACGCGCATTTAAATCTAGCCATCCTCAAGGAACCTGTTAGGACCCCTGAAGGTAAGCACACAGGGGGTAGGGAGAGGAGGGGAGGAAAGCAAACCTTTGTTCTCACTGGACATAGGGAGGGGGAGAGAGAGAGGAGGGTAGGTGGGGAAAAGGGGAGGGGAGGGGAAGAGGGAAGAAGAGAAGGCGGAGTTTAGGAGGAGGAGGCAAAGGAGTCTAGGCTCAGTCAACACGAAGCAAGGGTTGAGGTCAAACCGGCACCGCTCCTGTCCTTGGCTTGTTTCTCTTGGGTCACCATGGCGCGGATTATACAGGTACGGTTTCGTATAGTATATGTATATGTATATGTAATATTTAATATATACATATACATATGTGTATGTATATGTATATATATATATATATATATATATATATATATATATATATATATATATATATATATATATATATATATATCCAATAAATCATAATTAGTTTCGATTTTACAACGTAAAAGTTCAGGTGAGAAATTGAAATCTTAAGGGAAGTGATCGATAAAAATGAATATACAGTTGAAGAAAGAAATGAATAAAAAAAACGAAAACGAATAACTGATAAACAGAGAAACTAAAATATTAACGATTGACAATCAGAAACAGACAAATAAAAGGAACAGAGAGATGAATAAATAATAACCAGGTCCGTCCAACGTCAAGTTTAAAATACTAATTAAAAGGATTTAAAAAATAAAAAACTCTTTAGCAAGCAATCATCCTCGCACCGAAGTGAAAATAGGATAGAACATTTTCCCCCGGGCCACATTTTAGCGCCGAGAACCGTTACGTGCGCGCGAGAGGGTTCACTTAACGCCAGGCGATTCCGGCTCGAGGTGCTGGCCTGGTTCCCCCTCGTATCATTATTATCATTGTCATCATTATCATTGTCATCATTATCATTATCATCATTATCATTGTCATCATTATCATTATCATCATTAACACTGTCATTATTATCATTGTCATTATCATCATTATCATTATCATCAATTATCATTGTCATCATTACCATTATCATTATTTTTATCATCATTATCATCAATATCATTATCATCATCATTCCACTTCTTCCTATTCTATCTTTTATCCTTTCTCCTATTTTATTCTTCCTCTTCCTTCCCCAGATTCCTTTATTTTATTCCTCTCTTTTTCTCTTCTTCCTCCTACCATCTTCCTCTTCTCTCCCGTTCATCCTTTTCTTCTTCATTTTGTCTTCAGTTCTCTCTCTCGCTCTCTCTTCTCTCTCTCTCTCTCTCTCTCTCTCTCTCTCTCTCTCTCTCTCTCTCTCTCTCTCTCTCTCTCTCTCCTCTCTCTCTCTCTCTCTCTCTCTCCTCTCTCTCTCTCTCTCCCTCTCCTCTCTCTCTCTCTCTCTCCTCTCTCTTTCTCCCTCTCCTCTCTCTCTCTCCTCTCTCTCTCTCTCCCTCCTCTCTCTCCTCCCTCTCTCCATCTCCTCTCTCTCTCCCTCCTCCCTTCTACTCCATCCTCTCTCCTCTCCTGCATCCTTCCATCTCCACCCTCCCTCATCTCTCCTCACCACCTCGCCCTTCGAACCTTATCCCCATGTTCACCTGTGAGAATGCAATCCGCTGCTGCATAAATCATATTTACAAAGCATGGCACTTGCATTATTTATCGAATGATTCCAGCTGCTAGAAACTGACACAGATGACTCGAGACACCTTGCGACCGAGATGAGGAGAGAGAGATGTATGTCAGTGCGAAGAAACAGTTAGGAGATAACAGCAAGACGGTCTCTGCTCTCGAGACGGAGATGGTGTACAGAAAGCTGTGTGAATAAGATAGAGAGAAGAGATGTAGATGATAAAAGATACGAGATAATAGATATAGATGAGGATAATAATACATAAGATAGATAGATAGATAGAGAGAGAGAGAGAGAGAGAGAGAGCCAGAGAGAGAGACAGAGACAGACAGACAGACAGACAGACAGACAGACAGACAGACAGAGAAAGAAAGGACACAAGGAAAATAAAAGGAAGAGATCGACTGAGTGAGGAAAGGCGAAAGAGTCAAGGAGAAAGAGGGCAAGCGAGCAGGAAGTACGAGACATTCGCGAACCAGTGGGACAAGGTCTCCGTGACCTGATGGTCAGTCACCCTTCCTTGGAAAAGCAACGTGGATCTGTTTATTAATCACCCTTCTTCTGGCGAATGATAAAAATATCATTGTTTTTTTATGGGGCCATACGATATAAATATGAAAAAGGCGTTAGATAGATCATGGAAAAATCATGTAGCCATCACTGACAACAAAGTACAGTTTCTAGCAACAGGCCATGACCCTCTGACCGAAGATACATTGTGTTTTCTTCTCGATTTAGCTCTTTGCTCACTGCTAACGTATTTACCAGAGATCGTTATCTTCCGAGTCTCATTTCACAACAAGGGAAAGGGATGTACGTGTATGCTGATATTAACGCGATAATAGGTGGAAAGGCAAGACGCGGAAGGACGGCAATGCATATATCATGTTTGTAAAAGAAAGTCCCCGAAGATCAGCTGATGTATAGATAAAGCAGCAGAGGATTTGGTTGTATATCGCATTATTGTAGCGATGAGTGTGAGGTAACTACACTTCATGCCCTTAGCTTCTAATAAACCTAGAGGGCCCGTGATTCTGAAGTAGATGAAAAGTTGATTCCCTTGTGATGCTACTCCAAACTTTCAGAGCAGTGGAACGAGTATAGTGATCAGATTTATTGCAGAGAATCCCTATTACGGAAGAGGGAATGAATATCTCTTTGGTTACTTTCTTTATTGACTCGAAACATTTTGGCAATAATTTAATCAATACAGCTTCCAATGTTCAGATACGCGTGGATGTACGTGGAATTCGCGTGAACAACAAACATCCATTTAGTACGACAGAACAGTTATAACTGTTTTCTTTTTTTCTTTTTTTTTTTTTTGATACACCGAGAAACATGTTGCCAAAGTTGCACTCATATGAGAATATTAATGTAATATAAAAGATGAATTCATATAAACGGTCAGTTTCTGTGAATAACATGCTACTGTTGAGCTTTTTCAAATCCCTTTTTTGCCTAATCTGCAAGATTACATGAAGATAATGATTGCATACACAACGTATCATTCAAAAGTTGTTACACATGTTTTAATGTAGTTATACAACAACATTTAAAAGAGTAAATGGCGGCTTGAGATTTTAAAAAATACACAGCATTTCGTTACCTAATATATCATAGCAAACGTCTCCCCAAATCACCCACATTGCCACGATGAATGCGGCGTGAATGGTGTTTCTCGTGCTCAGCTTCCCACTGTATTCAACGGCCTTTTTGTGAAGTGAAAAGGAGCCACATGTCTGACGTTATGAGTTCATGTGTTGCACCGCTCAACCAACTGTACGTGACTGTCATGAAAGCACACCTCCGTGCATGTATTAACTGTCTCAGAACAGAAAATTATGGTTAAATGAACACAAATATTTATCAGCCTTGGAGGTGGGTTGATTCTATAAAGCTGTCAAATGACTATGCGCAATTATTTAATGTATGGTGCAAGTAACAAATGTTCTAAGGACTTCACTGTATTTAAACACATTTCTGTCTATAACAATAATAGTAGAAAATGTGTATTATGAACTGTAAGTGCATTTATACAGTATATACACGATTCTCAATATTCAGTTAATACGAAAACAAATAAATATTTTTACATTTTTGGTTTACTGTGAAACGCCGCCTTCGTGAATAAATTATCATCCTTACTCTTTTTGTTCCTCAGATATTATGCGTTCTAGTGTCGGCGACGGCAGGCATGGCAGCTAAAGTGCCGAGCACGGTCTTTTGGGTGAGGCATTGTGATACAGTTCTGTTTTCATTTCTTGTATGATCAGTAACCACATCAAACTTTCCAGTTTATAAACTTAAGCACTTGTACCATTAATGTTCATATATTAAAAGGTTCGTAAAGTTTACCACTTATTTATACTGAATATGAGTTATTACCGAAACTATGACTTTAGTCTTAAAAAATAAGAAAAACATATACAGCCACAGTTTCAATAGTTTAAACACATTCTCAAGCGTTGGCAGCCGTGTAATATTTCGTATACGTGCCAGCTAATCAAAGTCTTAAAAATAACTATTTATTTTAATTAATACTTGTGAATGAAACTTCATGGATTGTTTTGTAATGAATCTCTCTCTCTCTCTGGTTGCAGCCTTCGAACCCATTCCAACATGCCCATAGCGACACGCCCACCACCCATAGCGAAGACGTCCAGAGTGAGGTCGTCACCACTTTAGGGCCGAGAGAAGACTTGTCCGATGATACAACAGAAGCTTCTGTTTCAGTTACAGTTCAAGAAGTTAGCTCGGACCTTCTGAAGATCGAAGCACCTCTGGAACAAGAGCCCGAGCCAGCTGAAAGTGGAGTAGAACTAGAAATGAATCCCATACCAAATATATTAATAAATGCTCTGAGCCGTTCTGATCTCAACCCTTCACTGCAGGATCCTCTGCTGGAAGAAGCCAAAAAACAATATATATCTACCTGGAACTTGGAAGCCTTGAGGCAAAACGCCCCTTACCTTATGATAGACCAGGTTTGGCCAGATTTGGGGATGGTGTACATGCCAGCTGTGAATCAGATGACTGCCAAGGTCCAAAAGTCGAGGACAGTTAAAGAGGCAGCCTTAAGACTCAAGGCAATATGGGAGGAAGTAAACCAAGGCAAAACTTCTGCCATTACCGAGGAAGGAAGCATATTTGAAGCCTTCACCGAGTTCTTTAACAATTTCTTTGTTGGCGACAGGCTAAGGACGGGCGGCGAAGCGAATTCCGACAGTGGAAATTCCACGCAGAAGGATGGACGGCCGTCAGATAAGGGACCAGTCAACGTGAACCAAGACAAAATTGAGTAAAGGTATACCACTGTCTGTATACTACTCTGACTAGTAAGAACTCAGCTTACCAGATAGCCACCTATCTCTTTAAACTTGCGGTTGTTTTGCCATGCCTAACGGCTTTACAAAAGTCGCCACATTGTTTGTATTTTGGGAATTCATTGGTAGGTGAGAATTTCACGAAATGTTACATTATTCTGTTAACTTTTTTGCCAGCAAACTTTTTTCCCCCCACCGATCTTTTAGAGGTATAATTCTTAATGCTAGCTGTGATACTTTCGTTAGGGTTGGCATATCAGTCACCAGGAGAGGCAGTATCGGATGATAGATTAATTCTAAGAATACTGGATTGTTGGATGGTTCTGCTATTTATTGACATGTTTGTTACCAGGGGAGAGCTTTTCTCTCATACTTGACTACTGCATTAATTTCGTAGCTAATATTTATTATCGTTCATTGATGCTTGTTTATGAAATAAACGTAATTAGTTTTTAGTGTTTTTTATTCGTCGAATATCAACATTTTATAATACAGCGGCAGAAAATGAAGTTCATGCATATGAAGTATGACACTAACGTCTGTAGATTTTACATATCCTTGTATACACGTATGCCTGGCTATAGCTGTTCCACATTCAATGAATGACTCGGAAGTTATCAAAAACTTTTTTACAGTGCTCAGTAATATAATAATTTTACATTTTGACAATACACAATAATAATAAATCATAAACTAGTTCATCCTGGTGGAAATCAACAGCCTAGTTAGTGTCAAATTGTATAAACGCTGATGCTCTGAGCTTCCGAAGGCAGCGGAGCGACTGAAGGGCACCTTGAGGATGCTGTGTTCAGTTTATTGATCTCATGAACTGTGATCAGTAGCGGAGGTCTGCATCCATTGTGTGCGTTCTAGTATTATCCTTTGGTTTCCACACCATGTACAGAAGTGCAAACAGTTGCTCGAAATCTGAATGCGAGTATGATGGGTTACAGCATTTGCTGCCTATCAGGTAACACAAATTTGATCTCCCTGAGGCTCTTTCCATTTTTGCATTCTATATCCACACACACAAACACACACACACACGTGTGTGTGTAGGTGTGTGTGTTTATATTTATATATACATGTACATAGTGCATTAATATATAGACAGTATATTGGTAGATATATGAATTGATAGATATTTATGTATGGTGACATATAGAATACATATGCATAGACAGATAGACGTAGATATATAGTACATACATACACATGCATACATACATATAATACATACATACATACACGTGTTAGAATGAATTAGTTTGCTACTGACAAGAGTAAACTTACCAAATCACAATCCAAGACAGACACAGGTGTAGATGACGTCGTTAATGGAGAAACGCCTGCCAAACCATCAAAATGCCTTTGCCCGTTGTTGCGGTAGAACCCGCACTATGCCTCGAGCTCAACTGCCCGGTCTGCCTGTGGCATCATCGGTGTTATTTCCCGGTACTACAACGAGATCTGGTTTTGCCTTCGAAGATATTAATATTATGAAGATTATTTTCATAAGGTTCGCAGAGCGATTTTCATGATTCAGTATATCTTCTGTCTTCGCCAACGAGATATGAACAACTGCGCTCGTGGCAGGAACTCTAAACATAGAATCGAATATTGTTAATCATAATTCATTTATATTGCTTTCCTACCTCTTTTCCGTGTTTTTTTTTTTTTTCTTTCCTTCTTTTTTTTGTGTGTGTGTTTAGGTTGCTACTGTTTCATGTCCATGTGATAAAACCCACAAATCTGTATTGCCAGATGCTAGAGAGTAGACACCACCTTGGAACTTTAAGGATTTTTTTTCTAATCATATCATCCTTGTGACATGCAAGGATTGTCCCCTTTACAAACTAGAATATACGCTTAATGAAATATGTGCTTAGGAAGTGGATGTGTCATTAATTGGGGTTTCTCGTTACGTAATTGCCTTCTCTTTGATGTCTGCAGTTTCTGTACTGCAGGTTTTACGTTATTAGATCACCAAATATATTAACAATTATGGATATAATCCATCATTTCTAGCAACATTATTTGGTTCTGTATGCTTGAGAGGTATTTCTAATTCTGTACAGAGTAATTATCTCTGAAAGACTTTCATTACTGAAAGGGTCTTAGTTCACAATTAGGTGCGTGGCTTTCCTCTTTTTAAATCAATTTCTTGATTCGATTTCTCTCACTCCTATTAGATAAGATTAGTTAAGCAACAAAGTGTGTGTGTGTGTGTGTGTGTGTGTGTGTGTGTGTGTGTGTGTGTGTGTGTGTGTGTGTGTGTGTGTGTGTGTGTGTGTGTGTGTGTGTGTGTGTGTTCTTGGCTAGTTCTTATCTAGTTGTCTCAATACGGGAGAAAAGTTAAGCTCAGATGGTCCTGTCTGATATTATTAAAAGTACTAAATGTTTTTATTATTATTATTATTATTATTATTATTATTATTATTATTGCTGCAGATTTTCGGCTCAAACAACGTAATTTGGTTGTTCCCTGTTTCAGTAGTTCTGTTTGGAAAACTGAACTCTGACATCCTCATCGCCTCATTTTACTTTCAGCTTTTTACTTTGTCCTCTCTTTCTTCTTGTGTTAAAAATTATAAAGTCATCCTTATCTAACTTCACTCTTCTTGCAACATAGTTGAACAGCATAACAATACCGCCCTTTTTTCTTCATCCAAAATCGTTAAACCTATTTTCTGTAGTCCGTCTTCGCAGTTCATATCTCTTAGAGTTGGTGCCCACCTTTGGCTGCTCTTTGAACTCCTCCAGTTTGTCTATATCTTTTTTTAAGCGTGGACTTCATACCACTGCAGAGTAGGACTTATGATGGGTGTAATGATCTTTACCATATCTACGTCCACATATATGAATGCCCTCTTCATGTTCGTAATCAGCCTAGCATTTTATGTATCTTTTAATTTATATGAATCACATTTGCGCTTAAGTTCTTAGATATGATTATTCCAAGGTCTTTTTCCCTATCTGCTGTGTTTAATACTGAGTCTCCTAATTTGTACTGGTATAGGAATTGATTTTTACTTTCCCCTGAATACATGGCATTTGTTGGTGTTGCATTCCATTTTCCAAGTACAACTCTACGTGAATAAATTCTCGGTGTCCCACTTGAGGCACTGACTTCGAGACATCCTCTATTATGCCTTTCTTGTATTTTCGCGTCGTTTGCAAACCTATTCATACATACCTGAGCTTATGTTTGACCCTAAATCATTCATGGAAATAATAAACATAATCCTTGAGTTAGTTACTCGCTAGTAACTCGTCTCCATGTAGAGTGCTTCCCTCTAATTACTGTGCTCATTTGTCCTCGTGTAGGAAGTATTTCATCCATCGAGGAGTTTGTCTTTCACTCCACGCAATGGTTAATGGTTACAAAACAAATTAATGTGCTATACATCAAATGTTATATAGCACAATGGAAAAGTGTAGTAGTGAAAAGGGTAACGAGGGGGGTTAGTTGATGATTAAATGTGCTACATGTCAAATGTCATATCACAGTTCAGGATAGTATGACATTGAGAGGAGGAAAGAGGGGTAAGGGTAAAGGTGAGAAACTGGGCAAAGGTAGGGACTAACAAGGGTGAAAATTGCCAAAGAAAGAAGTGTGGGATTCTGCAAGGATGTCCGTTGGGTAAGGTAGGGATTAGCAAAAGACAGAACAAATGACAGTAGTGGACGAGGGAGTAAGAGAAAAACCTCTGCGTGCTTCCTGTCTGACCTATCCTGTCACGTAAAGTGAGGCCAAGTTTGAACGTGAGAATTGCTACCTCAGACTGAAACTTGTGGGTAGGGCAACCCCTATAAAATACATTATAGGTTCCACCACAATTGGCACATGTGCTTGATTGTGCTGAGCAGTTTGATCCATCATGACCAGGTTGCGCATACAGTGGGCATCGGGTTGTGAAACAGCAGTGTTTGAAAAGGTGGCCTAGACGCCAACAATTCTGACATTAACGGGGAGGGATAGGGAGGGACTCTCCCCCAATATAAACATCATGTCTACGGAAAGTAATCTTGACAATATTGGTGGAGGACTTATGGCGGCCTCTAGAGGGAATGGTATAGCATTGTACTGATACTGCATCACAGTCCATGAGGCAGGCGGGGCAGTCGTCTCCACAATCTGACCAATCCTTGTCCTAGACGGCAGTTTGTCGGGGAGATGGAGATAGCTCCGGTGCAAGTATTAAGAGAAGAATGAGGCTGGGCAGGAATTGGCTTACCAGGGAAGTCAGATAGGGAGGATAATGATTTAGCTGGGGATTCTGATGTAACTGTTAACAATGCGAGAACAATCGGGGCGGCTGCGGAAGGAAATTTTGTCTATTTGTTTTAGGAGGCATTACTGGAAGAGGAGTAAGTTGTCAGAGTAGGGGCTATAAAGGGGATCACGAAAATCGATCCCATTTGACTGGGCTAATCAGAGTGTTCAAAAGGTTTGTAGAGGTGGGGGTAGTAGAAGGCAGGAGACGTGACCTTCTTGGATGATGTAGACTGAACTGGGCATTTACGAGGTGATAATAGTAGCAGTGTTCGGAGTCGTGATCAAAGGAGAGCCTGGCGTCGGGAAATCGGGAGAATTTTAATCCGTAGGGCTAGCTGATAAAGGGGCAAGCCTCAGTGCCCCTAATAAGGGTGCAAAATCTTCATTACTGGCCATGGTAAGCTTTGAGTATGTTGGGGAGAGAAAAGGTCCACCCCCCATGGCTCCCCCAGGCCGTTCATGACTGGCACAAAGTCATCCCCTCGACACGACTCTCACACCTTAGGAAGTAGATCGCAGAAGGGGTTGGAGAAGAGAGAAAACAACGGAAAAGGGAAGAAGAAAAGACCGTGCAAAATCAGTTGAGTCGAGAGCTGAGGCCCAAGTCAGGGTGATCCGCAGCATTAGGACCCAGCCTCCTCCTAAGCTCTCCCCCCCCAAAAAAAAAAAAGAAAAAAAAACGAGCATAGGATTTGGGGGGGGGTTCAATCCATAAGTCTCAAGTGTGATACCTTATCAGATGCCTTTTTTAAGCTAATCTAAGTATACACATTCCACCCAGCTGTCATTTTTTAAAAATATTTCAGAGATTTGCAACACAAACCAAATTACTTATTTAATATAACATTGTGTTTTTTCAAGTTCATGTTTCCTAATTATCCTATCTAGAATCTTACATATTACACTAGTTAACCCTTTCTCTTCTGACGGGTAACCCAGTTCCTGCTATGCCATTTGGTCCCTACAACTCATATGTGTGCTTGAAACTCCCGATTTCTTTACCGTCCGGCACTTGGGAACCACTGCAGAAATATAATAATGGGGCATCTGGCAGACGCAACCAAACCACAGTCAAAACGAAGGCGGGAGGGTGCCAATATGGATATACAAAATTTCATTCATTTTTGCCTAGTAATGTTCTTTGCACAACATTATGCCCAGATAAATAAATGCATGGTGTTCACTCCATAAATCCTGCAAAAGTATGATTTAATAAGGAGATAAATTAATGGTATCATGCGTAATTTTACAGCAGAGTCTTCATATATACTTTATGGAAATTCATCAGTTATTGATAATTTCCAATATATAGGCCTAGACATATTCCCCATCCATCGCTTTCCCTTTCCCTCCCTCACCTTAGTCATCCTCTCACCTTTCAATTTTAGAGTATATTCTTTAACTACCCATCTCCTTCTCATCCCTTTCTTCTTTTCTCCCTTTTCTCTCGTCTATTTTTTTTCATCTCCCTCTTTTCCTTCTGTCATCTTTCTTCCTTACTCTTTGCTTTTGCTTTTCTATCTCATTCTTCACCTCTCTCTCTCTCTCTCTCTCTCTCTCTCTCTCTCTCTCTCTCTCTCTCTCTCTCTCTCTCTCTCTCTTTCACACTCATGCACACGCACACGCACACACACACGCACACACACAGTCTCACACACACACAGTCAGACTTTCACTCACTCTCACACTCACACTCTCACTCTCACTCTCACTCTCACTCTCACTCTCACTCTCACTCTCACTCTCACTCTCACTCTCACTCTCACTCTCACTCTCACTCTCACTCACTCACTCACTCACTCACTCACTCACTCACTCACTCACTCACTCACTCACTCACTCACTCACTCACTCACTCACTCACTCTCTCTCTCTCTCTCTCTCTCTCTCTCTCTCATCAACACTCAGGAGCTCAGACAGCTTCTACCATGCTGAAAGTTCTCATTTAGTTTTCCTATACATGACCTGACACAGCTAGGCTTTTGTGTTTGGATCTATTTTAAAATTGTCATTCAAATGTAGATTGACAAGATTTTTTTCTACCTATTCTGCAGTTTAGAAGAGCCTAACAAGAGAGCTTTTTGTGAATAATACTAAACGTTGTAAAAGTTGGCATATGGTGTGCTTGATTCAGTATGCTTCCGTAAAATGGGAAAACATTGGCCTAAATTTGTTCAACAAAAATACAGATGTGATGTAAGAGAGAGAGAGAGAGAGAGAGAGAGAGAGAGAGAGAGAGAGAGAGAGAGAGAGAGAGAGAGAGAGAGAGAGAGAGAGAGAGAGAGAGAGAGAGAGAGAGAGAAGAGAGAGAGAGAGAGTGAGAGAGAGTGAGAGAGAGAGAGAGAGAGAGAAAAAGAGAGAGAGAAAAAGAGAGAGAGAAAAAGAGAGAGAAAAAGAGAGAGAGAGAGAGAGAGAGAGAGATGGATAGAGGGAGAGAGGGAGAGAGGGAGAGAGAGAGAGAGAGAGAGAGAGAGAATGTGCATGTCTGTATAATTTTCATTCTACGTTGCACCTCCATATGTTATTCTAAAAATTTATTTTGCTCAGAAGTTCTACAGTAAGAATCATACATAGGTTGCTATATGTTATAAGAATTGTATATATGCTGCAAGGTAACTCAAGGGAGTTCCTGTGCCCGTGGTCCAACGAGACCATCAGATATGACCGTCTGCGTTACTGCTGGGTATGGAAAGGTGATACTGCCAGACACTGTGACTCCTCTGCGTACAATGACTCTCCCAGACTTTGACAAGAAAATGGATATAGTTGCTGGGCACTGTTCAATTATGTGTACACAGGACCTTACTATCAGTTGGTATATCTTCCACCACCACCACCTAATATTTCATCATTATTTCAAATATACTGGAAATATTTAGTTTTTTTTTTTGTTTGTTTGTTTTTAGTCCCCAGAAACCATCCCTTCTTTCCATTTATTGTTGGTACACCATGCACCAGCATTATTTTCTTTCTCGTTTATGTGATATCCACCTCTGAAATATGTTATTCATTGATTACAGTGAGGTAACACATTTCACATATTACACTGTGTAAACTTTTTAAAATAATTATTTATTGTCTTATGAGTTTCCTGTTTATAGGAAGAAAAGTACTTTACCTTTCCCGTACACCACGTTTTTGCCTTCAAAAAAAAAAAAAAAAAAAAAAGTTTCCTGCATAATTTTTTTATCTTTCATCCTTTCAATGTGGAGTTTTCTGACCTGGTATTAAATGGATATGAAGCATTATATGCAATTTCTTTTTTTCACCTCAAGTGTTTTTCTGTAATTTGCACCTTGGGATATTTCTCAGTTACCTCAATTTGCACCCATTCATACTGGAGAATTAACCGTGTCCACTGTCCATCAACTACCATGGAAATATAAGTATTAAATGGCATAAAACAAAACCTCTGTCTCGTTACTCATTTATTATCGAAGCATTAGTATAATCATAAGCAATTTAAATACAAAAAATATTCTATGATGATTGGTCAAGTACAGTATATTCAACCAAAAGGACTTTAGTACATCTTACCATATTTTTGTTACTCACTGTGAAATTTATTTTGTGCCCCATAATTCAATCTTTCAATGGGCTTCCTATATTATTATATTATTTACAACTTATAACAAAGCATGAAAGCTAAGGTTTATACAAACAATACAACAAAAACACAAAAGACAACATTCGGAAATTTAGCCTAATTAAAAATCTGTTAAAGAGTTAGGTAACAGAAGAGGAAGAAAAAAAATGACACCAAGACCACTAAGTAAATGATGCAAATGTTGCAAGACCAAAAAGAGGCAAGAGATGGTGTTTTGCCTCCATTATAACCCGGAACCAGCCCGCAGCATTTGCATCCTCTACTTATGGTCAATATTTTTTTTCCCAGAGCCACACCTAATGTCATGTAAGTTTGACATAGCTTTCTGAGTCTGTTCCATCTTCGATTTGCTGTTTCAGGAACGAAAGTTTTTTATTTTTTTTTTTTCAACGTTTTGTCATGAGATCAGCTGTCGTGTAACTTAGATAGTGCTACAAGAATCTTTTCCTATTAACAATTAGGAATCACAATAAAATGATATACTATCCGAGACTCAAATTACTGTTCTCATCACATTTGCACTTTATTAGTAGCACAGACAATAAACCATTGAGGCGCATTTTAACATAATTTCAAGTACCAATATTGCTTAGTATAAATTCTATATGACTATAAAGCACCATTAAACTCCTGCTGAACTCCAAGTTGCAAATCAACATATATTCCTTGCAAGACGTGGCATTTTGGCAACCTGTAATACCCCACATAGGCTTGCTTGATACGCACATAGGCAAGTTAGGTATGAAGCGTTAATGGTGAGTACATGAGAACAGCCTTAGACTATGAATCAGGGAAATGAGACAATACACTTGTAACTGAGGTCTTCTTAAACACTGGTTCAAGTGGGCGGAGCATAAAAAAAAGAAAGAAAGAAAAAAAAATCTAATAGAATCTAACACAGTATGACATAAGAATTGATGAAGACAATTATTGACTTGCATTGTCACCAAGAAAATATTTGAAGTTGAAAATTCTGAATTGTATGCCACAAAGGTGAAAAAAAAATTAAATTAAATAAAATCAAGCAACAATGTCTTGGAGACTTTACACAATAAACAACCTTTTCAAAGCAAGCACGATATGTTGAGTGGAATGGCTGAGAACTCTCAAAATGGGCTTGCACTACCCTAAACATATCACTTTGTAGGGCCAGATCAGGCTTTATTAATATAAAATAGAACTTGATACCATGATTTCTATCATATATTAACATTAACCAAATCCAGTCCTATTATCAGGCAACAGGATTTGCCCTGTCATGATATCACATTTGCTAGCAAATTCAAAAGATGAATATTCCATAGAAATTATATGGATCTAAATCCAACCAGAAGTCAAATATTTCAATTAGAAAAATGCCAATCAAATAATTTCAGAGATCTCTAATCATTACAATGTTGTCTATTTAAAGCTTTTTCCAAAAGAAAATATGATCAATTATATATCATAATGTGCCACAAAAAATGTGGCAACATGTTACACATTTACAATTTTATCATTTGTAACTGTCATACATCTATGTGTTTTAATATAAACTGTACAGGGTACCATGTAAATTTTCTTTACAACTTCCAGTGGGCCCTAGCACAATATAATATAATTTTGCCATTCAATTTCCTACAACTTGCGTCTTGGCTCTGCGATGCCCGTCTTCCTTGCTATCCCGGTAGGCGTGTCTGAAGCAGCAGAGGATTTGCGGGCAATCCTAGTAGTTCCACCTGTGCTGCTGGAACCTGAAGGATTCCGAGTCCTGTGGAATGGAATTGGTGTTTATTTGTGTTTGAATTATATGTATCAACCCTGTTTGTTTGTCTTTTCTAAAGGACTTTCTCTGTAAATGTAAATAAAATAATATTATAAAGTTAATATGAAGAATTCTTTGTATGATACTACTGTTATGGGAATTAGCTTTTGACATGCAGGGGTAAAGTGTGAATCAGCATAAAATGAACTTTCTATTCAAAAGAAAACCTGTCATCAAAATTCTATACAGAAAGTAGGAACAATAACAAAGAAAACAATATAGTAATGGAAATATAGATATAGTTTTCAATCACACCTTTCAATTAAGTAAGCTGAAAACCAAGAAGACAAAACACAGTGCTTCACCAAATATATGTCATATACTAACATCAGTCAGGAACTTGCCCATTCTTTAAATATATGCTATATATAAATTTCTGCAAACCCACACTCATTTTCAAGATTAACATGTCCCTAAAAATGCCATGCTTGGCATTTTACATCCCATATTATTACCTTGTAGTAGTGGAGGTCTTGGGAGTGGTGCTTTGTGTGGTGGACACTTTGTGTCTGTAATAGTTATTAAAAGCATATTACAGTTACGAGTTACACAAGAAAATTATTACATTAAACGGTACTGAATAGGAAAATAAACTTTGTTCTTCACCTTTTCTAATGATTTCATTTGTTGTTATAAAAAATAAATAAATAAATATATAGAAAGGAGTGAAGTCCAAAGACTACTTTCAAATCAAATGTAAATCATGTAGAGAATCAGCTAAACTAAACAAAGAAACAGTAAAAATTACGTTTAGGAATCACAAGATACATGCAATAGTTAAAATACTATTAATCACTGACTGCAAAAAAAATCTATCAATTAGTAAAATCAAAAAAGGGCAATACATCAATCAAAAGGGACTCTAAAAAGACTGCCATCACAACTTGTTATTCATGGACTTCCACCCATGCCTCTATCATATCACTACAACCCAGGTTAGTTACCTCAGTGTTGGAATTTTGCTTGTGGAATGATTGGAGTTAAGACTAGTAGTTGATGAAGTTCGGGACCTGTAGAAATTATTCAGACATTATGTACCTTCACCTAATAGTTAGAACATTGTTAATAAATATACTATAATATCTATTACTATCTGAAATAACTATAAATGTTAGCCAGAGTAAAAATTTCTCTTATTAGGAGTAGCTAAATGAACATGAGATGTTACTCTATTGACTAGTGAATGAGTGCATACAAACTATTACTCTCTCTACACTTTCTATTCCAACTAAACATTATTAGAAACTAATTTCATTCATGTTTTATGTATATGTCCAACACCTACATAATGCTCTTACTAAAATCTTTGCAAACCTGTTTTGAAACAATGTTTTATTATTGTGTTCAATACAAAAGCAAAATTTTACCTATCCTCTTCATCTGCTTAAGGTAACACAAGTTTAGCAATAACAAAATGCACATTGGCAGCCAGGGGAGGGCACCTGTTTACCTTAAGGGTGTTCCCGCAACATTCAGGTTAGATGTGGAGCCAGATAGGTTAGTCCTGGGGAGTCAAGAAATGGCCATCACCACAAAATTACGGAGTTGGAGTACTTTTACTCCTTAACCAATATGTGAGCTTAAGGTCATACTAGGAATCATTCTTGCTAAATTAATATAGTTATAATTATTATTGTTTGCTCTTTACAAGTGATTCCTCATGACTGTAACTGTTTGGTAAAGCTTCAAATATCAAGGCAGTTCATAGTCAGTTCATGTAAAAGTTCACTCATCTTCATTTAAATATTTAGGCTTTATTGTGACCACATTATAACAATATAGAAAGTTAAAACATAGTTAGTATCAACTAAACTACACTTAAATTAATAATTTTCAAAACAAAACAAAACAAAAAAATAAAACCTAAAACACCTAAGCAAAAATAAATAAATAAAATACAAAATAATAATAAGGAACTTTTTCATGACAATGACCTGCTTACTACCAAAACAAACAAACAAAAAAATAAATAAAAAGGCCAAAAATTACTTGCTCTTTTACAGGATTTGGCACTAATGAAGCCATTGGTAAGTCATGCAACAACACAGCACTGCTCTTAATGATCATCTAACAGACACTTATATCTACCATACTAATATAACAGATTACATGTTAAAAATCAAAATAATATATTGAGCCAACTCAGAAAAGGCACAATTAACATGAGCAGTTTCACTTTCTATAAATCAATTGAAATTCCCTAAGAATATAAACTTCATCCACAAAAAAATGCCTAGTATATAAACATGTCTGCAAAATAAAAGAATAAAAACACAAAAGAGTGCATAAATATGTGCAAATACAAAAGTATCCATGCAACATAACATCATTCCAAAGTAGAAAAAAGCTAATGTACAAAACGTAACAAACGCATTTCAAGCAAGTACTCTGACGAGGTAAATGCGTTTCAAGAGCCCCAAGATAAAAACAATAAAATGGAGTGTAAAAGACAGTCTTAAACTGATGCAAAACTAAAAATGGGTATCATTAGTTTATTACTTTCCTGCCAACTCAAAATTGATTCTGAATTCACACTACAAGACTTTACGCTGGTTAAAAAGAAATTGTTAATTGAATAATCAATAACTTGTCTATCTGTAAATGGGTGAGAGACATGAATAATGCTTTACATAAAAGGCCTTGTTAATATCTGTTATCCATAGCAGAAATTGATAATGATTATTTCCAAATTCATATATTTATTTGCTTCCTTAACTTTTTATAATAAAAAAAACAAAACACAATCTAGTCTTACATTCAATAAAATACTGTCTTCCACATTTCCACACATAAATAAACAAAGTATTGAAGCAAGACCACACTGAACTGCTTAGAACACCACACTAATTTACCGTTCCCAATCAGAGGCAGCACCCACAAGAACCGGGATTTTGGTCCTAGAGAAAAAGAGACCCATGAACATTAGGTCTTAAAACCAGGACGATTTTCACCCAGCAGTATTTAGTGTCACTGTCACACCAGTGGTATACAAATTCTGCATTAGAGTAAAAAAAGCAGTATCCACTCCTCTAAAAACTCGAATGCATTTCTCTTTCAATCAGCCACCCAATGCTATGTCCAATAAAGTCTGACTCTAGCACTAAATCTGAGTTAAAGATAGCACCCCTTTTATAAGCTATTTTTTTTTTTACCTTCCTTTTATAAACAGCCAAAGCTTTATCTTTCTATCCAAGCAATTTTTTTTTTATAAACAGTTTTATAAATAAGGGCAATTTAACACTGCATTTGGATAAAAGACAGACCCAAATATCTTTATTTTGCAGAAGGTACTGGAGGCCCCAAACCAGTAAAAATAACATGCAAAATAACTAAGAAATTCACGTCTAAATTATCACAACAATTGCAAAGTAATTGCAGGTGGTATAAACCATAAAATTAATTATTCTAAGCAGAGCAACAACTATGCAATAACTTCTGCAATTGTGAGCCATGAACAAGGATTATGTATCATTTTCATTGGATACTATCAAAACCTGATTAGTATTCTCCAACAGAGTGATTAGTGTTACTGAGAGTCAAGGAGAGGTAGTAGGTTGGGCTTCAGTACATGCCTGGATTCAATTGCTTTTTACCACAATATACAGGTATAACCAATATAGGAGTCTAAGGTTTTTGGGCAGAGGATTTTGGCAGGGTTGAAATCACTGTTCATGAGAGAAGTGAATGGCACACGTGGGACAAGGTTTCCACAATACAAGGAAAGGACCAAACTAAGCTATTCATGCCACAGTATTATCATTTACCTAATTCCTGCCTCTTTCAATCGACTGGACAGAGTCGGTGAATATAACCTGGAGGGAAAAATTAGTTCAGTACAACAAATGTGTTACACTACATCATTCAACAGCAATGCAGATAAATGTGTTTATTTTCCTGTGTCACCCCATGCATTCAAGCAACTGATAGGAATTGAGAAATGAGTTAACAGATGGAGAGAGAGAGAGAGAGAGAGAGAGAGAGAGAGAGAGAGAGAGAGAGAGAGAGAGAGAGAGAGAGAGAGAGAGAGAGGAGAGAGAGAGAGAGAGAGAGAGAGAGAGAGAGAAAGAGAGAGAGAGAGAGAGAGAGAGAGAGAGAGAGAGAGAGAGAGAGAAAACTATTTCTGGGAGGTCAAGATTAACTTTCCCGGCCACTTAATTATTCATGCTGAATGAGCTTAAACCAATTTTCTTAATTTCACTTATTTCATTACTTTTGACATCCCATCCATAGCTTCTCATTCTGTGTAAATACAATACAAACCTGATCAATATCAGGTGTTACAATTACCATTCAGGAAAGAAAACCTGTAAAGGAAAGAACCCAGCACCAAGGCTATAAAACCCCATGATGCAACTAAACTGAGAGTAATGTTTGATACTAATACATGTACTGTACATTCTTCAGCATTCAGTTCCTGTAACAGGAAATGCTGAAACTGAGAAATAGTGCAATAGATTAGATGTAAGGGTGAGGCATTCCAATTACTTTTGTGATTAGTAACTGAACATTACTGCGCACATTCTCACCATACAGTTAAATCATTCATTTATACCTCTGACAACTAACTTTCTTAAGATAAAGAATTTAATATTAAGTCTATTATAACTTTATGACCACAAAAAACAAAAATGTAGAAGCCTTTGTATTTGACTGTATAAGGAAATGTGTTTGGTAATTTCAGCAAGAGACCCATCGGGTTGATGATGATGGTGGTTCTTTGTTTTTCAATGTTACCTGGACGAGGATGCCACAGCTACAGGAATGCTCGATGCTGACGGCGTCCTTGTCATGCTCCGCGATCTGTTAGTTTATGTTTAATGAAGCTTTGTTTGACTTTAATCATAATACCATGTGTCAGGAGTATCCCAGCAATGGATGTAATGTGATTCATAAGCTGTTAAGATTTACATAGATTTTTTTTCATGCTATACTGAAGGTGTTAGTAAAGCGTATGGAATGACAAGGGTCCATTAATTGGTCATATATGGTAATATGAGACATGCAATCACTCCTTTTATTATTCCTTGTGATAAAAATGTAAATAATCATTAGGAGTTAGGATCAAAACATAGCATACTTGAAACCTTAGGTCTAAAATAACAAATAATAATTTGTAACTTCAACATTTCAATGTTTCTTAAAGTTCCTGAGAATTGTGCTTAAATCTGGGTAAATATCATTTTTATTATTACCGTTTCAATCAGTGTAAAAGCAAACTACCATGATATAAATAAATATGTATATATATCTTAAACATCCATTTTTGTGTATGAAACAAACTAGTACAATAAGAATACTAGTAATTTGGCATGAACACCAACACAATAACCTTACCTAGATGAGACAGAGATGGCACGTGTCCCAGTTCCGTTGACAGTGCCTGTGGAGGACTTGACAGGGGCTGAGGCCTGGAGAAGAGGAGGGGCCCAGAAGTTAGTGGAGAACCACAGCCACAATATTACTTTAAGATGGCATTCCAACAAGGCCAGTTCAGATATTACAATTCCAGTTTTCCCTTATAAGAATGGAAGTTTTAACAAAACTTTGTAGAAGTTTATGTTGTGCTTGTTAGTTGTGGAAAAGTTTCTTTAGTTAGATATATATGAAAAACTTTGTTAATGATGAATTACAAGAATTTCAGAAATATTCAAACTTCCTCAATATATCTCAATTTTAAATTATACTTGAATGAGTATTTTAAAGAGAAGAGTGAAATTTTAAATATAGTTATGCTGGAAAATTTTGGTTCTATAACCTTCTGTTTCAGTAAATTGTCATTTGTGATTAATAAAGACCAAAGGATTCTAATTACCCATAACACTTCATAATTCACAATCTACGCTTTCCCTCTTACACAACTGAAGTTAGTGGGTACATATGACAGAACCAATAACATTGCTGACTTATCTCTGACTCTAACATACAAAAAGGTCCATTAAAAAACACTTTTTTTCTTTCATTTTCTTTTTTCTTTTTTTGTACAATACTTACTGTTTCAGTAAGCAAAGCCTAGACTCAGCAAATTATTGGTTCGATCCACTGAACTCACGAACATGACAAAGTTGCATATACCATTAATATAACCATGCTAAAATAAAAAACAAAAAATATTTATCCCCTGACTGTTAGACATAAAAAGAAGAGTAAACTCAGAGTTACATCTAGAAGTAATAAAAAAAAAAAAAGACATGGAAATTCCTGAAATAAAGAACCATCTTCTCTTCAACTTTCTATGCATTTAGCCTGAGTTATTCACATATGGTTGCTGGTTACCATCTGCTTGTGCCCAGTAGATAAGATACCTAGAGATACTTTTAACTCAGTTTCTCACCTTTCTAAGGGAAGATGACCGCTGAACCCCAGAGGACTGACTAGATGGTGTGCGTGTTCGCCCTGTAAATGAGGGTGTGCGTCTCATGGGGGTCCGGCCGCCATCATAGGAGTCTAGGGACACCTCTGAGCCTGCACGACTTGGTGGCCGAGACCCGGGCCGAGAACCAGGACGAGAGCCAGGTCCTCGAGAAGCAGGGCGGCTGCCTCCTCGGCTTCCTGGTTGACTGTCAGCTGAAGGGGTGATCAACATTAGGACACCGGGAATACACTTTTATATCTTTAAATAAAATTATGATAGTGTCAAAAAGGATGAAAATTGGACATAACAGTAAAAATAAGATTAACTGTGACAACTTACCTGAGGTATTATAAGATGAGCGGGATGTGACTGGAGCGGAAGCCTTGCGCTTACCACCATGGAGATGGAATGAGGAAGTGCCTCCTTCTTCACTAAATGAGGAATCTGGAGTTCCAGCACTGAAGGAAGCACGGCCCATGGCTGAGCTCTTGGCTGTTCTTTCTCGGACCTAGTGGCAGTAAGATAATGCTTTCATATGTGTTGGTGTATTTCATTTATAAGGGTTTCCATCAAAAGGTGCATAAGAAACAGACTTATCAAACTTTAAACAAATTCATCAGATATATTCAGTATATTTCAATATAATTTCATTTCTTAGAAAAAAAAAAAAAAAAAAATTATCTACAACACTACTAGGTAATGCTAAAAAGTAAAAAATAAAAAAAATCCTTACCATACAAGAAGCTTAAAAAGATACGTCATAATACTTAAGTCCTACTGTACAAAGATATAATGCATAACAGGAAGCCTGAACTTGAGTTATCTGAAGTTCACATTGTCACTGGAACAGACTGTAAACACTTACCATTTGTTGATAGGCCACCATCATTTGAGCATACAGTGATTCGGATCCCGGAATAGGAGCTTGTGTGATAAGACAAACCACATGAGAGGTCTCCACTCTTCAATATTCACTTAATACAGGTGACATAATTATTAGAGCTATGATAATCCCTCCATAAACTCACTACCAGTTTGAACTTACGGCCTAAAAAATTTACCTGTGCCTGATGCCTATGTTCATGGGCTAAATAAGTTCACTTTTGACTTACATTAAAAAGGTACAGCCATGCTGACAGCTGAAGAAACTCTAGGCCTTAAGCCAGTTCAGAGTTTGAAGCTTAAAAACTAATGGATGGACTAAAAGGGAATTCAATTCACTGCTCTGACAAAACTAAAAACTTTCACATTCCCAATGTGTTAGTGTATTTGGTACTATGTCAAATAAGAGATGCAGGGAAACAATGCACACACTTTACGGGAAATGCAACTTTTAGATACAACAAAAGCCACATTTTCAAACACGACTTTTACTTGATACAACATACATGGGTATCTATTTTGCTTACATGTTAAAATGATGTAGTGTCAAATTTTCATGAATTATGTCTGTGAATATGGTAGCAGTAGTTCATGTCAAGCCAAAATGAAACACCCGTAACAGTATGACTAAGAGTTCAATCCAGGCTATGAAAGAAACGAGCATCTGGAACCAAACTAGCATGGCCTACATCTTAACACGGACAAAATGTTAAACTAGCACAGCTTATGTTTTCACACGCATCTGCCTGCTGGCCTCCTACCATGGATGAGCTTGTGGACGAGTCTGATCTGTGGAATACTGCACCCACAGTGTGCCCCACACGTATTGTGCACAGAGTACCACTTTGGGAACCCTCGCTTTCACTTTGCCGAATTTGCTCAAACAGGGGCATCAATTCAGCCATAACGAAATGAGCTGTAACAAATAATCTATTCAATATGCATTTTTGAGGATAAGGATTAAAACTGGAGAAGCCTGACTTTTAGTAGAATATTTTTATTTGAATTGAGCACAATTTTTTACACTACTATGGCTCAATTTTGCTTCTCTTTCTATAACGTTCTCATAAAATGAAGTATTTAGTTATCTGGATTTTTAAAGAACTTGTAAATTCAAGTAAGTTTAACCTTAATCATTCCCATTTTATGATGTGTCAAAGAACCTTCATTTAATGCAACACAGAACTCTAGCATGTGCTAATGAAAAATCAAAATGATTGCCAAAAACAAAGGTAAAAACTACGCACGAATATCATGGTATAAAAGAAAAGGCTTCTCTGAAATTTACTAGTAGCACATATGGAATTGACATCATGTGCCTCAAACAAAGATTTCCATGACTAAAACTTCACGATAGGATAAAAGGAAGTGGGATATGGATTCTGAAATAAAATAAAATTCATATTAAACAAATCATACAATCAATACTGAATAAAAAGCGGCAAAGAAAATCATACTCAAAACAAAAAAACAAAATAACTAAAATACGAATACAATGTGGTTTGTCTTTCTCACTAACTACACTAGCAAATGTTTACATACCTGTTTAAGAAGCAGGGCATTCTTAAAACTTCTTATCATTGAACTAAACCATGCTTGGGCATGCAATACCAAATAAAATAAAATAAAATAAGAAGCTTTGCAGGCTGCCCCGGTGTCAGTCCATTCAATCAGTTTAGAAATTTTCTGTGCATTCCAAGATTTTTTTTTTTTTCTTTTGTAAGAAATTATCAAAATGTAAAACTGGTACAGGAAAAATGTTGTCAGTTCACAATTTAGTGTTGTGACTTTGAAAAGGAAAATAAAATTCTTTCTTTGAAAATTGATTCTCTTGGAAGACATCAAGAATTCCTTCCTTCCAATGTGATGGTTTACTAGCCATCTCTTTACTAAGGACTGGCTGGATGTTGAGGGACGGTATGATAACAGAACTCTCTGATCTGAGGTAATTGTATAAATGCACCACACTTCACTCTTTCCAGTTTTGAATCTTAAAAAAAAAAAAAAAAATCTTAAAAAAAAAATGGACTGAATAAACACACAACTGAAGTGAACTGTGGGCACTCTCTCTTTTAAAGGCTGCAACGAAAACAGACCTTGATAATGGGCCCAGCGTTAGGCAGGGACTGGGATCGCTGCTGGGCAGGAGTGCCTGACTGGCTTGACACAGAACTGTTGGGGCTAGGCTTGGACTTGAACGGTGTCATGCTCTGGGATACGCCCTCCGCTAGGATGAACTGCTCGCGTAACTCCACGTTGGTGCGACCCTTGGCTATTTGGGTTTAGGTTCATACCCCAAGGCAGGCAGATCCAATAATTGTCATGGTTTTATGGCCAAGGTAGGGTCGACGCAGAACGCAGAGTGGCGCGGCATTGGTAAGGTTGAGAGGTTGTGGGGTGGTGAGGACATTGGGAAATTTGGTAAGGTTTAAAGTAAAAATGTTTAAATTTCGAGAAATACAGGTTTGGATGAGGTGGCGGAAAGGGGCAAGGAGGACGGATTGGGCAAGGGGAGAAAAGAAACAATGCAAACATGTTAGCTAATGACACTCCATCAACGAATAACTAAAACTCGACTAGCATTCAGCTACACTGAATAATTCAAGAATAATAAATGCTATAATACAATATTGCAAAGAAAATTAAAAATTTCATGCCTGAAAAAAACTAAAGACCCAAGCATGCTATAGAAATTAAAGGGTATGAACAGCATGAGAGTGCTTCACGAAAAAAAATCCTAAGAGTCAAGTTCTAAATGTTTTCAGTAAATATAGCAACCACGAAAATGGCAAAAAATCTTGTGTTGATCTGTTTTACCCTAAAAAAAAAACTAACAGCTTAGATCATAATATGAGGTGTCAGGTGTTTGTTCTATGTAAATAAAGAATTATGTTTGATAATCAAACACTGATATATTAACAAGAACAGAATAACACAGAACATAAAAGCAGACATAAAAAAGTACCAAGAATGATTATGTGCAATATATGATAAGAACTTCCAAACTGTAAAAAAAAAGGCAAAAATAAAAACAAAGCAAAAAACACAAAACAAAAAAAACATGCAAAGAAAAGCAGATTAAAAGCAGCATAGATTAGAACCATTATGCCAAGCACTTTAGCAAACAAAAATAAAATCATTTAAAGACACACTGCTGTAATTAAAATAAAAGCAAAAATTTATGCTCTGTTTAGAGAATCATCTTCAAAGACAATGCACGGCTGTGAACATCTATGTAAAACTCTAAATCTCAAACTCCAAAGTTTTAAGCACTTCATATCAATGCTATCCCCAAATAATTTCTATGCAAAATTACATTTCAACACTATTAGTCGATATAAGAGAGATTACAAAGTGTACGTAGCTCAAAAAGTACACTACTTTGTAAAATGTTTACTTTGATTTACAGATTTTTTCGGGTGTCTAAATTTCAAAGGCTTCTTGTACATACAACACTAATCATTACAACAATACTCATTGTTAATGTTGCAAAACCACTATCATTTATCATTTATAGATTTGCCTTAAACCAATCTACTTCTAACTTTTCTTTCTTCAAATATATTAATTTTTAGACTACTGTAATCACATTTATTAGCTCATAAAATCTTTTAAAGATAAGTAGAAATATTTTGATAAAACCAAAGTACCCTTATGAATGAAAATTTGAGTAACAAATCACTCTCTAATAAAAACAAATGTATAAAAATTTATATCTATGTATAACTAAATAGTTACAGCCTGCCAACCCTACAAAACACAGCCCATATATATTCAACCAGGCAATAACTTTTAAATGAAATATCTTACAGGAGCTACGGCAGGACCCAGCTGGTGAAGTCTTTCCTCTCATAGGGCACCCATGCTCATGTAGTTCCAAATCTCCAACCTGCTCTAACTCAGGTATAGATGGACATACTAAAGTGTCCAAGCAGACCGTGAAACAATGCAAAGCATGATGGAGGGAGATTGGGTACAGCGATGGAGAGCAAGCGTCGATGTCACAGGGTAAAACATTTTATGTACGCATTTGCATTTTGACGATGATTTCCGATGTTAAATGTGATATACCCAGTGCACACAGGCAAATACCGTTGGTGAAGTCCCCAGCAAAGAAGCATGCACAATGGGTTGGGGATGTAAAGGAAAGGCAGGTTAAAAGGTTATTTGGTAACAGGGATGAAAGGTTTGGAGGAATCGGGAAAGAGAGAAAGAGAAACAAAGAGTTAATTGGTTAATGGCTCTGATGCAAAAACTCTTGCAGTTACTTGTAAAATATGCTTTCTTCCATTTCTTTTGTTACTTTGAACTTGCATATTGTGTTAATATGTTTGTTATTCACATTCCATTTATTAGTATAAACAGCTGCAAACATGAATTTTGCTAATTCATTATATATATATTACACAGAATATGTATATGTATAAACATGTCAGCATCATAATGACACATGCTCATAGGTAATTGTTAAGAGATAAATGCCATCCAATTCTGTATTAGCATATGGTAAACTAATAAGAATGCATATCATTAATCTCATAACAAACATTGCTATTGAATTTCTGTGTTAGCTATCTAAATTTACTTTTTCCTATGTCTACGCAGGCTTTTGAGCGTGGTAAGCTACAAACAAGCTTAGCTGGCAGAGGCTACAGGCAGATTATGTGATTTGCTGGCTTACACCAATGTAAGTACATTTCATCATTCAAGTTGTCAAAACTCTTGTGAGTGAACTGGTAATGGAGCATATGTAGTTCAAGAACTGGTACATATATTGCACATAATGACAATATATTGACTTTCACCTAATTTATTTAAGAGGATTTATCACCTTGCATCCAAATATGGCAGCTAGTAAAACACCCCCAACAACCACTTGCCGTAAGGATTAAAAACACGCAAAACACTGCACTCGGAATAGCTTATCTACAGTTTAATTAACTCAAGATATGAAACTAAGATAAACATTTATGAGATTGACAAGAATAGTAATTATTTACCATATATATATCTATGATCATTTGAGAAAGAGACAGACTGAGAGAAAGTTCAATTAGACATCATAAACAAAGATGCAAATGACTAAGATCATTTTACGTGCAAAGGAATAGGAAAGATCAATCCATATTCTACTAATAATCAATAACCCTTTGCCAGATCAAGATAACAAGTACATTTTCAGTAGTAAACAATATCATTCTCTCATATATTTTTCTTTTCCTTTATAAGGACACTCATTATGAAACAGAAAAAGAATTTTGATCTTATTTCCTCTTTTAAAACATATCAACATCCTTCTATTAGATATCTCAGCAGAATACATCTACAATGTATCTTAGCCTCTAGTTTCCAAAGTAATACATATTTTTTTTACATTTTTCTTAGCTCATTATATGTGCTATGGGAAATGTCACTTCTATTAAGCATATGATTAAACTCTCATACATACCTCTGCATGGGTCATTCTTCACAAGGAATTCATCAAGTGCCACCCATCCACCGCCCACACGAACCATGACAGTTGACCGCAAGATACGGACCAGACGTAGCTTCTGACTGTCTCCAAACTAGTATAGATATTTCCATTTAGTATCAATGCCCATAAATTCATTGGTAAAATTCAAATCTATTTATATATGAATGCAAACATTATAAATGAATGAAAGACTATCATTATCAACATACAGGAATAAATGGCCTTAACAATGTAACTTACCCTATATTTGCCTTCTCCTACTTGGTGCACACGGAACTTCTGTCGGCAGGTGCATTTGGAAACCTGTTTCTGCACTTCATCATCAATCCTTTCTGCATCGGTCAAAGGTCCCTTGCGCTCCCAGTCAGGTCGTAATGCCGCAATGAACTCTTGGTAGTCAATGTAGCCGTCCTGGTTGCGGTCAAATATATCGGCAACAGTTCCCATCTCCAAACGGCTTGTAGGGAACTCTGTAAGAAGTAAATTTGCATTGAATAAGCATCAGTGAATGTGAGTCAGAAATATTCATAATTCAGTCACTCCATTTAAAAGTAATGATAATAACTAACTTTTAAAAATCAAAAGGGAATAAGAAACTAACTGGTCTTAAGGATTCCATCAATGAAGTCTTCTCTTGGCACAGCTCCATCATTATCAGAGTCCATCTTGCGGAACAGATCAGTCACACGAGATTTCTTGTGGTTCATGAACTTCATGAACTGTGGTAGATTAAAAAAGGGTAAAAAAATTTTGTTTTAATCATTAGCAAAGATCAACATAACGTATGGTGCCAACAGTGTCCTATATCAACACTGCATTATAGTACGTGTATAATCTGTATATATATATACACCAACTTATAAAATCTGCAAACATACCCTCTTCCTCCATTCTTCCCAGGAGAAGTTCTTAAGTTTCTCAAGCTCCTGAAGATAGTTGAGTTTGTCATAGAGACGCCGCATGCGTTCCCATGCCATGAAGCCAACGTGCTGCCACTTCTCCCACAATGCTCTAGCATGAGGATTCTTGATCTGAGGTTCATCTCTCACACTGGCCTTGCTGTTGGGGAAATATTCATGATTAATAAATAGGTTCCCATAAAACAGAAGTCCCTTTTAAATTTTTGGATTCTTGTAAAATGATGCCAGATGTGCTTGCTACTCTCAGCACATCAACCATAGTAAAAATGTTGATATTAAAATATATAATATGCAAACAAAAAAACATAAAAGAGAATAAAAGGGCTTGCCATTCTGATCATGCCACTACAAAGGCTTCAGAGGCAACAAGCTAGATTATCATACAAAAAATACAACATACAATAAAAAAGAAAAAAAAATTGCTGCCGGTTAGTCAGAAAACGCCTGTCAGGCAGAGAGCTGAAAGAGAAAAAAGTGTATTATATCAAAGGACAACAGAACACTTGGTGGTGGATCAACAAATTACCTAAGATATGTCTAAGCTAATTGTGTTTATTGTGTTGTAGAGCAAGTGGTTATTGTTACTAGAGGAAAGAATTAAAGAATAATTATAATAAAACTAAATGGAGCTATGTTAAAAAAAGGAAGGATTGCAAGGATTTCTGCTTTCCAATTAGAACTCGATTACAACTAAAAAAAGAAAAATTTGAGCTACGAGAGTCAATAAATCAAATCACGTACTCCGAGTGCTTTCAGGTCAAAGATGTGAAAAAAGGCTACAATTCATTCTAAAAAGCAAAAATAAAAGTAACTGAAGACTGTTAGTGGGTAAACTTGTATAAATAACCAAGAAGAACATTTATTTTATTTTTTTAATTAGTTATTAGAATTTCAAAAGTTACTGAAACCTCCCTTGTTCATGAATGAGATATTAGCCAATACATTATTTAGCCAGTGAAGTAGCAAAAGTTATCAGAGAAAAATCTAAGGTTTGGCAGCTGTCTCAGCGCTGCTAACCTGCTCTTCCTTCCTCCTGCAGTACCAGTAGTAGCACCAGCAGGCGTTGGTGTGGACGTGGCAAAGCGCAAGTGTGAAAGAGGCCATTCTCTTTCTCGGTCAGCTCCGGGTGATAACTCTCGGGGTGGTGTTGTTCTAATGGTAACGTTTGTATTAAGGCATCACAATAGTAGTGGAGGATTATTAAATATTATCCATATATCCTCATGTTACGGGTCGATTAAGGTAAAACCTATCCCTAACAGCTTGGTTGCGTTAATAAGTGTACATGTAAAACGTATCAATATGTATGCAGTGATATACACATATACAAAATAAAAATCACAAATATCAGCCTCAAACGACTAAGCATCAATCTCGATAACTGTAGTATACCTTGCTCCAAACATCCAGGGCCGTGGGTATTCCCGAGTGGGTGTGATCTCACGAGCAGGTGATGCGCGGCTAATGAAAGCAAATCACTTAGTTAAAACAAGGGACGAAAAAATCACGACATTCTACCTTGTAGTCATATCATGCATTCGTGTTAAAAATGTTCTACGACATAACTCAACACTTGGTTAATCATCAATGAACTACCATACATGTATACAGTGACAAATATAAAATGAATAAAATTACTTTTTTTTTCTATATTTTTTACAACGGTTCAAGCAAAGGTTTAGCAAAGTTGGCTTCTGCAAATTACTATTTCTATTTACAATTAATGTTAGTGTAAGTGTAAAAATCGTTTGTCTTTTCCAATATGACCCTTCATTAATAACCACAAGAACTGTAAGTGTCAGAGTTTTTCTTTTTACTAATAAGATAGCCATAGTATGGAGAAAAAGACAAACAATATGCCTGATAGACAATGACAACAACAACAACAACAAAAGGTTATATAAAAAGAACTATCGGTTTACAATCTGCAAGAAACATAACAAATCGTTTGGTTATTAAGCTTTGGACTTCTGTTATAAGGATGTCGATTATCTGTGTTAATTGGGAGATACTGCTCAAATTCATTAAGCATTAGCGCAGCAGTGGAATGTCATTTTTACCTGGACTTTCGCGATTTGGGTCCTGGTGAAGATTCGCGATCGGGGCTGATACGGCTACAAAATAAAGATGAAAACAAAAAAATCGTAAAAATTACTGGGGCCGAACACTACTGCAGATAAATCCTTATAGCAGCATACTAATAAACGCCACGCTAACCAAATTATGTAACATGCAAATGTTCCATTACAACTATACTCTTCCACATTCGTTATCGAAAGGCCAAGGGTAATTCATTTCATTAATATTTAAAATATACAAATATATCTGAAACATTGTGCAAATTAATGCTTTGCCATAAAATGAATTACACTTGTTCTCATAACACAAAAGCCTTTTCATTCTTTAAAAAACTCACCTAGAACGTCGGGATGGATAATCATATTCTGGCGAGGATTCCCTTCCTGGGCTCACACTCTCACGACTGCAATACAAGTCATGTCAACACATGCACAGTGCACTTTGAAGCAATACTGACAAGAACTCTCTTTGTGAACTAAGACATCTACACTGTGTTAACCTTTTAAATGAAATTAGAAATTCAATACAATTTGATCTGACTTTTTTTTTTTTTTATGGTGATGGGGTGGAGTGGGGTGGGGTGGCATGGGGTAGGGTGGAGTGGGGTGGGGTGGCATGGGGTAGGGTGTAGTAGGAAGTAGGATATGGCCTGCTGGAAGATAAATCGTTCCTGCAGAATCCACATCCACTCTTTTCTTACTTGTTTTGATAATCAAAGTCATTCAATTTGTATTAAAAATCTATCCTCATATAAAAACTTAACAAACATGCAAGAAGCATAAAAAAGGAGAATCATGAGACATTCATAAGCTACAAGGTAAGACTAAAAACCAGAGAAAGTGCAAGAATGTAACTGGACACTGTAACAAGTACAACCACTAATCTATGAAAAACTAGATTTGACAATGACAAACATTCACATGCATGAACAGTGTTCATTTTCAAACATTTATGTTCCAAATTTCTAGAAAAAGGACACCCACATAAAATCTGTTGGTGCTAGCAGAAAGATTTGCAAATTACCTATGGTAACATTCACAAAGAACTCTAAGGTTGAAAAAAAAGTGAAGAAACACCCACAAAAGATAAGCTTCATTCCTCCTCAAGAGAAACACTTCTAATGATCTGTAAAGACACCTTACCCAAGGGATGCTCTAGAGCGCTTCTTGCCCTGGTTGGAGAGTGAAGGTCTTGGTTTGGTTGGTTTGCAGATACTTAGAACATCAGGTTCCTTCTTCTGCATCTCATCCATGAACTCCTTGTGGTCAGTGATCAGGCCTTCAATGGCTGGGATGTCATCTGGCAGTGGTTCAGCTTCCAAGGTTGTCAGGTTGTTCTCAGCCTAAAGAAATAATGGAGAATTTGAATCTCATAATCATAATATGAACTGATTTAGAAAAATTGCAAACTTTACAGGAACAGCTTTAGATCTGTAATAACCAAAACCTTTCCTCACCTGGATCAACCATCGCATCAATTCATCAAGAAGTCCAGCAAGATCACTAAGGCTTCGGAGATGATCAGACAATCTGGTTTCCCTCTGCCTAGCCCAGGCCATGACTTCTTCCCATCTTGACTGAATAATTGTAATCCAGTGCTTGATTGTAGCTACACCATCAGGATGGGCCTTGGCAAGGATATCTTCTGCCAGTGCAATGGTGTCATCTTTTTCCTTCTCCTTTTGTGCCAGTTCTGTCATGAAGGATTCATGTTCAGCAATCTGTCGTCTTGTTTCTTCTTCATCATCTGGCAAGGGGCCTGCATACCGAAGTTTCATTTCGGCATCAGACAGCCAATCAAGGAGCATGTGCACAACCTGAAACAATTGAATAAACTCATATTACATAAGCCAAGGACACATTAAGAGTACTCACAGACAAATTTTGTTCAACTTTCTAAAAAACTCGCAAAAACTAACCTTGTGTAATCTTTCTGCAGCCTGTAAAGCCTCTTCTAAACGCAGTGTGCGAACTTCAGTGGCTTTCTCAACCTTCTCCCATGAGCTTACTAACTCAATGATCTGTGTTTTGATGGTGGCAGCATCTTCAGCACTAGCCTTGACAAGGAGATCATCAGCAGTGCGACGTACACTTTCAACCTGAGCTGACCTGTTCTTCATTTCAGCACAGAAAGCTTTGTGTTGTTCCACAAGAGCCATAACAGTGTCCAGATCTCCATGAACTGGTCCATCCTCCACAAGCCCAACTTCCACCTTCTTGAGCCAGTCCAGCAAAGCTTGGATGGCATCCTTGAACTGGCCAGTAAACAAGAGAGCTTCCTCAAGCTTCCTCTGCCGATCTACACTCTTCTGGCACACACTATTCCATTTGTTCTTCAAATCTGCCATCATCTGTTTCAGTGTCTCTTCATCAGTCTTTGGTGCCTTGTTCTGCAGACTTCGACCCTGCTTCATTGTACCATCATAAGATGGCTGCTTAGCACCAAGGGCCTTCTGGAACTCCTTATGCTTAGCAATTTGAGCCTTGATCTTCTCTGGGTCATTGCCCACATTGGATGCAAGCTCATCCAAAGTGTTCTCAGCATCAGTGAGCCAGGAAATGAGTTCATTCCAATTATCATGGAAGTCCTTGGCTTCCTTGAATCCAAGGTCAAGTGAACGAGTTCTTTCAGCTGCCTTTGACACTACTTTTTCCCAGCGGTGCTGAACTGACACAAGCAAGTTCTTGATCAAAATAACATCCTGCTTTTGGCTGAAGTACTTAAGATGAGTTCCCTTCTTATCCAGATTGAGCATTACCTCACGATGAGCAGTAACATCCTTCTTGAAACTATTGTGTTCTTCAATCTGTTGGAGGATAATATCCAGAACACGAGAAACTGGCTGTTGCCCATTCAAGAAGTTCTCAGCCTCCGTTAGCCAGTCAACAAACTGTTGCAAGGCATCATGGAATTCAGTGGCCTCCTTAAGAGCAATTTCTAATTTGATCTTTTTGTCATTAGCACGGTTCATGACACTTTCCCAACGTTGCTTGAGAGTTCTTAAACTATGGTTCAGATTGGATGCAGATCCTTCACGAGAACGTTTCAAGTACTCCTGGCCTTGCTGAAGCGTACCCTCAACCTTGGAACGGTTCTCTTCTAGGTCATCGTAAATCTCCATGAACCGAAGCAATTGCTCCTTTGCAGTTTCTGGCAAACCACCAACAGGTTTAGAGGTTGACAATGCAGCATCAATGTCTCCAAGCCAGAGCAAGAGATCCTGGATTTCTGCACTGAAGATCTGAGCTTCCCTCAGTGCATTTTCCAAGTCATTCTGCTTGTTGCTAGCCTTGTCCTGCAGTTCACTCCATTTCTTGTTTAGTTCAGACAATTTCTTCTGGGTGTTGGAAGCATCTTCAGAGCCCTTATCAGCTTCAATCAGCTGCCGTCCTGCATCATTAAGTGTGTCTACACTTGATTGATGAGCTTGGATGTCATTAATGGTCACCTTCAACTTGGCAAGCTCTACTTCAATGACCTGTGGATCTCCAAACACAGGTTTCAAGTCATCCAGGTTCTTGGTTGTTCTCTCTATCCAAACAAGCAGTTCCTTGAGGGCATGCTGGAATTGACCAAGTTTGAGCAAGGCATATTCCAAGTCACGCTGTCGCTCTACAATGCCCTTGAGGAGTTCATCCCATCGACGGTTGACTTCTCCCAAAGGCTCCATAATGGCAGCAGCTTGGTCAGGAGTGGTGCGTTCCTTGAGTTCTTGAGCTTGTCTGTTAAATAGTGAATAGGATTAATATACATATAAAACTACTTGACACTCAATGTACTTCAAATATACAAAGGGAATGTACTGTCAACCTCAATTACCGATTTAGCCATCTTAATTCTAATCTTTAACAAAAATTTATATTGGTTTTGTTCATTCACACATCATTTTCTATTTGTAACTTGCACTTTGATGTATCTGTTCTAAAATGCATCACACAACATAATACTATTATTTATCTAGATATATTTATCATTAATGGTAATAAACTCCTCCATGCAACATATACTAGCATAAAATAGTAAATCTATTGGTCTCAACTTTTTTTTATTGGATATTACATGCATAAAACATATAAACAATAAATTAAATGAAAGCTGTGAGCATTTAACATTAATTTGGTCCATGTAGCTACAACTATACTAAAGTCAGACCAAAAACTCATGTGCTAGACGTCAGTGCATTTCTTCGTGGTTAACACAATCATGTGGAAGAAGTATGGTGTAAAAAAAAAAAAATTAAATAACAATAACATATCAGGCATAAGCAAATCAGCAAATGTGATTTTATCAAACCAAGGATGTAACAATCACTTGCTCTACTAAGCTTCATATGCCTGCTAGTTGAAAGCAACACATCAAAATAACCCTAACTTGCCTTCTTAGACTCCTGGTGATAGTTAAACCATGAATGGATGTGAAAGAGACAAATGGCTCAGTAAGGATAATTGTACAGAAATACTGGGCTGCAAATATTCTTTCATAAGTATATCAGTGTATCGTTTAAAATTATGTAGCAAAGTCTGCTAATGCATAACAGGACAAAATAGGTTATCCTATCAAATAGCATATCTACAATAGACTAAAATTCATTTCTTAAAATTATTGGTTATGGATTGTAAAATTCAGCCTTATTCACAGAGGCAATATTTCTTACACAGTTTGCTTTATGTCATACCTGTTCAGGGCCTCAACCTTGACCATGTGTGGATCAACCTCATCCTTGAACTTCTGCAGCTGGTTAATCTGGCCCTTGATAGCTTCAATGTCTCCAGCAATAGCACCCATTCCTGAGAATTTGTCTTCTGCCTTCTCCAAGAACTCAAGCATGTTCTGGAATTGCAGTTTAAGAATATCAGTACAAAGATACTTAAGCAACATATATGAAAAGCAAATATATTCAATTTAATTTTTTTTTTTTTACAAATGATAACCTGCATTCAGACTTACCCTCAGAGTGTCATGGAATTCCATAGCCTTCTCCATGGCATCAATCAAGTTCTCCTCTCGCCTGGCATACAAGGCTGTGACATTATCCCAAGCATAATCCAGATCTTCAATGTTCTTCTTAACTTCAGGCTTGTCTGCCTCTCCACAGAGGTTCATCAAATCTCGTCCAGTCTGGCGAACTTGTTCCACCTCTGGCTTTGTTTGGTCTATCTTGTTCTTGATCTGTGAGAGTTCATCTCTTTGTTGTTTGATTGCCTGAGGCTCTACAGCAACTGGTTCTTGGGCCTTCAGTGTCTCTTGCAGGTCCTTAAGAGCAGCCATGACACCTTGTAGTTCTTCCCAGAATTTCTCAGCCATTGCAAGTGCATCTTCCAGAGACTGGCCTCGCTGGGTAGTTGCCATTTGCACATGGTCCCACAACTTGTTCAGACGATCCAACTTGTTCTTAATATCCTTGACAGCTGGGTCATTACGTGAAGCCTTGTTGATGACATCTTCTGCAGCTGCTTTAACAGCAGTAAATGCTGTCTCCTTCCTGTCAAGGTCATCAATGATACTGTTGTTCTCCTGCACTTGTTCATGGATCTTCTCAGGATGAGCAGAGATGGGCTCAGCATTCTTCACCTGATCTGCAGTTTCAGCCAAAGCAGACAACATGCCATCCAACTTGTCTGAGAACTGGCTAGTTTCTTGAAGAGCATCCTCAAGAGCTTGTCCACGTTCACGAAGTGCATTCTTCAGAGCATTGTAACGGTCATTATCACTTTCGAGGAGATCTTGAATCTTGTTGCCATCTTCTTCATTGACAAGTTTAAGAAGGGCACCACCAGTCTTGTTCAGTTTGTCAAGCAGTGGCTTGTGGTCAGCAATGGACTGCAAGAAATTCTTGTTTCTCTCCATTTGACGGATAATCTGTTCAGCACGCAATGCTGGGGTGTCCATCACCATAGCTTCATTCTCCATGCCTGACAGCCAGTCATCCAACTCATGATGTGTCTCAAAGAAGTGCTCTGCCAGAGGTAGAGCTTGTTCCAAGGTTGAAAGCCTATCTGATGAAAGCTTAGAGACAGATTCCATGGTCTCCTTGAGGTCATCCATCTTTTCTCTCAGTTCACTTGTGTCTTCATGTTGTGGTGCTTCCCTCAAGACCTTCTTAGCATTGGACAGGACGTCACGCACTCTGCCCTTCTGACTGGCAACATCATCATTCAAAGCCTTGTGCTCCTTCAGTTGGATGCGAATCTCATCAGGATCCACACTTGGAGGTTCTGCTTCCCTGACCTGACCTTCCACCTCACGGAACCAATCAAGCAACTCATCAATGTCATGTGTGACCTCCTGTGATCTCTGCTTGGACATATGAATTCTCTCCATCCTTCTCTGAATCTGTTCACAGATCTGTTCAAACCTCCTGTTATCTCTTGTGACAAGAGTTTCAATGTTTGAGGCACCCTCACCTGGAGAGATCTGACACAGTTGAGGTCCAACCAAGTTGACAGCTTCTACCAATGGGCGATGTTCCTGGATCTCTTGAGCCAACCTCTCAATCTCTTCTTCCAACAGTCCTTGGCCTGAGGAATCCATGCTCTGGAGCTGTCCCTCAACAGACAGCATCCATGAGCCTAGACGATCATGAGCACTATGGAACTGTTGAACCAAAGGCAAGGCTTCATTGGCAGACTTGTGAAGGTCAGTTGCCTTGGCACTAAGATCATTGTAGCGTCTTTGGATAGAGTCTAATTTATCCTTCAGCTGAAGAGCTTCATCACTGGAAATGTGCTTCATGAGCTGAGAACCAGCTTCCATTACCTCTGAAACCTGTTTTTCGTGAGATACAACTTCTTCTCCCAGATCTGTAAGTTCATCCATCTGCTCCAAGAGCTTCTCAACAAACACAGAAAGGATGCGATACTTGGAGAGCCTTGCTTCCATCTCATCCATCCATGAGAGTAAGTCCTCATAAGTCAGAACAAGATGGCGCAGACCCACCTTTGATTCTTGCAGAAGACGGCCAAGTGCTTCTGAGTCTTCTACAAGCTGGCCATAGCGATCTGTGGTCGACTGCAATCTGTCAGCCAATGCATTGGCTTCATCATCTCCAATAAGGTTCATGAGGGCTGTAGCTACATCAGTAAGATCATCAAATGCAGGCTTCTGGCCAAGGATTTCATCATGAAGGTTGTCATGCTCATCGAGAAGTTTCTGGATTTTTTCTTCATCTGATGGTACTGTGCTCATTTCCTTGAGTTTCTTTTCAGTGCGGTCAAGCCATTCTGTGATGGGGTTCAGTTTGTTCTGGAACTCCTTGGCAACCTTCAGTGTTTCTTCGAGAGCCTCCATGCGCTCCTGTGATCGGGCATTGGCATCATCAAACCTGTTGAGCAAATCATCCAACTGTCCTTCTACATTAGCCTTCTCTGAAGGTTCTAGATCTGCAGCCAAGCTACGTCCCATGGACAAGAGTGCCTGCATCTCATTCTGTCTATCAAGAAGCATCTTTCTCAAGAACTTTTGCTCCTGAGCTTGAGCCTTCACCACAGAGTATTCACCCGAGATCGGTGCTTGATTCTCCATCATCTCTTCAAAGTTGCCAAGCCACTGCAACATACTGTCCAATGCATCCTGGAACTTGCCAGATTGCATCAAGCCCTTATCCAGAGCTTTCTCTCGGTTGCCAATCATCTCCTTCAGTTTATTCCAGAGATCGTTCATGGCATCAATATCATCCTCAAGATCGTGGGTATTAACACCTGATGCAGCACTCTGAATGAGCCCCTGACCAAGCTTATTGCATTCAGTTACTTGTTTTCCTAATGCTTCAATGCGTTTGCCCTTAAATCTCTTGAATTCCTCCTGTTGCGCAATAATTGTGTCAACATCTGCACCAACTGGTTTAAATGCTTCACCTTCTTTGTCCGTTTCATTGATTTCCTCCATTACCACATTGTATTTCTGGTAGAAGTTTTCTAACTTGTTCAAAACAGTGTCAAGGTCCTTGCCACGGACATCACAGCGATCTTGGATTTTCTTCAACTGGCGACCAAGCTGCTTAATCTGATCTTCAGCAGTGCGGTTATTACTACCAGTGAACCCTTGAGCAACAAGATCCTCCAAGGCTGCCTTTGCATCTTCAATTTCATCTGCCTTCTGGTCAACCTTAGTCAAGAAGCTCTGTAGCTGATCAATCTGCCCTGTAACAGTCTTGATGTCTCTACCAACAGGGGCCATACGGTCAATTTCATCATCTAATCCTGTAAGTTCTTGACCAACATTCTTCACAAGAGCTCCAAACTGGTTGACAGCCTGGGAAGCTTCTTCCAAATCATGACAGCGATCCTCAAGTTTACCCTTTAGATCTCCATAACGGTCTGACAGTCTTTCAACTTCATCCTGAATATGGGTAGCATCTGATCCTGCAGAATCAGCAGCAGCACATAGATCTTCACCCTTCTGTCTTACCTGGTCAACCTGCTTGCCAAGAGCATTGGTTTCATCAAGCAAGGCCTTCATTCTCTCCAGTGATTTGGCATCTTTGCCACCTCCACCTAAAGTATCAAGGGAGGCAAGTTTGTCCCCACAGCGTTGGAGTGTGTGGTCCAGGTCTCTTGCCTTTTCATTGAAGTCTGCCAATGTTGCTGAAACATCATCAAGGTCTTGTGCTCTTGCCATGACAATGGCATTGAGGTTGTCCCAGCGCTCCTTCATAATGCCAAGAGCATCATGAACTCCATCATGATCAGTGTCAGTGCACCCAACAAGCTTATCTCCTGCTGTTTTGTTGTTCTCAAATTCTCCACTGTGACGGGAAACATCATTCTTGAAAGCTTGGATCTCCTTGATCTGCTTATCAATGGCCTTCTTTGTGAATGCAATTGGATCCAAGTTTCTTGCCTTATCTTCAGCCTTGTCTAGCCATGGGTTGAATTTCTCCTGCATGTTATGGAACTTATTGCAAGTATCCATACACTTTTGAAGTCTGGATCGACGTTCTACAGCAGTTTTGCGTACATTGTCCCACTCATTTTTGATTGCATCAAGAGTTGATGACAACTGTCTGTTCAGATCCTTTCTTGATGACTTGGCAACAATTTCCTTGCCCTTATTAATCATCATAATGACTTCATGCTCCTTAGCCATTAGATCCTTGTAGACTGGCTCGAAGTCACTCACCTGGTGAGAGAGGATATCTCGGTCTGCAGAAACCAGAAGTTTGTCCTTGAGATGAGCCACTTGGTCAGCTAACCATTCTTGGATGTCCTGGCATGACTGGCCAAACATTTCTTCATCTCTGAGGGAGGCTTCCAATTCTGACTTTCTGTTACCAAGTTTCTTCTCCAGGTTATTGAACATTTTGTTGAGCTGGGTGACCTTAGACTTGATATCGGACTTGGATGATGGGTCAGAGAGAATAGAGACCAGGTGTTCACCCAATCCCTCCAGATCAATAAGAGGAGCACGTACTCTCTCCAAACCTTTCTCAAGCTCTTGCACAGCCTGAATTTGCTGAGCTGAATCAGCTCCACTGGCTGAAACTTCATCAAAGTCTTCACCCAACTTGAGCAAGGTATCATGCAGCTTGTTGTAATTATTGTAGAAATCTGTGCTAGCATCAGATGCAGCATTAAGAGCAGAATCTCGAGCATCCAGCTGGCCAATAAGCTCAGTCCACTTGTTGTTGATGGCATCCAATTTGTCATTGATCTTCTTTCCAGCCAGTGAGTTGGGCTCACAGACACTGATGATCTTGTCTCCAGCATCATTCAGATCATTAAGCTTGGGCTCCTGTGCCTGGAATTCATCCCTGAGCACCTGCACCTGCTGAGCCTGCATCTGGACCATGCGAGGATCAGAAGCAATGGGGCCCAAGACAGTCATCATCTTGTCCTTTGAATTAAGCCAGTTGTTGAGAGCATCATGGCTATCGAGAAAATCTTTGGTATGTTCTAGGAAGCTGAGACGATCCTTGAGGCGACCCTGGAGCTCCTTGTAACGATCATTTACTAAGTCAAACTGATCTTGCAAAATGTCAGCACCAGGAGCAGTAGGCCTCTTCTTGATCAACTCAATGACCTGGCTCTTCAGTGAATCAAGGGCAGGCTGCTTCTCCAGCAGATCATCTTGGATGTTCTTGCACTGCCTATTATGCTTATCTGCTTCCTCTTTTGTAGTGGGCACAGCATCTCTTGGCATGCTGCGCTCTGCCTTATCCAAGACAGTATTGAGGGAGCGAATGCTGTCACTCAATTTTTTCAGCTCTTCCTTCATTACATCAAGGTCATTCTGACGGTCACTTAATCTCATTCCAATCATTTCATAACGGTTGTTCACTTGCATCAACTCCTTCTGGATAGGACTCATATCTGCAAAAGTACCAAGAAAAAAGGCATTACTCCTATTATATATACAAAACTTTAAACCATAACCAGATTTCCATCCTCTTCTCTCCATGCACTGAATAATTATCTTCATCTTGGACTTCTAGTCTACAAACCATTCCACCAACATCTTCAACAAAAAGGCAAATCTCCTCCTGCCAAGCATTTCTCCCAAAAACAAACCTTGTAGATTTTCCCCAGTACAATACATGCAATAACCACAGGCACTTCTGACTAACCATCGAGGTGGAATCCTTCCTGTGATGTGCGCCTGCTAGCATAACCACCAGGGATGGGTGACATGGGGCCAGACCCGTTGAAGCCCATGAACTTCTGCGTGGGTGAGGGACTACGTGCGTCCTGTGACACTCGCCTCACTACAAACACACACAAACCCCAACAAAATGCAGCATTCATACAAGCCAAATAAAATGCTCAGAAAAAAAGTAAAGTAGATTTTGAAATATGAGAGACACCCCAAGGATTATTTCTGTTTATTTTTAGTATTCCACAAGATAGCTGTAAAATTGTAATCATGATTTTTTATAAAAAAAATCTATATAGGACTCAATCATTGGGCTGTCTCAAGCAGTCAACTTCAAGACTGATTTTTTAAAGCTGTAAGCTTGAAATACAATGAAAAAGCAACAACGAATGAAAACAGTACTTGTTTTTTTTTTAAACAATAGCTGTGCAAAAATAATCAAGGTTAAAAAATAGGTCTAAATATAAATCAACTGCAGGTACAATTATTGAACAAAATAAATAAAAACAGCAAATTCCTAGAAAAAGCAAATATGTGCAAGCATCATTCATAAATGCAGAATGTGCTACAATCAACTGCTTTTACTCAGCACAACATATAAAAAACATGCATTCATTTAGTACCAAAAATTAAAATATTAATGTAAGTAGTCTTTCTTTTTTTCTTTAATATTCTTTTACTGCCAATTAAAAAAAAAATTAAACATTGGTACCTTTAAACGAATGCTTCACACAGAAACCTAACACAAACATGCACAGCGATATTAAAGCTAAATTCACAGCATCAGAAAAAAGCCTATGAACATGACTTTACACTTATCCCCCCATCCCATAAAAAGAAAAAGAAAACAATTGTCTATCCCTCTCTAAAACACACACGAAACTTGCCTTCTCTTCTCAACACTCCAGTTACAGACAGAAGAACACGGTCTCGAGTTACGCCAATGCCTACCTGGGGATTTCAGAGGCGACGTGATAGAGGGACGCTTGGCCGGCGTGACAGATGATCGACGTCTTGTCGGGCTCTCGGGCCTCTCGCCTCGCAGCAAGGCATCGTATGCATTGCCAAGTTCATTGAGTTTGTCAATGGTGTTGGCATATTCACGGAATTCCTTGTGAAGTGGCTGGGCATTGAGGAGAAGATAGCATTATGTTCCTAGAAATTTAATTATTTAAAAGGGATATCATTCAACTCCACATACGCAGAACTTTGTGAATGTGGGTGTATACGGTGGCTAAGATTCAGAAAAGTAAGAGAATGCTTTCTTTAAATTATGATATCTTACCTTGAGTTCTTCGTTTTGCCTCTTAACAATCTCAGTCTCAAGGCCAACAGCCTGGGCATTATCAAGGATGTTCTCTGTGGTGGTCAGCCACTGAGTGCAACGGTCTCGCAACTGTTCGTATGCGAGGAGCTGCTCTGACCTCTCTTTGCCATTGCGAGCTCTCTCGTCCAAAGTGTCATTAAGCTCCTTCCACTGACCCTCTAGGTTCTGTTGATTAAAGGTTCAATACACTTGTCAAATATATAAACTATTACCTTGATATTAGCAAAATACAGTATTTATACTTCACTAACGTTATTCTAATATAAAAAATCTAAAGATAAGCTAATAACATTAGCATATATCACAAAGTAAACAAACATTAATTTGATAAAAATAAAAATAACTTTCTGATATCATTAAATTGAAAAAGACTAATTTCTGCACGACTAACCTTGATCTTGTCCTTTACAGGCGCTGTGTCTGTGACATCCTTCTTCGACACAAGGTCCTTTCCTGTCTTGATCATGCCATCAAAGTCGCCAGTTCTTGCATCACGCTGGCGTGCAATCTCATCAATCTTGCGAGCATAGCTAGAAATAGCGAACAAAATAAACATTAGTAAAAATCTATCCGTTTAGTAAAAATGCCATATATGTTTTCTTGTGCATCTCCCAAAAGGCCTTTATAAAGAGAAAATGTAGGAGTGAAAGCCCATCACGAGCAAGCGTTTTTCTTTACCTTTCGACATCGAGAGAAAGCACCTCCCTCGACTCCACGACCTCCACGATCTCGATGTACCATTCCTCGAAGTGCTCCACAGACACCGTAAAGGCTTCGAGCTGTGTGGACACGATTTCCAAGTGGTGGCCTCGAGTCTCGGACCGCTCAACCACCTTCTCGAATCTGAAGTGAAAAAAATTTCATTAACAATTACTCGATGCAGACAATTGGTCTAAATCTGATTTATGTTACGATGTAAAATTCATCGAACCTCAAAAACCTATGTATATATGAGAAAAAAAAGGCAACAATAGTAGTAGCAGCTGTGGTTGTGTAGTAGATACAGTAGTAGTTGCAGTTGTGGGAGTAATGTAATTGTAAATGTGTTAGTGGTTTCAGTTGGTGTAGTAGAAATGTGTTGTTGCTGTTGCAGTTGGTGCAGTAGTAATGTGTTGTTGCTGTTGTTGCAGTTGGTGCAGTAGTAATGTGTTGTTGTTGCTGTTGCAGTTGGTGCAGTAGTAATGTGTTGTTGCTGTTGTTGCAGTTGGTGTAGTAGAAATGTGGTGGTTGTGGTTGTGGAGGTTGTTGTTGTTGTTGTTGTGGTTGTGGTTGTTGTTGTGGTTGTTGTTGTTACTGCTGCAGCAGTAGTGCAGCAGCACCAATAGCAGTAGTAATTATGGCAATGACATAATAATGAGAATAATAACAAATAAATGAAATAAAGAATAGAAATAACAACAATGATGAGTAAATAGACAACAATGAGCATATAATCTAATAGAGAGAGCGAAGCGAGTCATCACTGCAAGCGTCCGTCCGCGCAGCCCTTGCATCTTCGTGCGGTTCGCGAGCCCAGGTGCGGTGTGGGCGTTGAACCACCGTCCGCGAGTGGGTGGGATGGGTGGATATCCCGAGCCCTCTCAAGAACACCACCCACGCCCGCCCTCCCCCACCCCCTAACGCCACCTACGCGCCCACGCCCGCCTCCCGCCCCTTGCGCCACCCACGCGCCAGGTAAGGAATACCGCCTCTTGCTCTTGCTCGGACAATGGCTATGTTGGGCACGGAGTCAGAACAAAAAATCGATAATACCAATTATTTTCTACCCTCATTCTGACACGGATATCTATGCCTATAAGTGATAATTCTGTATAAACTAATTCGGTAAATGGTGTATGGCCTCGCGCACTGTGTACATCGGCATGTGCTTATATTCGCCGGACATGCATACTTTCACACACAAATGCATTCAATACATATTCAAAAGCATATACATCCGTGTGCGTGGGCGCATAAACTCCTTACTGCTGGCACTTCAATAACGTAAACAAACTGAAAAGGAAGCAAATGGGACAGCGCTGACGTGAGGGGCCCAAACGCCTCGCGACTCCTGGGGCTTCAGGCAAAGCGTGGACCCGCCTTGGACCCCTAAGGCGAGCGTGCGCCCCTCCTCCCACCCGCGCCCACGCGCCCTCGCCCAAGTGAACGACAACCGGTTATTTCCCGCGCAAAGCACACAGCGGGAGGGAAAATGCACAAGCCAGCAGGCACAGGTAACCTTACTAAAGGAACGCCCTCAGAGAATCAAGTTCGCGGTCATTAACTAATTCATTTAATCAGTTCTACAGTAGTAAATATAAACACGATATACACATGTGTGTGAGTGTGTGTGTGTGTGTGTGTGTGTGTGTGTGTGTGTGTGTGTGTGTGTGTGTGTGTGTGTGTGTGTGCGTGCGTGCGTGCGTGCGTGCGTGTGAGTGAGTGAGTGAGTGAGTGAGTGAGTGAGTGAGTGAGTGAGTGAGTGAGTGAGAGAGAGAGAGAGAGAGAGAGAGAGAGTGGGTGGGTTGTGAGTGAGAGTGAGTAAGTGGGTTTTGAGTGAGTGAATGAGTGGGTGGGTTTTGAGTGAGTGAGTGAGTGAATGAGTGGGTGGGTTTTGAGTGAGTGAGTGAGTGGGTTTTGAGTAAGTGAGTGAGTGGGTGGGTGGGTTTTGAGTGAGTGAGTGAGTGAGTGGGTTTTGAGTGAGTGAGTGAGTGAGTGAGTGAGTGAGTGAGTGAGTGAGTGAGTGAGTGAGTGAGTGAGTGAGTGAGAGTGAGTGGGTGGGTTTTGAGTGAGTGAGTGAGTGAGTGGTTGAGTGATTGAGTTTTACACGCAACTGTAACATTTGCAATTCAAGTGTTTTCAAGACAAGTGCAACTGTGACGTGTTGCGTACACGTGTCCCGACACCTGCTAAACTCGCGGCGACAGGCAGGTATGAACACGTCTTACCCCCTTCTATAAATAGTGGTGACGTTTCCTTGCGCCTGGGAGCACCTGCCACACAATTACAAAACTTTTCTCGTCCACTTCCATCACGGGGCAGCCGTAACTCTCCTGGCTTCCGAGAGAAATGTGGATCAGGAACAGAAACCCTGACCATCTCCAAAAAGGAATCTAACCGCCGTTTCATAATTAAGCAGCCTCCATAAGCGACTATACATGCTACGCATCAGTGGACATTAGTTAGGCAGGAAGGCCACCCCAACCCCACCGTCTTCTGCGAGCCATCCTTGCATAGTAAACACGCTCGCAACAAGCGGGGGCGTGAATGTCAGAGGTTCAAGCCACAGTACACAGGGGAAGGCAGAGATACCTGGAGTCCTTCCCGCGTCTCTCGTGTCGCATTCCTGCCACGCAAGTCCACAGTGCCCAGCAAGATGCCATTCGGCCTGCTTGATTGTTCGATGCCCAGCCGCACGTTAACGAAAGTCAGGCTATAAAACGTATCGATACGTCGCATTCTTGACGTCGTAAATAATTTTATCACATAAAATACACATTAATAACGACGGCTAATGTCCAAAGAAAATTGTGAGTAAACTATATTCGGCATTCAAAGCAAGCATCAACCCACATCCCATCTCACGGTGGGACAAATTATAATATCGTAATCCTCACTATTCAAGCAGAAATGACAGGATTCGACTCCCTAAAACTAGTTCCGCTCTTTTATCTGTGTTTCTTTAAACAGTAGCGCAATACGAAATGCCTATCGAGCCAAGAGACGCTTCATTATCTATAATCGCTGCCATAAAAATTCCGAAGAGACCGAAAAGAAGCTGATGCATCCATGGTACACAAAAATGCGGGAACAGCCGTGCTACCTCGCCCTGTTGCCGGGAGCGTCACGTGTCTTGATAAACAAGCTAATATGTTCCAGATGCCCTTCCCCTCCTATCCCATTCCTGTGTTCCACCATCCCTGCTTATCCCTCCGAGACTGGCATATCCTATCATACTAATCTCTCGGGGTCACCGAGCTCCTCTCCCTCGGGATTATCAATCTCACTCGCTCCTTTTTTCCTCTTCCACTTCTGTGTGACCTCCCAGAATGTTTTACGACCCCGCAAAACCGTAAAGTGTCAGTACCACGTAGCAAAGCGAACAAGGGCGTCCGGTAGCAAACAAACAAGGCTGAGCAAGTGCCAAAAAACCTGACCCAAGGAATGATCGTCCTGACACTTTACTGCTGGCACGGTTGGCATGTTTATTTCAATGTTTAGTCAACATCAAACCGAAATGAACGCTTTAGTGAGATTTGTTTTACATGTTGCTTCATTCATATCAGATAACAAAATATTTTTTCAGGAGCCTTGCCGTGCGAGTGATTTACATGGTATCAAGTTTCGACGAGTAACTTCTATTACCAGTTAAATGGCAGGTAAGAGTTACTAAGTATCACAGAGATAAAGCTCCGGGCAATGTGAACTGATGTGAAGGCGTGAGAAGGCCGTGTGGGCGCAGTGAGGGCGTCATGTGGGCGGGACTGGCCACGTCCCACGGGTGTAGCATCCTCAACTTCACAATTACCCTCCTGTGCAGCTATAGACACGGTGTGAGCCTCCGAGACGCCCAAAAACCCCGCTATTACAAGCCCACAATAGCAGACGGTGACATGAAGGTCAAGGAGGCTAAAAGCGCCACCCACTTGGAGAGCGTCCACCTCAATCACGTGATGAAGAGGATGATGCTGAGAGTGATGATGACACGTCAACCGCAAGTTTAACGCCACAGTCATACATCCATCAGCACAACGCCCACGACCCACTGACCTGCCGACCCCCACGAAAGTTCACGCGTATGAATCACGCCGCTGATTGGCTTGCGGGTAGCCTCCCACAACCGACGGCGACCTTGGAGGAAATCGCACCGGACAGGTTTTGCTTACCTCGGCTAATAGATGCTTCCGCAGCTATAAACACCGACCTCAAATGACGTGCTTGTAGGCACTCTTTTTCATATACCTTACTGACAAAGCGGCGCTTTCTCTGCAATAATACTAACGTATCAATTCATATGCCCGCAGATATGTGTACATCCGTGTACACGTGTGTACATATGCCTGCACAAGTGACTTTAAAGTAACCCACCAAATACTACCAAGTAACGCAGCTGATTACAAGCTCACAGCCTTCCACTGTCACCGAAAGTTACCATTTCGCGCCACTCATTCATGGCCGGATATGTGAGCTCATGGCAGCCGCAGACTCGTTGCAACACTTCTCTATTCATCACCGTCCTAACGTTAAAGGCGTGGGAGCCGTAGCATGGGCGCCATTTCGAAAACGAGCCGCAAGTTTAAACATGGCCGTCGCCTCATCCGCGCCAAACCTGTAGAGATTGTGATCAACCTCTACGGCTACTAGCGAGACGTGTGCTGCATGCTGAACAGGCGGGAGAGACGGAGGTGCATTCTGCTGGCTGGCGGCGGGCGGGCGGGCGAGGGCACACAAGTAAGTCACCTCCCACGCGGGCGGGCACTGACGGCGGCCGGACCTCACGCCCACCCGAACATAAAAGGTTACCTTACTCATCACTGCCTCGAGGTCGTACGCTCAACGCCCGCAAATGCCAGCCTCATCTCGGGCATGATAATCGCGGCAATCATCGTGTGGATCGGGTAACAATGATTGGCATTACCTATAATGATCGGCGGGTACCTGGTAACAGTGGAGGCATTCAAGGGAAGGGAAGTGAAGTTGAAAAAATGCAGGGACACGGGGAGGGGAAGGGAAATGGGAAGGGGGAGGATAAGAGGAAAGGGGAAAGAGGAAAGGGGGAGGGGGAGAGAGAAGGAGGAAGGGGGAAGAGGGAAGGGGAAGAGAGGGTGCATCTTTCTGTAGCAGGGCGGTGGTGACGAGCCAACTTGTTCACATGCGTGTGCTTGGCTGCTCCACCCAACTCCATAAAGTACGGCCTACTAAACAACCCATGCCAACCTATGTCACTTCCAAAAGCATCACCCACGTCACTAACCTCGATCCTTTTTTATATAATCTTAGCAGGTAAGTATCAACCCAGCCTTTATTTCTACTCTATCCTATTCATCGCTTTGCACGTTCTTCAGTCATCGCAAAAGTGGCTCTCCTGCCGCATCCTCTTTGCATTTCGAACTGCTCAATGCCTCAGCACAGCTCTGCCTGCTCTTTCATTTCCTCCGCCATGGAGCCTGCCCGGTCACACATATCTCCAGCATCCCTCTCCTCATTCTCCACACTCCATATTCCACTTGACTCTCCACTTACGCACACCAATTGAACACCGACGATTCCTCTTCCTCCCTTTCCAAATCCACCTCTTTCTTCTTATAATCTATTCGAGAAAGAGGCGTTTAGGGGTAAAACTTCCGTCCAAAAGAAAAGGGCGACGTGATGAGGAATAATGAGCGGTAATGCGCGTGGCGGATGACGTGTTTTGGCAAAATGATTCCACATTTTTTTCTGCGGCCCCTTAGGCCTCTCCTTTTCGCCTTTGCGTGACTCTTACGTCTCAAGGAGATGCCTCGCCGCGAGAGCGACGCCGGGCTTATTGATTTCCCTTCCGCATACATCAACCTCGCATCTCGGTTCCGAAATCCCCCGAGGACAATTTGGCGCACGAATCCTAATTCCTTCGGACGATACATCAACTCCCCGGCAATGGAGAAAAATACTGTCAGCTGATGAATGTCGATGCACGAATACATAATGCATGGTATGAAGTTATACAATAATGAAAAAACGAAATTTGCGCACGATCACGAGAATAGATTTATCGTTCCAGAATCACCCTCAATATCCCCTTGCATGCACGCTGTGGCTCCAAGATCCTTCCACTACAGTACGCTCGTCCTTTCATATTTCCTGCTCTGTACTATCATTCCCCAGTCTATACTTTTCTATTGAAACTAGGATAAAAAATCATCCCGAACGCACTACTCTAAAACACGCGAACAATCCCCATTCGAAAATGAAATCTCCTTGGAAAAAAAATCTTCAAACAATTACCTCTGCAAAGCAGCGATAGCGAGCAGTTCATTTCGTTAATTATCCATTCCGTCCGTAACAATCCCGTCAAGGTAGCAGCTCGTCTAAACCGTTAAAATAAAACGACTCGCGCTGGGCAGGTAAACGGCGGCCGACCGGCATATTTGAGCATCCGCGCTAATGAGGTGACAGAAGGTCGCCGCGGCCTTTGTGCCTGGCTTTTTCTACGGCGTTTCACTTCCACTTTCATGGCGCTGCTTCCAGTCTCCCGGCTTCTCCCCTTTTACCTCTCTCCCTGCTGCATGAATGCATGCGTGCGTGCGTGCGTGCGTGTCTGCTTGCATCTCACTCGGGTTTCTCAGGCCTGGGTTAAAACAAGCAATAATGATAGCAAGAAGAATTATAATAATAAGTCATGTGATTCGAGAGCGCCCCTGCCCCAGATGATAGCGATCGCGCGCTCGTCCAATTGAGGTCCGCAACCTCTCCTCTCGCCGCCCCTCCTCGCCTTTCCCCGAGAAGCTCCCCGCTCACCCCGCGCCCTTCTCTCTTTCTCCCCGTTTGCCATTTAAGGACTCTCCTCCTTATGCCATTTGCCTACTCCCTCTCTCTCTCCTTCCTCCCCATCTCTCCTACTTCCCATCCCTCCTCTCCGCAGTCCTCGCCTCCTCTCTCGCTCCTCCGTCCCGCTTGCCTCATCGCCGCCATTGCCCAAGTGCCTGCCGCGGCTCGTAGCAGCGAGCAGGAACAAGCCGTGTCCCCCGGAACATGTCGGTCAAGGTGATCTTGCTTCGCCCCGGGTACTTCACAGCGTCACCGACAATCTCGGCTTCAAATGCCTACTTGGGGTTTCACTCGCCTTACACGGGGTTTCACTCGTGTTGCACGCGCGAGCTCGATGAAAGGGACCGAACACTCTTCTCCTTTCCCATAAAGGGCTTTCGGTGACCTCGTGAACACTTGGATGCATTATGAACCACCCGCCCGACATCTCAGGGGAACACTTCACACTAGCCATTGGACGAGTAGTGGGGGAGGGAAAGAGAGAGAGGGAAAGAGAGAAAGAGAGAGAGAGAGAGAGAGAGAGAGAGAGAAAGAGAGAGAGAGAGAGAGTGAGAGAGAGAGAGAGAGAGAGAAGAGAGAGAGAGAGAGAGAGAGAGAGAGAGAGAGAGAGAGAGAGAGAGAGAGAGAGAGAGAGAGAGAGAGAGAGAGAGAGAGAGAGAGAGAGAGAGAGAGAGAGAGAGAGAGAGAAAGGGGCGGAAGCCACAGAAATAGCCTTCAACACCTTCCTTCAATCACCACTTAAGAGCGCAACTCAGGCAGTCGAGATATGCAACGTGCAATATAAGCAGACACACACCGAGTTTTAGCTTTCTTCTCCAAATATTACATGCCATATTTCCAAATGATCTCTAGTCATTTCACGAACTTGGGACAGAACTAAAATCGCCAAGGTTCGCTACGTTCGAATATCAAAAACGAAGAAAATCTCCATCGCATCCCAAATTCTATCTCAAGCAACAGCCTACAACTAATAGCAACGTCTAGTTACCAGGAAATAGTCAAGGAGACGCTCATTTTTCAGCCCGCCCACCCCCTCCCTACCGTGCCCCTCCTCAGGCGCGACTGGAGGGCTCTCCGGGCACGCACGGTGTAATTAAGGTTTCGCTCGCGGACCACCGTCATCGTCACGCCATTAAGAAAAATAATTAACACAAGGAACAAGGCACAGGACCTTCTTTCCCCCCTCCCCTTCTTACAGCCATCCCTAATAACAACAATAACCCCAACCTTTATAATGAACGGGGAGGAAAAAATAAATACGGGACCCAACAATGGCGCGCAGACAACACCGCCGCCTCAAAAAGCCGCTGAGGAGCTGTGAGCATTACAAGGCCAGTTCGTCTGTACCCGCACCCAAGGTTACCATGCCAGGGTGGGAGTGGGGGAAGGGGGACTTCAACATCCCCCCCCCTCCTCCCTCCCGTTTGCGTGGCTGTAACCTCGTAACAATAACAAACTTGCCCTCTGCCAGAAGAATGAATAACCTTAATCATACAAGGACGAAGAAACCCCAGTCTCGATTTGTTCCTTCCCGCGGCTGGGTTTGATAGGCCTATACAAGAACCCGTCTATACAACGGCTCCGGTCAGGTAGCAGCATTCGGCAATAGAGAGTGGAGACACCTCAAGACCAGTCCATTACGAGAGTCAGGGTTTCCTCTCCTTGCTGTGTCTTCATTACCTTGCCAGCTTCCCGTGTTTGGCTTTTGCGCACATCAAGACTCTGCCGACGGGACGCAAAAAAGGCAGCTTTTCTTACTGTCGGCGGATGTGACTGCTGTACATATATGACGAGGTTGTGGGCTGTTCGACAGAAAACGCGCAGGAAATAACCGACTTCAAATACTCCACGCCAAGTTACATTATCTTAAAATTAAAAAACTCGATAACCTGGACGCAAACGTGAGTTCCACACCTGCGGCGTCAGCACCAACAGGACCGAGATAAGCCCTTACCTTAGATAGTGTAATCGCTTCCTCGTTAGGTAACACGAAATTAAGAACTATCTCAAAAATGGAAGTTGTATCAACACAATCTCAAGAGTGAAAGAAAGAAAAAAAAAAAAAAAATTCCCCGAACCGAAAAAAACGAGAAACCTTGCCGCACTGGATTATGCATTCCGCTTACCATCCGCGCCAGAGATGCTAGCAACATCCTGAATATCAATCGCTCGCCCTAATTAACACGCTCATTTTCGCTCAACCAAACCAAAAGGGCATTCGAGCAAGCTGAGAGGTATTTCGCGACGGCATTTGTCAAGTCCCCACGTGGCACGCCCGAGCGTGAGGAATAGCACGGACGCCTGGCATAGCTCGCCAGAATCCCCCGCACGCCATAACACCTAAATTCTTGCGCCAGCCTCTCGAGAAGCCCCGGCGCCGTCACAGCTGTCTTGGGGATCGTCGCGTTGTTCGGGGGAATTACAGGAACACAAATATGTTTTGAGTTCTCCGCCAGGTCGTGCGAGCCGATTTTACGGCCCCATATTTTCCCCACATTTCGGCCATTTACGGAGGGACTAGGTTTCTGCAATCACCTTCAAAATCGCTGCGAGAGATATCTGTTGTGAGTTTTCGTATATCCACGGAATGCAGCAAAGCAATAAACTCTTGAACAAGTATACCAATCACACTATCATGCATATTAACATTTACCGTAGCCGTGACCTCGTGAGCTAAATTTGCCCAATGATATCACCAACCTGAGGTCAAATTTCACAACTGTCTTTTATGATCGCTCCCGCCTCCTCTCCCTCCCCATTCTACGTTACACTCACCTACATGATTGGCATTCGCTACACAAGTGTTTGTTTCTTTTGTTTACGAGAAGAAAAGAGAAACTTCGTGGTCCCAATTTTTCTTAAAATCCATAAAAAATCGACTGGACAGTTCAGCCGAGACCCCTTTCCCTTATTCGGGTTTTATTGCTCCCTACTTAATGCACACCTCATTCACGCTCGACATGATCAATCATACAACAGAACATGTGCCAGCTCAATGGACCCTCATAACTGGGGTTCTCTCTCTTTTTCTGCCTCCTTCAGACTCTTCCACTCCTCCTTTCGTTTCCTTCCCTTCTCCTCCCCTCTCCTTCCGCCCCCCCCCCCCCTCTCTCTCTCTCCCCCGTGTTCGCTGATTCTGCCTCCCTTTCGTCAAACTCTGCTTCACATTTCGCGACCGCTGCCCACGGCCTTATCTTATCGTATCTCTTACCTCGATAACCCAAACAACCACCTGCAAACGAGGCGGCGGCACGCGTTGACACCCCGACTCGTATCCCTCTGGATGCTTTAATCTTTTTTCTCTCTCTCTCTCACTATCAGACGGCTTTAACTCTCTTCTAGTAACAATTTTAAAGCTTCAATCTGGCGTCATCTCCGCCCACTCGCCCACTGCACCCATCCCCTCGGCCGCCCCCACGCCCACTTCCAGGTCGCGACGAGGCGGGGGCGACCCAACTCAGCAGGATCCAGAATCCTCCTCTCGCCGACCTACGCCATGGCGGAAAATAGCCCAGTCTTCCTCTGCGTGTCGGCTGCACCCACCCGCCATCGACGATATCACCTAGTAACCCTTCCCCTCCTCTCCCCCTTCCCCCTCCTCTCCCCCTTCCCCCTCTGTCCCCCCGCGCCTGTACTCCCGCCCGCCCACACTCACACACCCAAGAGGCACCAACATATCTCTTCCCCGCCTCCCCCACCCCGACTGTCAGCCCCTCCCTCCCCCACCCCCGACGCGTCCTACGCAAAGGGTTTATCAGGTGACCAGGTCCTTCCCAGTTCGTTTCCCGCCCCGCCCTCAAACTCATCCACAACCGTCTTCCTGCCGACCCACCTACCGCCAGCCCGTGACCCCGCCCACACAGAATCAAAAGAGGAATGTGTTTTGTGGTCAGAAAGGATCACGCGGAGATCTCCGGTCCGATTCATTACAACACGTTCCTGCTTTTCCTGATAACAGGAAATACACGTTTTACTTTGCTTTTCTTAAAATCTTCCATAACAGTTCATATCTCGTATATATTTACCATATTGGGGCAAAAAATACATACTACATATATAATTAGAAGCTATCTCTGTCAAAAACCTAACTTCGAATTTGATAAGTAAGAGAGGGTGCCCAAACCTACACCGCAAAGTGGCAGGTGGGTAAGTGGGTGGGAAGGTGGGCGAGAGGAGGCGAGTGGGCCAGGATCCTTCATGTCAACATTCCTGGGGAAACACTCACCAACCTCAGATAAATGTCATCCTAACTACTCACTTCTGTCCTCCACACGACCTCCGCCTGTTGCAAGATACGAAATGCCACCCCGTCTAACCATCTGTCTATATACGCCACCTTGTAGACACCGTACAAGGTCCTGCCACAATTAATTCTTCACCTAAAGAATTTATTATTCAGGCATATTTAAAACTTAAAATGCGGTGTGTCATTCAAACTTTCGTCATCGAACCACCTCGCTAACTGAACCCCGGCACTTGCACAACTTTCCTGCTTGAGGCACATTCACTTTTATTCCCCGCCGCTATTCCTTCCACACCCTTGCCTCTACCTTCAACCCTGCCTGTGCCCCCCTCCTTCCCTCGCCCCTCACCCCCTCTCCCCATTCCTCCTCGACGCCCCCCGGAGACATTACCACGTGAGGCCGCACAGCGCAGCACCTTCCCCGCCCTGCTCACGCTGTCATCTTCCTCCCCATCGTCGCGGCCTTCGTGATGATGCCTCGGCGGCGCTCAGACACTGCATGGGAGAGGCAGATCAAGAGGAAAGAGGGAGAGGCAGATCAAGAGGAAAGAGAAAGAGGCGGAGAATGGGCGAAGGGCGGTGACCGTCCAGGGGGTTTTATGGCTCCGCTACAGAACTGGTTTTTGGGGTATAACGCTCACTCTTGTAAGTTCAGTGGGTTCCTTACGTGCCCCTGGAACCAAGGCATTCCATATGGAGGCGTCTGTGCCACCTGTTGTTCGTCATGCAGGTGCAACGAACAGTGTCGGGTCTCCAAACCTTCCTTCCTTCATGTTAACTACCCAATAACAAGATCTTTACACTCCCATTAAATCTTTCTCGATAAAGAAGTTCCATCCCCATAAAGGACTGGCGATTACAAAAGAAAACGAAAATACTCGCTTCCGAGCATCCTTTGTCTCAAGACCACCTGGACGGCCATCCTCCACCCTCATCCACCTCCCACACTCCTCTCCGCTACGCATGTGGATGCCACCCGCAGCGAGCCTCTCCCGTAAATCAGAAGACGCGGAAATGATACGACAGTGACCTTTCCCTGTGACGAGGCGTATTCACGGGATGGCGGCCACCGTCGAAAAGTCGTCAAAACGGATTTCGCCTTTATCTGGGATTTTAGTATCGAAAATCCTTGTCTGATCTTCACCATAAAACGATTACAATAAATAAAACGGAAGGGGAAAAAGACAAGAACACTTAATCCGGGCTCTCTCTCTCGCAAGGTCTAACCTTATCATCCCCAGAGCCATAAAAAACGATAAAAATAATGTATAAAACGAACGGGAAAACAAGGCGCGGCATTTCCACCTGTGCTGGCGGCGTGGAGGCGGGAGGACGCGAAGACAGATGGAGCGCAGGCAAGACAACAATAAACTAGAGTAAAGTATGAGGGACCTGAAGGTAGCACTTCCATATATGCAGAACCAGTAAAGACAAAGAGAGATGAAAAAAAAACTTGTCCCCTGCTCGAGCCTTAGCCTGTACATACATGCACCGCTACATGCATGCCATCTTCTCACCCACCCAACACTCGCGCCCACGTCCTGTCTCTCTCGACATCAGCGCCCATCGCCGCCCACAACGGAAAAAGAAGCAACACCCAACCCACATCCCTAGTGTGAACGACATCCCGTATTATTTCACAAACTGATGTTCGAGCCAGCTGTTCCGCCCTCTCCCCCCGACCCCCTACCCCCCCCAACCCGGCACCTATCACGCCCTCAACCTGTCAGCCCGAACAGCTCATTCACAAGCCTAGCAAGTTTGAAAGAGCTCTTGTAAAAACAGCTATAACGTGTCTTCCCTCCTCATCAAAGCGCCAATATCATGAGAGAGGCGTTGACAAGGAACAGTTCCACAACATAAGGGAAAAAGAAAAAGTGAAAAAAACATATAATCCCGCTAAGTCAAGCCAGGCTCGCTTACAGGATAATAGCCTTTGGAAAGCCCTACACCGTTTCAGAAGAAAGCGGACACGGCGCCGATAACACTATCTCGGAGGCGAGCGTCGGCCTGCAACTTTACCGCGACCGGCCATCACGTTGCCTCCGCCGCCGCCTCATGAAAATCTAATACATCAATAACATCTCGTATCTAGTCCCCAATCTCGACCCAATTAAAACTGATACACATCCTAATCATTTCCATACTAACGAGCCCGCATTTGATAGACGTCTGACGGCTAGGCCCCTCTCCCCCTCCCCCTTCCCCTCCCCGCAAACCCACCACCTTAACCCCAAGTCCGGGTCTACTGCTGCAACATTTTCTCCGCGTGCAACAGGGGCGGTACTCAATATCCCTCACCCGCGCCCCTGTCACTCTGTCAACAGCAGCGGCTGCGTGAACCTCCGTCAACTGAGGCCGACGTGTCTTCATACGTGTCAGAAAGGGTGTCTAAAAATAACCATGATCACCATACCTTCCACACGCCCAGCTGCTCATGATAGCAAAATAAAAAAAAGAACACCTGTTGCCGAGCACCTGTAAGCTTTCTGGAACCATTTTCCTCTGCTCTCACTTTCATGCAAACAAAAGAGAAAATGTTGTACTCACTTGGTGTTGAGTTCCCTCAGTTTGGTCTCGATCTTTTTGGCCACACGGGCGTTGGAGGCGGAGGAGAGCAGCGCCTCCGCAGAGTCGTTGATCTGCACCACCGACGCCTGCGGGAGGAGGGAGAATCGAGGGTTAACCAAGGCTAGAATGCGTATTCAGAGATTATACGACTTTTCGAAAGTTAAATGTATGATTAAATATATATATATATATATATATATATATATATATATATATATATATATAATATAATATAATATAATATAATATAATATAATATAATATAATATAATATAATATAATATAATATAATATAATATAATATAATATAATATAATATATATATATATTCACAGGTCATATAAATTTATATAAAATAACTATTCAACATGCAATAAACATACTTCCCCCTAATAATAAAATTGTGTGTATGTGTGTACGCTTGTGTGTGTGACGCCAGTGCTTGTCTGCCGCGATTCGAATAGGATTTGAATAAACATGTTCCACAAGTACCTGGAATGCGGCCTCTTTAGTGTTCCTTGGCGCAGGTAAGGTACAATCTTGGGAAGGTGCAGTCTGGGGGAGGTGCAGGGCGGGGCGGGGCGGGGTAAGGAGTGGGAGGGGTCAGCCCGCGCGTGAGGATAAGTTTACATGTGTCGGTGGATGGACTTACAGCCGTGTGCGAGTGCGCATAACCGTGTTCACCGGACAGGTGTTGACCACCACCCTCAGGTGCTATAATACACGCTGACTTATGGCGGCTGCAATTACCGTGATTGGCATCTTCGGGCAGGTGCCATTACCGTGATTGGCACTACCACGAGGCACGCCCTT
>NC_051397.1:48738664-48756164 GCF_015228065.2 Penaeus monodon | reverse complement strand
AGCACAATGCCAACCCTCCACAACTGCCAACAATGGTTACCATCATCGCAACATCCCCTGAATGTGACACTGACAATACAAGCAAAAAAAAAATGACAGCCACCCTTGGAAATATCCATCATTAGCGTCACGTGAATGCCAAAAAGGCGAGTCACCGAGCGCGACGGGCCGAGACGCTTCAACAAAACCGCCTCCCGGCCTCACAAGAGCCATTCTCATAAGAGCTCATAATCACCTGCCGATCACAATCCCTTAATCTTCGAGGCTGTCGACCGCTATCTCTATTGGACGGCGTCACTCAATCAATCTTAATACATTCTGCTTTTATCTCGGCCTCATGATCGCCGGCTATTCACGGCCACGAAACCTCATTGTTTTCTCGGTCCGGTTCATTCATCGGCCTAAATTTCCCGGTAATAAAACACCAACCAGCGTCGGAACTGTACAATCAAAACCTTTGTTTGCTTCACTGGCTTATCTCGCAAAAGCCATTGTCTGAATCTATCAGAAACATTGCGAATTGTTCACTGGACCATAAATTCTAAATCAACAATGACAAAGATCATGGAAGACTATCAGTATGAATAATTTATACACACAAACAAACAATCCCTACCTGCCAAAATTCCATCCATGCCTCTATTGTCGCTGGGGTTGTATCACTTTTACTTGACACACGATACGTTATCAGACTAGAAGGTAATGACGGCAGCACCAGTGGATCTAAGCTCCATTACCAGTGCCTCATATCACTAATGTATCTACACGAAGCACTCTTCCCCAAGAGTCTCCCTCCCTTCCCAGTGCGGGTCCAGGCAGGTGCGGTGTCTGAGGCGTGTCCTCGCACATACTATGCTTAAGCTCACGGATTATCACTGCTTTTCCTTTCACTAGCCCGCGAATACACACTGTTGCCCGCCACAACTAAGGCCAGACTCAGCTACACTTTGCTTTCATAGTTGGATGTTTATGTTTACAAGATTTCCACGCTCGGATTATCTTTCAAGGCGGCGTCATATCACCTTCGTCGAATAGCGAGCTACATGCTTGCGATGGAATACATCCAGTAATTATTACATCAGTTGTAGAAACAACTGACTGAGCATGTGGCCCCGGGATACGTCAGTGAACACATGTGGTGGGCTAGGAAGGGCTGGCACGGAAATGGGCACGTGGCAGAAAGGGGACCTCGCTTGACCTGGCGCGCCCCTACTGGAGGTATTTTCGGCAAGGTGTTCTCGAGGGGGATGTACATGTCTCTTTCCTCCTGCTTCCTGTCTCCCAATTTACACTCCTCGGTGTTGGTACTTCCTATGGACTGTCCATGGAGGAATAAATATTTCAGTCATTAATTTTAGCATTAGCTGCACCCATTCAAGTTCCGACGTGTTCTTGCACTCACGCACGGCTCAGGTGCCAAGGCGTGAGGCCAGTTGCAACACCTGCACCAGGGTGCCAGGACAGCGTGGGCGGTTCCGTAGCCGGACGCCCACGTGCTGCAACTTGGCACCGTCACACTTCCGAAGTAGTCAATCAGCCGCGAGAGCGACAGCAAACACTACATCTTCGCGAGCAAAGACATTCCGCGCCTGTTTTTGTCAGAGTCGCGTTCGTTCATCATTTTGTTTGTGGAGAAGAAACAACGGAGTCCGTCCTCGAGCTCTGCCCACCTCAACTTCTCACCTCCCTCTCACAGGTCCATCACCCATTATCGTCGCATTCAGACTACGGCCTCGTTCCTCGTTAACCGGCCGGCCTATCACCCCGACGCATCCACTTTCGTAGTTTTCAGACCCGGGACACGATTATGATAAACGACAGGAACGTACCGGGAGCATGATGCCTTTGCTTGGGAACACGGATAACAAAGTGCCACGGCCAATACGTACCAGAATACATTGATATAAATCACAATTATCTCCGACTGCAATCACAAAACAGACGTCTTTTTCCTTCACTTCTCATATCCTATCTTCATATAACATATTTGTTTTAAACCATCTCTTATCTTGTGTAATACCAACTAATAATCATTTAATTTTCATAGATAACGAAGGTACAACACACTCACAGACATAACACTTCAAAGATATTTCCAAAATCAAGTATAAAATAAGCGCATGGTTTGTGTGCGTGTCGGCGGCGGCCAGTTGTGGGATACGCTTAGCGCGGTCCTCTCGCACCGCAGGTTCGCGCGACACTGAGTGGCTGGTGATGGAGAGACCAGAGTGGATTGTGCCATGGCTGCGAGATGCCGCCACTTCTCTCCACTCGGTACTAAGCGGCCACCTCCCACACACCTTCGTATTCCTACAGAGCATCAAATTTCCCATTTTTTCGTTCTAGTCGAATAAGTAAGATTTCTGACGCTGATCCGGGAGGATTAGCAGTGTTTACTTTACCTATTCCAAGTACGACTACCTCCTGACACACCCGATACACAACGTAAACATGTGGGAAGCAAAATTTGAAAATTGTGGATCTTAGCTTGACGGCTCAGGCACCTCGGCAACAAACCTACGCGCACACAACGCCCACATACACTCACAAGGCAACGTTAACACGCATAAAAAAATGCGACAGAGCATTAACGACCCTGCTTCTTGTATTGTTTCTTGTCCCCTGACCATTACCTCGCCCAATGCAAGGTTCCTCGTCACACGAACGTAAGGCGTCGATGCAGCATAACACGGCGAGGCGGACATCTGCGGGTGCCGCCGCCGGCGCCCACGTGGAGGACGACGTCGCGCCGGCACTTCCTCTCCCAGCACGCGTACCTGTTCACCGCCGACGCCGCGGCCGCCACGTTTCTCTTAAACTGAGCTCTTCGGAAGGTAAGAGAGCTAGCCCGTGGTTTACTCAACAGGATTGCATTTAACCGGCATCTCGATTGAAAATTCCTTTTTTACATAAATGGAAATGACGTTGGCAGCGCCGTGGACTTTGACATTAAGAGCCTCTTCCCTCCCTGTCATGCCTCAACCAGTTTCGCCAAATACTGTACACATTGTGTATGTAAATTAAACTGACCTCGACAAACAAGGCAAGTCAGCCGCTCTCCATCACTGAGCTTTTTTCTTCCGATGCAAGCAAATGCAACTCCCCCCTGACTGAGCAATCTGTATCCGCCGGACGCCGAAATCAGCGCGGACAATGATATCTCTCTGGCGCGCGCGTGTGCCTTATCAAGTGGTAAACAGTGGAACAAGACCTGCCTGACGAGTCTTTCCCGCAAGCAGGCGTTACCACAGACCCGGACATGTGACGCTTGGATACAACCCGCCGCCCCAAGCCCGCTCTCTCGGGGCGCCGGGATAACAACCTCTTTACGCATTGCTGTGCATCCAACGCTGTGCACTTCGCACATCGATAACGCCCACTAACCAATCAACCGACCTCTTTCGCCGATTTCTCGCCACTCAGATTACGGTTGAAAGTAATAAATAATTAAATAACGTCATGACTCTACGAAGTATTCATACTGACCATGAGATGATACGCCCAATGCCCGTCGCATTTTGAACCATCTGGCGATCATTAGCGCGCAGCCTACGCCGATGAGCCTAACCACTCATGCCCGGCCCAGCAACCCCTTCTAGTGAACCGTGCCCTTTTTCCGACATATCTCGAGATCTGCCCATCCAGCAGCCGCGTCCATACACAACCCCCATCATATAATCTATTGCGGGCATTCCTTTACCCTAATTAAACTCCAGTCGGCCTCCCACTATTTCCCATACTAACTACTAAAACAATATTTTTCTATTACTTACTTACTTACTATTACTTCTATTACTTAAGGTCTCCCTACACTGCCTGTGTGGCATCACATACAGCATTTAGCTTTCCATACTCACCCATGCTACACCTTTCAACAATAATTTTTTCGAACGCCCCTCCCCTCCCCTCCCCTCCCCTACCTTACCTTCCCTCATACACGCCTTGCATTTCTTCACAACGGCAATGTTTCCCTATTCCTTTCCTCTAGTCGACCTTCATTCTACGCTACTTTTTTATGAATGAAAAGGTTTCCACTGGAGGCAGACCTCGTGGAAACACCGATGACACACCAGTTTGGCGATATTTCGGTAACCACTTATCTCGCTTTCCAATTTCTACCACGGTAGGGGACCTGTCTTATTCTCCCCCCCCCTTTCCCTTTTCCTACCCTTACCTCTACATCTACCCCTACCCCTACCCCTTCCTCTACCCCTACCCCCTACCCCCTCCCCTCTCCCTCGTTACTCGTTTAAGGGACGTCGCGTGAGACGGACCCGTGACCGTAAACAGAACTCGTTACTCATCGCCGCGACGTGTCTAAAATTAGCATCCCATTAGTGTGGATGGGCAGGCACTATAGATGGTTTAGGGGGGGGGCAGTGAGTGCTTCTACCTAATGCTACTAAGGATCACAAAAGAATAAACAGACTCATTAACACTCATTTACAGTTACTTACACTTACACTTACACTTACACTTACACTTACACTTACACTTACACTTACACTTACACACACACACACACACACACACACACACACACACACACACACACACACACACACACACACACAAAGAGAGAGAGAGAGAGAGAGAGAGAGAGAGAGAGAGAGAGAGAGAGAGAGAGAGAGAGAGAGAGAGAGAGAGAGAGAGAGAGAGAGAGAGAGAGAGAGACAGACAGACAGACAGAGAGACAGACAGAGAGAGAGAGAGACAGACAGACACAGAGACAGCCAGAGAGACTGAAACAGCAATGGAGACAGAGACAGAGTGCATATCCACGGATTACATTTACGACTAACCAAGGCCTTCTTCATCCTCAATCTTTTATCACTTATCTTAACATGATGATAATGCTGATGGTGGATGATAAATGGATGCCGAATGATTGATGGCTGATGGATGTTGAAAGATGATCATGAAAGTAACAACAAAACAACAACAACAGTGATAATGGTAAGAGGGAAAAAGGGGAAAACTACCTTTTTTCTACCTAACAATTGCTTCATAATAATCGTTGTAAAATGCCATTTCCATCTTTTTATTATTAAATATTATCTTTCTTACTTTATGAATAATCGTTTTCTTTATCAATAACAACAACAACAACAACAACAACAACAACAACAACAACAACAATAATAACAATAATAATAATTCATACCACTACTACTATTAATAATAACGAACAAAATGAGAAATGAAGTAAAATGATTAATAAAAATGGCCTTTATGAAGATTTTATTTTCTCGCATTTTCCCCACACACTCTGAACAAGCTAATCTCCTTCCTCGTAAAAGTGAGGTTGTGACAGGAACTTTGCTGATCCATTTAAACCTACGAGAAACCAACACAACGGAGTGTTTTTTCGGGAACCCCCATAATATAATATAATAATCAGTGTTGTATGACAATTACAATAACCTACTTATACACTTCACATGATCCTACATCAATCATATCTATTTCTACTAATGCTTGTGATAAGAAATATCAAGTTCCCTAATAACTGATCAATAACATCGGTCACAATAGTTAACGCAGAACGTCCTAACGACTGGTAATGTTATCTTTAGAACACAAAACGAATGCAAATATGAAAACATATCTGACCGAACAAGGACAGGGAAAATAATCGTCTGTACTTACTTTAGCTGCAAGTCGATGCTCGAGAGCCAGGCCATGAGCGAGTCCAGACCCTCCTGCACGCCCTGGCACTGCACAAGGGCGGTGTCCAGCTCCTGGCAGCGGTGGGCCAGGCGATCAGCCAGCTCATTGTATCTCTCGTAGAGTTCTTCAGGCGGGCGCTCGATGGCGTCCTTCTCGTTGGCATCGAGCTCCCCCTCCAGTGCACGTAGCAGCGCCGCCGCCGTTCCACGACAATTGTCGAAGAGGCGAGACTGGGCCACGACGTCGTTGTTGATGGCCTTCGTCTTGTCCAGCTGATCCTGGACGCTCTTGGGCTCTGCTCCTACGGGTTCCTGAAGGATTCTGGTAATCTTGACATCGGTGTCCTTCAACCAGCGTATGGCCTTCTCAATGGATTCAGTGTAATCACGCTGTTTGTTGCCGACACTTGTAACCTGATACAAAATGAATAAATGTTATTCCTGTTTTTTACATAAATCAAAGTTACAACACAAGAAACTTCTGAATTTATATAAACAATTATTATAACAATAATGCAATAATAGCATTAGGCAGTTAGCTCGTACGTATTCTGAACTGACCTTATCAACTAGTTTGTTGGCTCTGGCTAGCAGATCCTTAAACTCAGCCGTGACGTCATCGGCGGCATCGCGGACTACCGAGTCGGGATCAGCTTGCAAAACTGGGTATCGCTCTGGCAGTGAAGTGCGGAAGTTGTTGACTGTGCGGAGGTACACACTGGACTCATCCAAGAACTTCTGGGTGGCCATGGTGATGAAGCGGAGGTCAGCCTGGTGGGCAATGACATCACCCAGGAAGTCTCGGCATCCCTGTTCATGGTTCTTGATTTTGTTGAGGTCTGAGCAAAGGCGCTCTTTCTCAATCAAAGTCTTAGTTGCCTGCCTCAGCCATGTTTGGAAGAGAGCAATCTCCTTTTCATACTTGGAGAACTCCTCCATAGCAGTGGTAAGACGGCGGTGGGTGGTATCGGCCTGGTCAACACACTTGTCATAGCGCTGCTTCAGCCTAGTGGCAGCCATGTCCAGAGACTCCAGTTCCTCACGGGACAGAGCATCACCACCCTGGTTCACCACCTGGCGTACTCCATCCAGGCAGGTTCCAAGAGGACGGAACATCTCGTCCAACTCATCTTTGATTGCCTGCACAATACAAAATACAGTTTTAATTTAAAGGCTGTGACTTATTTCTGCTCATAAATTCATTTTATTGAGACAACTCATCAGTGATCAATATCTCTATCCTCACCTTAACAGTGTTGATCTGGTTACGAAGACCATTGGCATTCTCGCTGACTGGCTCTTGTTCTGCCAGACGCCGTTCGATCTCACTCACTTGGTCCATCATGTCTACTATTGTAGCATCACACTGCTTGTACTTCTCGATCATTGCTTGCTGCAAGGCACATACAACAAACATGTTAAAGAGAGATTGTGACGCAGTAGCTTGTCCTCGTCTTGTCCACAACTCTAAACACTAGAGGTCATCATTGGTCACCCTATAGGTCACCAGGATGACATAAGCATTACAAAGTCATGGACAAAATGAGGTTATTGCAACTGCGCCAACATAAAAAAGAAAAAAAACACAACAGCTTCACGCTACGTGCTTTGTGAACACAAAGATACAAATACAATGCTTTAAATGCTTTGGATGCAACAAGGTCAGCAAACGATACATAGCAAAAAAATAACAAAATAATGTAGACAGAGAGAGAAACAACGTTAGTAAAGCCTCTATAGAATAAGAGGGTGTAGGTGTGTGCAGGTGTAGAATGAAGGTGTAGGAGGGAAGGACAAAGGGAATAGGGGCAGGGGGGACAGTAGGTCACATGGTTGGGAGGTCACATAAGCCACGGAGGGCAGGCAGTCACAAAAGCCCACGATCCATGACAGTCAGCACGAAAAGTCGTTTTGCTCATAGAACGACTTAGCTGCAGGCACATAGAAAACCTCTGTAGCGCCATAGAAAATAAAAAGTCATAAAATACATCAAAACAAAACAAAACCGAAAAAAGAAAAAATACAGAACATAATGTGCAGCAAAATAAGAACCTTAAAAGCTACCTTAACGCTACAAAAATAAGCCACATATTCAGCCAAAATTTAAAATTCAGAGCTATAAAAACCTGGAAAAAACAAGGTAAAAAGTACTGGTTAGTCACCGTTTACCAGTTTTAGTTAGCAGGCTTAGTACTTACATTAAATTTAGGTTAGTTCCAAACAAAACCAAATATAACCTCAGGCAAAAATAATATATAAGATGGTATTAACTTTAGGCTGCGGTCATTCATACAGATACCAATAGGATGAGTACTATAAGCCACTATTGCCTTGAATAAATACTTGTGCAGCCAACAATGTATTAGCGGTAGCAATAAATACAGTACAATGGTAGTACTAGGGTGGCTACATAAAAAAAGAGCATTAGGATATGGTAGCCGGTGAGTGCAGATTCATTCCCCAAGCGTAGGTATTTGTGCAGCTTACCCGCGCTTGGGCGGTGAGCAGGTAGCCCTGGCGACGAGCCTCAGGTAGTGGGTAGTGAGTGCCTGAGGTAGGGTCTATCACAGCACCACCCTGATCGTCCAGCAAACCAGTACGTGTAGCCTCAGCAATGCCTTGGATGCTGCCACTAGCGGGACACTTTACCATGGTTGTTGTGCTGTCGATCAATCCACAAGATATTGCTTCTCGCAGGGATATATGCTTTTTCTCGTGAGGGTTGAGCAAGTGCCCAGTTTTCTCATCAAAGAGACCATAGTCTAGTGCCTCTAAGAGAGCTAAACCACGGCGTGGTGTGATGATGAGTCCAGAGTCCATTGCAGCAGCGATAGTTAGTAGGTGACTAGTAGCCGTATTATAAACCATGCCCTTATCAGCATCAACAGCACCTACTTCACAGGCTTCAGGTAGCTGAAGAAGTTGCCTGCTTCGAGTATTCTTTACAAGGACAGTCTTGGGGTCAATCAGACCAAGACGGCAGGTTTCTCGAAGATTTAGAACCTCCTTTGAGTTGGGATCAATAAACATTCCTGTCTCTGTGTTCAGGTGGCCCTTGTCAATAGCTTCATCAAATGATAAAGGCTCTCTAAGGAAAACAATCGTTCCTTGGTCGAAGATTATGCACAAGGTCTTTAGAGTACCAGTTTGTGGGTCAAACATAGCACGCTTTTTCAGGTCAACAAGCCCTTCCTGGATGGCTCTCTTAAGAGTTTTGTATCTACCTGTTCTTGGATCCTTAATCACTGCAGAATCTGGATCCACTAGTTCAAACCGAAGAGCTTCCTCCAGTGTATACTCAATTCCTGTTTCTGGATCTGTGTATGTCCCTTTTTCAAAATCTATGGATCCCTCACGAACAGCCTGCATGAAACTTTTGGGCTTGCCTACAGTTACAATAAGACCTCTGTCAAAGGCTACATTGAGAGGGTAAGATTTCTTTGTTTGAGGATCTGTAACCATGCCCTTGGAGACATCAATATCCAGATCCTCAACAGCAGCACGTATACTTTTAATTGTGCTGTCTGCAGGATTCTTCAGGGCTGTTGTGTTTCCATCAATGAGAGAATGATCAATGGCCTCAGCCAGGTCCAGCCTGTCTCCTACACATGGCTCTACCAATCGGCCTGTTTCTGGTGTGTACAAGCAATAGCTCAAAGCTTCTTCCACAGTAAGAGGTCGTTTAGATGTAACTATGAGCTTCTTTTCTACAGCCTCCTCAAGTGTGAGCTCTTCTCTCGACTCAGGCATAACATATCTCCCTTTAACATCATCAATAAGACCTTCCCCTACAGCAATATTCAGCTTCATGAAACGAGGTTTGCTAGCATCTCTAATAATTGACACAGATGGCTCTATTATGTTTTGCTTACAGGCATCAGCTAAAGTCAATTTCCTTCCTGTGTTAGGCTGTATCATTCTACCCGATTTAGGATCGCAGAAACCCATGGTAACAGCATCATACAGACTCTGAGGTTTATCAATATCCAGGATCATTCCATGGTCAAGAGCATCCATTAAGGTAAGAGTACATCCAGATTTCGGGTCATTGAATTTGCCAAGCCGACGGTCAATGATACCCTCCCTGCAGGTTTGCACTAGTGAAAGACATGTTGAAGAATTACTATCCCAATAACATGGAAGGCTTGGGTTGATTACAAGGCGTCTCATAGCCTCATGTAAGGTTATTTTCTTTCCTGTGTTGACATCTGTAAGGAGTCCCTGTTCATCATCTAATAACCCTTGATGCAAGGCACGTTGAAGTGACATGGCAACACGACTGTCAACAATCAGAGCTAGTTCATATGCTTCCAATATAGTGTGTTGGGTGCCTGTCTGGTGGTTCTTGACCAGAGCAGTCTCACCATCAATGAGATCACATTCAATAGCTTCTCTAATGTTAACCTTCTTAAGGCGGCCAGAAAGCGTGTCTTTCACATGTGTTGAGTCTGGATCAATCATCTGTACAGCTAGAGCTTCAGACAGAGTTATCCATTCCCCAGTAGATGGACTCAAGAACCTACCACTCTCCTCATCATAGAGTTCTTTCATGATCACTACTCTGAGAGCCATTGGCATCTGAGCCTCCATAAGATAATCCTGCTCAAATGCATCCTTGAAATTCATCTTTTTAATTCTGCCAAAGTTTATCATGCCAGTTCTTGTATCAACAAGATCATTTGAAGTGGCCTGTTTGAAACTCATTAATTTCTCTGTGTTGGGATCACGAGCCAGGGTTGTGCTAGTGTCAATAATGCCGCTGCGAATGGCCTTGTGAACAGTCAGTTGATCTTGAGATACAGGGCTTGTAACACGACCAGTGCTTGGGTTGTAGAGGCCTTTGGTCACAGCCTGATACAAAGTAAAGGTAGTTTTACCTTCTACCACTACACCCTTTGATAATGCTTCTGTTAGTTCTACATCGGCACCAGTTACAGGGTCCCTAAAAGTACCAGTAACAGGATCAATCAAGCCTGATTTAATTGCTTCTTCCAAGCTTATTGTCTCTCCAGTTCGAGGGTCCTTTATAGTTAAACATGAAGCATCAACAACATCTCTTTCAATTGCATCCTTAATGGTAATTCGATCTCCATCTACAGTGATCAGACCTGTTTCTGGGTCATAGAGACCATCCTCAATAATTTGGAGCAATGAGAATGTACCCACAATAGTTATCAAGTAACCTTTTTTCACTGCTATATCAAGGCTCATCTCTTCTGGCTGAAGTAACTTGCCAGAATCACCATCCAATATGGACTTGTCAAGTGCATCTTTTATGGTATAAGTTTCCTCATCGATCTTAACTCTACAAACACTTGTGTCCACTAATCTGCAAGCCATGGAGTCATTCAGTGTCAACTCATCACCTTCACAAGCATCATAGAATGTACCTTCTGTGGGATCATACATTTCACCAAGAACAGCATCAGTAAGAGGAACAGATGTACGGTGAGTCACAATTAATTTTTGTTTCACTGCTTCATCCAAAGGTATAAACAAGTTGCTCTTGGTATTTTTGAACTTTCCATTCTGAGCTACTACTAGATCAAGCAGCAGAGCATCATCAAGTGTAATGTATTTGTCTGCTTTGGTGTCCTTGCAGAGGGTGATGAAGGCATTCACTATACCTCTTTTTACAGCCTCATCCACATCAAGCTTTTGTTTGGTTAAGTTATCATTAATTTTGCCAGACTTCTTATCATAAAGACCTTTGTTTACCACAGCCACCAAGGACATTGCCTTTCTCTTAGGAACCAAAATTCCTTTAGATAAGGCTGTTGTTAAATCCATTTCACAACCTGTCTCTGGATCAGTGTATTTGGCTGAATCTAGGTCAATCAGCCCCATTTCAACTGCTTCCTTCAAGGAGGTTACATCCTCATTCCTTGGATCATATATATGGACGGTAGCAGGATCTAGAAGGCCACTCTTCAAAGCTTCACCAACTGTCATGGATTCTCCAGTTCCAGGATTCATAAACATTCCTGTGTCTAGGTTCAGAAGACCCTTTCCAATGGCATCATCCAAAGAAGCAACAGCTACGGGTTTTTCTTCTGTTGGTTCCTTTTTCTCATCAGGTTTAATGAGACCCTTCTGGGCAGCTTCAAAGAATGTAAGGGACTCTCCAGTCTGAGGATCTACCACTTCTCCTGTTGTTGGACTTACAATTCCCTTATCAAGAGCTTCCTGAAGTGGTATCTCCTTTCCAGTTGTGGGATCTTTCACTACTGTAAGTTCTGAGTTGAAGGCAGAATTCTCTATTGCTTGCTGGAACGAGATTTCTTTACCAGTGTCTGGATCAACAAAGTTGCCACTATTAGGATCATACTGACCTTTCTCAGCCATCACCTTAGGATCCAAAGTCCTGACAACTTCTGTTATAATTGTGATTTCCTCAACAATCCAGATCTCAGTCCGACTACGAATTTCAATTACAGTCACTAGGGTAACAAACTCTTCAATTATGGCACGCCTTAAAGGTTGTCTCTTTCCTGTGGAGGGGGATACAACCACACACAAATCTACATCAATGTAACGTCCCTCCATTGCATTTCTTAAGGTCATTTTCTGACCAACCTCAACCACTGGTAGAGAAACTTCATCCTCGGATTGCATGGATGGTCTTTTAAGCATGTCCTCTGCTGTCTTAGCTGGTTGATACTCTTCTATGATCTCAGTCACAATAGTTTTCTTTTCTGCAGATGATGATTTTATCTTATCATGAGCCACCTTAATAACTTCTTTAACAGCCATTCCAGCAAGTACTGGTGCACCAATAACTGCAAGCAGACCCATCTTCACAGCATCCTTAACCTTTACCTTTGATCCTGTTTTGGCATCAATAAAGTCGCCAGCTTCCACATCAATTACACCTTTATCCACAGCCTCTTTAGTCGACAATGCCTGGCCACTCTTTGTGTCGTAGACCATTGCTTCTGGATCAATTACTCCTTTATCAACTGCTTCTTCAAGTGTTAACAGAGTACCTGACTGGGGATCTTTAAACTTCCCAGACTTCTCATGATAGATTGTTGAGAAGGCTTGCATAATATTGATTTTACTGGTAACTTCAGTAGAAGGTGCTGGTTCCATGGGCTCCACAAGACCTTTTTGAATGGCTTTATCAATTGGAATAACATTGCCTGTGTTAGGATCTTCAAATGTTCCTTTAGCAAAGTCAATGAGTCCTTGTTCTGCTGCCTCTCTAAATGTTGGTTTTTCCTCATACTCCTCTGTGCCAAGATCTTCAACAATGCCTCTTTTCTTTGCCTCTTCTATAGACAGTATCTCACCAGTTTTTTCATTTTTCACTTCTGTAGGGCTGATAAGTATATATCCAGTTTCGACTTTTACTGTGGTGGTGGTAATAGTTTCGTAAGTCCTTACTGTTTCTGTTATTACTTCTTGGCTGATAACAGTTTCTTCTGGTGACAAAACAGTTGTCATTGGCTTAATTTGAAGCAATCCACTTTCAACAGCATTTTCAACAGGAACCTCTTGTCCTGTGTTTGGTATGGTGAATGTGCAGGATTCTGTATCAATTAGTTTACAGTCAAGAGCCTGGGTTACTTGAACACTCTCTGGCAGAATAGGGCAAGGCAATGCCATAATGAAATCATTCTCAATAGCTGTTTTCAGTAGCTGACGATCTGTTGTTACAGGATTAATTATTTCTTTATTGTCAGCATCGACAAGGCCTCGTTGCAAAGCAACAGGGAAGGTCATTCCCACAGGAGGAAGCCAATCTACCCTGGCAACGGTTGGTGTAACGAAGACATTATCCATATCGACTGCCTCCAAAATTGACACAGGTCCTTTAGAAACATTTACTTGACCACTGGTTGGGTCAATAATACCTCTCTTCATAGCTTCCTCCAGAGTAATGATTTCTTGTGTATTTGGCTCAATAACCTGTGAAATAGGGTCAATGATATCACAAAGAACTGCCTCACTAAGAGTTAAACTGGTTCCAGTCTCAGGGTGAATGAATTTCTGAGAATCTTTGTCAAGGAGACCCTGTGTTACAACTTCTGGGAGAGTAACACTGCGCCCAACAGGAATCAACACATTACCAGTGTTCCTGTCAAGAACACCCCTTTCGACAGCCTCTGTAATTGTTAATGGCTCTCCTCGCGCAATATCAAGCACAGCTCCTGTATCCCCATCAATCTTCTTCAGTTTGAGGGCTTCTTCTAAGGTTATTGATTCACCATCTGGTCCACGGAATGTATTTGGATCTTCGAGGATGGCAGCAGTGTTTTCATCAACAACACCCTTTGATGCTGCTTGCTTGGGTTTCATAGTCTTCCTGCGGACTTTTTGAAGTCTGACAGGTTTCCCTTCATGGTCAGGGCTTGGTAAAGACTTCGCTCGTCCTATAGCAACACTGAATTTGGGTTCAGTTGTAACACGTTCTCTGGTCTTTTCCCCAAGAGACATTTTCCTATCACCAAAATCATCAGGACTGGGGGTTTCAAGTTTGGTGGGGTCTTTTGAATCTGTAAGATCACCTTCAACTTCAAGCTTCCCATTAACTTCCTCTGGAGACAAGCCTTCTGGCACTTCCTTTTTAGGTGAACCTGCCTTACTCGGTGAACTAGATTCTTCAGGTTCCTTGGTTTTCTGCACATCGTCGTCTGTCTCTTGCAGCACAGATTTTTCTGGAGAACTACGTACAGGTGATGTTTTTGTAGGTGAACTTCTTGTAACTGGTGAGACTGCCTCTTCAAGCAAAGGAGTCTTTTCAGGTGAACCTGCTTTTACAGGAGATGAGATCTTCTCTGGTGAACCTGCCCTTCCAGGCGATTCAGCTTTTACAGGTGAAGATACTTTCTCTGGTGTCCCTGCCTTTGTAGGCGAAGGTGTCTTCTCAGGTGTTCCTGCCCTTACAGGTGATCCTGCCTTCACAGGTGAAGGTGCCTTTTCAGGTGATCCTGCTCTCACAGGTGAAGGTACCTTCTCAGGAGATCCTGCTCTCACAGGTGAAGGTGCCTTCTCTGGTGACCCTGCTCTCACAGGTGAAAGTGCCCCCTCAGGTGACCCTGCTTTCATGGGTGACAGGATCTTCTCTGGTGATCCTGCCTTCAAAACCACTTCTATTCCATCTTTACTGGTGTCCTCAGGGCCTAGAATTTGATATTCCTTTTCATGTGGAATAGTAATCATATCCTCTTCTGATACCTTTTCATCCTGTACCTCAACAATTCTTTCTTGAGCAGAACTCTTAATTTCCTCCAGTTCTTCTGGAGAAATTAGTCCCTCTGCAAAGGCTTCCTCTGGGGTCATCTCCCGGCCAGTCACAGGATCTTGAAGAACAATATCTGTCTCTACAACTGTTGTGGACTTAATTGTTGATTCCTTCCTTTTACCAACAACGGTCTCCAAAGTTTCCTCTTCACTTTGAGAATCAGTAATAACTTCAACACTCTCTTCAATAATGATTTCTGTGCCTGTTTTGGGGTCAATCTTTTTCACCTTCTTAATACCCTTCTTGATAGCCTGTGCAGCTGCAACGCCAGCAATAACAGGGGCACCTATAACAGCAGCTATTCCTAAGACACCATATTTTGCAGCATCTGTAAGGGACAGCTTGCGACCAGTCTTATCTTTATATTCACCAGACTCCTTATCAATGATCCCCTTCCTCATGGCCTCACTGATATTGAGATCTCGTCCAGAATATGGATCCTTTACTTTAACTCCAGTTGGCTGAATCTTGCCTTCCTTCACAGCTGTCACCACATCAACAACAGACCCATCATCCAGCTGAACACTACCCTGTGTAGGATCAAACATCATGCCAGGTTTAATTTCGACAGGAGCTGAATCAACAACTGCTTCATTAGTTTTAATTTCTGTAAATATGTTTGAAGCATCACCTGACACCTGAACTTTGTCTGGCTGTCCCTCAACACTTGTGATCTGAATAACACGTCCAGATGCAAACTCTTGGGAATCTGTGCGATCTTTGAGAATTACAAATTTCTTAGTAATAGCTTCTTGCATAGTAAGCCTTCTGTTAGAAGTAGACTCACTGTCTGGATACTTTCCTGTAGCATCAAGAATTTTCTTGTCTAAAGCTCTGGTTAAAGCAATAATTCGACCATTCTTAGGGTCAACTACCTCTGCTGATCTTGGATCAATTATTCCTATCTTGACACACTCCTCAAAACTCACCAACCTGTCTGTGCCAGGGATGGTAAAGAGACCCATTACTGGATCATACAGTTTTTCAGCAATAGCTTCCTTAAGGTACCATCCATCTGGTGGCAATTCAAGTGTTCTGGTCTTAGCAGTGTAACTCTCATTTAGTACAGATGTTGTGCCTGTAAGTGATGCCCCTGATGATGTCATATCTAAATCATCAACATTGCCCATAGCACTGTCAACAGAATCAGCTGGGGACCTAAAAGAAGTTTTTGTGCCTGGTGGCATTTTCTCTGGGGACACAATTACCCTACCTGTTCTTCCTTTTTCTGGAGATGTGGGAGTAGATTCATCAGTTTTCAATGGAGACTCTGGACCTATACCACTGGATTTCATTGGAGAATCTGCTCTTGAGCCAAAAGATTTAGTTAGAGATTCCCTAGAATCAGAATAAGGTGACCCCTGTCTTGAACTGAAAGACTTTGAAGGTGAATCTGGCCCTGACTTTGAGGGTGAACCTTCTCTTGAAGAAGAAGTTTGGAAAAGTGTGTCTGGTCTCTTGTCTAATGATGTTTCAGTTCCCTCAGAACTTGTTATTGACTTGTCTCTATCAATTTTTTCAGGTGATGAAGGAGAACTCTCTCTTTCAGAGTCTGTTCTAGCAGCCTTTACTGGACTTGGTGACTTTCCAGGAGATAGATGACGTTTTGTAGCCTCCCTTGTTGGCGATATTGAACCACTAAGGGAATCTGCAGTAGATTCATCACTAGGTAGGGTAGTGGGCCATTCTGAAGACAAAGTTACAAGACCTTGTTGAATAGCCTCATCTAGAGGAATAGTCTTATCAGTTTCAGGATCATGGTATGTGCCTTGGACCTCATCAACAAGACCTTTGCTTCGGGCCTCTTTTAATGTAATTCTAGATTCTGTTGTTAGAACTCCAGTGGTCTTGACTGTCACATACCTCTTAATAGTCTTGGTAATTGTAGCAGTAGTGACGGTTACACTCAAAAGACCCTTCAGCGTGGCAGCTCCTTCAGGGGTCACTAAACCTGTATTCACTGCATCCTCAAGTGCAACAGCCTTTCCACTTGTGGGATGAAGAATCTCACCACTGTTAGGATCAAGTCGTCCAGATAATACTGCATCTACTACATTCATTTCATTTCCTCCCTCATCAACCATACCTATATTCATCTTAAGTGTTTCAAGTATTTGTGGTTGGATCATCTTAGCTGCTACAGCATCTTCTAGGGTCATGGTCTTACCTGTTCTTTGGTCTTTGAATAACCCAGTTTTTGGACTGATAACATCTTTGAGCAGAGCCATCTTGAAGCTAATATAGTCGCCTGTTTCAGGATCTTTTATGCCATCTATATCAAAGATTGTTTTAGTACACACTGATGTAATAAGCCCCTTGTTCACAGCATCAATCAGACTCATAACTTCTCCACTCTCGGTGTCACGATATTTTCCCTCAGGTAGTATCACAGAAAACATCAAGGCCTCAGGAAGAGTAAGAAGGGTCTTTGCAGCAGTGTCCTTCACTGATTTCAGGTCAACATCTACAATGCCCTTCCCTACTGCTTCCAGTAAGGGAACATAATCCTTAATCTGAGGATCCTGAATGTGCCCATTCGCATCTAAGATTTTAAGATCATTGCAGTCTTTCAGTGTATAGGGTC
>NC_051397.1:48698664-48733664 GCF_015228065.2 Penaeus monodon | reverse complement strand
TCGGTCGAGCTGTGGAGGTGAAGTAGGTAAGGCTAGTGTTGGCTGAGTCCATATAAGGGAGGCGGTGGGCTCCATTCCAGATCACTCCGCCCAGAACCCTCCTCCCTCCCTCTCTCCCTTGCCCCTCCCCCTCCCTCGATCCTTCGTCCCTCCCCCCTCCCTCCTGCCCCTCCCTTAACCGTCGTCATGATATTCAGCACCGCATTCAGCTCCCCACGAAGCTCACTCGCTTTTCAGTCGCCGCCGTCACAAGCGGTGTCGTTTCTTTGTTTTCCCATGAAATTTGGGAATTCCATACATCGACACCTCTTTCCGAAGCACTAAGCAAACTACTGCTTTCCCCTTTCCCTGCTTCAATCCCTGCTTCAATAAGATCGATCCCACGACACCAAGCCCCGACCTCTGGCTAAAATCCCACTCAGTTATTCGTAAAGCGCCCCGGGTCGTCGCAATGCAAATTCCCCCTACATTATCTATTCTAACGCGATTCTGTGGGTGAGCAACATCCACATATGGAGCGGCATGAACTCGCTCCCTTGCCCCTTGGGTGGCGGTCCTCATTAACACTCGCCGCCCGTCTGCTGCCGTCTCCGCTCCCATGGCTGATCTGCTTGTGTGTCTATCGTGTCTATTGTCTGGTTGTCCTTTGCATAATTGTGCATTACCCCCCCTCCCTTTGTTTGCTTGCAAGCGCATTACTGCCTCCTCCTCCTCTGCTTGCATGTGGATTACCGCCGCCTCTTCTACTGCATACATGTATATTACTGCCTCCCCTCCCATTTGTTTACTGCGGCTTCCGCCATTCTCTTAGGTCTGTTTGCCTGTTTATCGATCACCGTCTTCATCTTCCTTTCCTCATTCTCTCCCTCTCTGTCTCTTCTCTCTGGTTTGCTGTCTTATCTACGATTGCGCATGCCCTTGGCCTGGCAGCTCACATGACGGCGATCTTATCTTCAGTCGACATCAACACCTGCAATTAACCCCCGAGGCGATCCTCTGATTTCACCTTCCAAGACACCCGAGTTGCCACTGGAGACTGTTCGGAGCAGCTGACATGCAGTCAATGAAATGCATACCGTAACTTGCCGGGTTTCCTCACCGCTGGTTATGCAAGTCATGCTTTCCTCCCTCCCCCACCACCCCCTCCTCCACGGGGTGTGTGGCGGGGTTTGCTTATATTTCTTAACCTTGCATGCACTCCCGCCTTGGACCGATGCCAATGATTCAGCGGAATTGTCAACAGCTAATCGTCCACAAACAATGGTCACAATCAATTTTTTCTATGAACAGCGCCATCTGTCATTCATCGGTGTAAACAAGTTAAACCAAGCACTGGCGCCAACCATTCTCTTTTCCGTAAATGAGGTTCGCATCCTGTCACTAAAAACACGGCCTCTTGAGAAAACCGTTTCATTATTTCACCGCGAGAGCCATCTAGCTTATAAACATGTGTCTTTTCATCAATTATAAACTTGAAGTGTAACGTCCTAAGGGTCGTCAAAATTGTAAAACTAACGAAACAAATGCACATTTACATTACAAAAAATAGTCCGCTTAACCTTCAATCACCTTTAGCGAATCAGTAACCCAAACAACCATGCATTTACGTGAGGTTCATGTGTTTATGTTAATGTTCAGAGTTAATGACCTTATATGAACACCCGGTCCAAACACGTAAATATATCCATGTCAGAAGATTTATGATTATACGATATAAACAACATGCTTATTCCCCCATTTTCTTGTAGGTGGTGACAATGCATCCCTTTCACTGATAGTGTTAATTTCCAAAGTGTGCGTGTTACTTCATTGTGTTTAGTTATGTGTATCCATATACATGTTTACATTTATGTTTTGTAGGTAAATATACAAATACATTTATAGATCTGACACGTATATATGTATATACGTATACATATGTATGTATGTATACATATATACATACAGACACTCACTCAGTGTATGTTTGCTGTGCATTTCACAAGCAATAACACGGAACTATAATAATAATCCATAAAACTTAGCCGTGTAGCTTTCAGTTAAAAAACCCATCATGTGGACTCATCGAGTTGCAACCAATAGTGAGTGTCAAGTGTCAGCGCGGAAGACAGAAACCGGGCTGCGTGTACTTACGTTGAATTTCTTCTCGTGTCGGAACCGATTGTAAATCTTGGCGATTCGGTCGTAAGTTTCGTCGGCGATGAACTGGTACTGGGCGTTGAGCTTGTCCAGCTGTTGAGCCACATTCTCTTCCCCACTCTGGATGCGAGGCCTCTTCCTTAGGCTCGCGTCCAGACTAGGGTGTACCTCTTCTAGACTTGCCTTGTACTGGGACAGGCGCAAGTCATAGATCTACAGAGGGTGTTGTAAATTAGTGGATGTTAGTACTTGTTATTATTATTTTGGGTTACGAAGCATGTTCTTTTTTTCTTATTTTGGTTGCTGTGAACAGAATTAGCGATAGAGAGAGAGACAAAGCCACCGAAAGCAAGTTATAATAACTAAACCAACATTACTCTGATTACATTATATTTACATGCCAATTTATTATTCTCAGTTATCCTGTAACAAGGAATGCATGCTTTGAGTAATGAAACTGAAATTTTAATAGAATGTACATGGGAGATATCTGAAAAAGTCGTCACCTGGAAAAACCTGCAATGAACTCGAAAATCAAAAAATCGTTTGATCAATAATCGGATTCAGGTGACGCAAAAATAGTGACCGGATACTGTGATATTTTTGGGGTGCTAAAAATGTACGTGTGTGCCTGTGCTTATGTGAAACATACCTTGGCTTCCCGTATGAATCGGCCGCCAAGGGTATTTACATGTTCTATGCTTGTTTTCTTCGCTATAATTTTCATGTACATGCTCTGTAAAGAGAAGGTATTGGCATTAATACCCTGGAAAGTAAGACAGATGGTAAGTCCTGGAAAAGATGAAGATAAATAATGACATTTACACAAACAGTCCCTGTCCTTCTTCTTTGTCTTCAGTCGAGACCTGAAAAGTCAAAATTTGGGTCCGGCGATCCTTCGTTTCAGGGGCGCAAGGGCTTAAGGATACAGGATATCGAGGGGAGTTTTGTGGGGTAGGAGTTTGTGATAGCATTTGGTTACCGAGTTAGTACTGAAAGGAAATACAGTTGTAGAATAAAATGGGAGAGTTGAAAATGTATATTTTCTATATTTTGGGGGGTTGTGATAGGATATTTTTTTTGAAAAGAGAATCCCACGAGTTAAAAAAGAGCAGAACCGTATCTCTGTGAGAGCAAGGGATTTGCAAGAGAGAGAATATTGACAGAAAGAACATAGATTTTTTGCTGTATGGAGGGCTCGGGCTTACCCTCAACCTCTCTAGTTCTAGCTCGGCCTCAGAAGGTCCGAGGTCTTCAATCTTCTGGTTGCGGAGGCCAGTCTCGAAGTCGCTGAGATCCACCTTCTCCACATCATGGCCGTTGCGGTACTTGGTGAGAAGTTCGCACGCAGCTTCACAGCTTCGCAACCTGGGCGAATGAAGCAGGGCATTTCAACACAGATCCACTTTATATATGTTATTTTGCATTCTATATAGAAGGAAGTACCGATTATTTCCTGCCAACGTAATGTGGTGGGTGTAAAACAAATCCCGAGCAAGCCGAGAGTACTAACCTTTCAATAATTTGCGAGCAGATGTTCTCCCAGCGCATGCGCAGCTTTCTCACGTCTTCTTCTAATCTGTCTACGTCCGGGTGGATCTTCTGACTCGGTCTCGACTTAACTACAAGTGTGCGAACATTGCGACACTCCTCCAAGAGGCGATCGATCAACACCTGTAGGAGAAATTTTAAATGGCGGTTATTCCCTTCTGTTCTAACCGAAGGAATATTTCTAAACTTTCTAAAATGATTTAAAAAAGAGAGACCCGTATAACTGCAGTACATACCTGGTGATCTTGGACAATCTGCTGGATGTCGAGGAGTTCCTGGTGAACTCGCTCCAAGTCGTCGAGTTCGTCGGGCAGGTCCTGGTGCTCAGCGAGCTTCAGCTCAACCTCGGACACGACTTGGGTTCCCTCCTCAATGCCAGTCACAACCATCTCGACACACTTCATTCTATATAAAGTAAATGAAAAAGACAAGTGTCCTTATTCCTACGGCAAAATATTCGAAAGGCGCGTTCCGATATCGTCACGTGACACTGGTAACTGCATTCCGGAGCTAAATTCCTGCTCAAACCAAGGGTAACTCTCCATAAAGCTGACATACCGTTCGATATACACATGCGAGAGGGCCCAGATGCGATCCCATTGTTGCGTAATGGACTCGACCTGGCGTTGTATGGCAGGCGTTCGTCGGGTCAAGTTCTGGTAGTTCTTCTGGATGCTTTCAACCTGAGGCAGGGGCAGTAAATGTCAATCAGTATCGCATAAGTACAACTCAATTGCCAATGCAATCGAGCAATAAACATTTCTATCTTTCCACTGCTCTCTCCATTTATACAAATCTATACTTATCTATTTCTCTTTCCATCTGTATCTATTCTCTCTCCATCTGTATCTATGCTCTCTCTTTCCATCTATCTGCCTAGCTATATACCTAGCTATCTACCTACCTACTACCTAACACTCTCACTCTCTCTATCCGTCGATCTGTCCATCTATCCATCAAACTATCCATCTATCCGTAAATATATCCATCTATCCGTAAATATATCCATCTATCCGTAAATATATCCATCTATCCGTAAATATATCCATCTATCCGTAAATCTATCCATCTATATACTCTCTATATATCTCTCTATTCCCTCCATCCATCTCTCTCTCTTCTCCCTCTCCCCCTCCCTCCCCTCCCTCCCCCTCCCCTATCAAGCCGCACAGCACCACCCTCGTCCTCACCTCCAGCTCGTGCGAGGAGAGGTCGTTCTCGAACTGCTTGTGCTCGATGACCAGCTGCTCGAGGAGGTCCAGGTCCCGCGGGATGGCAGCAAGGCACCGTTGGATGAGCGTCTTCTCCATCATGTCGAGGTACTCCTTCAGGCTGCTGCACTGGTCGGACAGCACCGCCCCTGGCTTGGGCTCTGGGGAGGAAGGCAAGGGATTTGCGAATCACGTACAGTGTTAAAGTAATGTAATGTCTGTGGGAGTTTATTACACGTGGAGGTAGTTCACTGTGAGGAGGTAATGATATAGGCATAAAAGGTTTCGATATAATCTTCAATAAAGTGTTTAATGTTTTTTTAAGATTTATATTAAAAGAAACATTTTAACTGTAATCAATCTTGTCCATGAGGCAAATCCAGTCTCCATTATATAAAGTAAAAAAAGGAACAAACTCTTACTGAAATCAGCTATCAAATATATGAATTACTTCAAAATGAATGGATCTGTATCTGGTCTACTCAACCCATGAAAAATATACCTTCAAACACGTTACAAAAACAGCTAAACCCGACGAAAATATATTTATGCAAAGTTAGACTACCGTGAATATACAAGCTAAGGTTAAGCAATGCAGTCCCAGGTAGTCTGGTTCCAGTTTTCTATTTTTCGACGAGAGAGGGGATACTATTTCAAACATGACTCACGCAAGGCGTATACTTCATTTTATCGTCACTTCATCGTTTAGGCTTCATCTTAAGGCTTTAGCTACACGATTAGACATGAAGGAAAGTGTGACGGGAGAGAATGCCACGACGTGCACTGTTCGAGGTAAATTCAACGCCAGAGACAGACATCACAGTCTAAAGTTACGACAGTCGGCTCAAGTGGTTTTATTCCAGGCGCTCCAATGTCATTTACTCGGCCGCAGCTCAGCGTCTCAGTGTCTCAGTGTCTAAGCTGCAATCAAATTCATCGTGAACAGCAATAACATGCACACTGTCTCTTCATTAGTATACTAATGAAATCGTTAAATAAAATATATCTATGTTTACATCTTGATAAACCCATGACGCGACAGACTACATTACATTGGTACCTATCGAGGAGAAATATTGGCAAACAAACAGTTAAAGGCTCCTTATATGTGCATTATTGGTGTTTATACTTAACTGCTCCGTTACTTTACAAAAATCCTTGATCAGTTTGCATGACAAATCTCGAACTACGCAGGTGTGGCCAGACAGCGGAAAGAAATCACGCTGCATATGCTCAAACGAAAAACATATTTTACCTTCTCTAGACACGTCCGCTTCGTGGAAAGACGAAGAAAAGCCGCTTTCATTTAAATTTCCTGTTTCGTCCAGATTTTCTGAGGTTTCGAAGAAAGGCTCGTCGTTTGCACTGCCTTTCTTGTCATCATGGCAACTGCATTTGCACTGTGCATTCTCACACACTTTAGAATTCTCCGCTAAAACGACTTTGTGGAGGAACAACACGGTTCCCTCGAGGTATCCTTCGGTATCCTCGGCTGCTTTCTTTAATCTACATTTAAAAATCTTCCCTTGAGTGTCCCAGATCTGCCCCAACACAGACATATACCCGTACGGCGGAATCATTGTGGACTTTTCACAACCGAAAATATCACAGCAACGTAAAGACAAAACACACACAAGGCTTCTTTTTGGCACACACTATGGTTTCAACAAAGATTGCTATTCACGTCGCTAAATATCACAAACGGTGTTTAGAGAATGCAGTGGAAGCACCAAGGAGGAGCGAATGACTGACAACATGACTGGAGGGAAGCAGCCATGTTGGAAAACTCTAGACGACGTCCACCAGTGCTGCCCTCTCTCGCACTCTCGCACTCTCCCTCCCTCTCCCTCCCTCTCGCTTGCTCTCCCTTCTAGTTCCCGTTTTCTCTCGGAAATCAATCCAGACTGCAGTCCCCGCCTGAGTCATCCTACAGCTGCATTATTTCAGCCAGGACAACAACATCCTTGCATGAGGAAACTTAACCGCGGAGGCAGTATGGATGAGGGTACAAATGTACTGAAGGTACACATTTATTTTACCGACTCCAAAATGACTTCCAATGCATGCCAATTTCAGGCAGTTCTTTACACCATGCATATGGATTATCTAACGAAACACTAAAAAATCTAAATAATTGTGGTTTTCCCGTTTAGATATATACATATATTTTTTTCTCTCTCTCGCACGGAAACAAAACAAAGTACAGTCAACATTTAAAGGGGGCATTATGATATTTCTAAAGGACATATTACTTTATCATAATCTCCCAGCGCGGAGCGACGGCACTATACATCATATCATATATATTTGAAAGGTTAACACTCACCGGCTGCACGACGCTCAAATTCATCGAAGAGTCTGTTGACTTCATCGATCTCTCGCTTCAGTCGTCTCAGCTGGGGATCGTTCGGGTCTCCTTCTTGGATCAATTTCTCAGCGTCTTCGTTCAGCGCCTTACGGATGGCATTGCGCTGCTCTGCTCCCATCGCAATGAACTGTGGAGAGGAGGTCAAGCCATAGATGTTATTTACGAAGTACCATATCATAGTTCCGATGGCCTTTACACCACAGATAATTTGTCAGGGAGTTTGTGAGAAAAAAAATACATAGCTCTCGCAAGAAGTGTACCTGAGCAAGATCCCAGCTCTTCACAACCTTGATGGTAGCAAAGATCATGTTCTGACGCATGCGCAGCTGTTTCTTCTGCCAGAGGGCGATGCACCTCTCGTACTGGCGCTTGAGCTTTTCGGCGGCGTCGATGGCCTCCTGGTTGGGCGGCGGGATGGTGAAGATGACGCCTGGCACCATGCCCTTGCTGCCCGAGCTCGTCACCACGCTCCACTTGACTCTGTTGCTGTTGTCATGCACAGTGCAACGCTCGCCCTTGTTGATGCTCATCTGAGAGGAATAAACGAGCGCGTGTTGACTTTAAAGTGCTACAAGAGCGTGGGATAAATGGCGTGTCAAGTGTTAGTCTTTCCTCATGACGCCTGTTTCGGAGTTTTGGCAGCGGATAACCAAGTTCATTTCAATTACCTGTTTCGATTTGTTTTATTCTTAATTGACGAAGAATCATAAAAAACAGTATACTTACATCCATCTTTTTGTAGTTGCAAATTGCAGTGACGGACGTAGGCTGTCTCAGCGTCTGTCGGCGTTGCTTGAGAGGGACAACGGACTTGGCCCTGTTGATCAGCTCATCCACGGTCGAGTTGAACTGGGACAATTCTTCCCGGATGTCTTGCATCTCGCGCAGGAGCTGTTCGCCGTCATCCAGACCGAAGTCCGTCGTCGAATAGGTGGTGTTCAGCTTCTCGTCTTGTCTGCAAGTAAATTTAGAAAAAGATATATACCTAGTAAATAAATTCACTCGTTTTCTGTCTTTTTTTTTTGACAAATACTGATATTCCTTCGACAGAAATACTCAGCAAAACCATCGTGAAGCAGAAACTCACGCCATGATCCACTGCTCGGCGTTAGCGATGTCAGTGAAGAAGGTGTGGTAGTGGGAGGCGTGCTGGAGGTGCGTCTCGAGGCACAGGGTCAGCTCCAGGAGCCACTGCCACTGCGTCTGCATGGCCGCCAGATACGCCTCCACGGTCTTGCTGGCAGGATGGTGTCCAATGACCAAGCTGTTGCCACGGTCTTGTACGGCGCTAAACTGCACCTCTCTCTTTTCGAGTTCGCTCATGAGTTTCTGCGAGTGTTATAAAAAAAATGAGTTATTAAAATGCCAATGTATATAATCGTCATCATAACATCAAGCATACTTGTTGTTTAAAATACTGTATGTGTATAGGTAATCTTTATTTTTCCGCGTGAATATACGGAATATCTTACCTCATAGTATCGTTCTACGTCATTGATGTTCAAGCTCTTGTTAGCCCAGTCTCTGTTCAGCTCTTGTTCCTCGCGTTCGTTGAGCCAAATGAGCTCCTGTGTTGCAGCTTGCAGGAAATCCAGGAGGCTGTGCAAGTCTGACACACGTTTGTTGCTCAGAGAGAGAAGCTCTGCATAGATCTTACGCAGCTGAGACAACAGGTTGATGTATACCTGCTGCTCCTCACCGCTGAAGTTACTCTGCGAGAACAAAACAAATTACATACTCTCACACGTCCTAATTACACAGGTTAATCAAAATCATTCATACTAATGCCTAATAAAAACAACAGAATCAATCACAACTCACAACTTCACAAAAATACATTTCGCTACGTAATAAACACACATTACCAACGACAGCACAGAGATTTCAACGAAACGAAAGTAACAATCAATACACAGTACAGCGGGGAGGGGGAGGCGCTACTTCCTCCTCCCTCCCCTCCCGCCCTCCCACCCTTTCCCCTCGACAGCCTCCAGGTCGCCCCTTATTACCTCCTCGGCTGCACACTTGTCGACATTAGTGTGGAACTGATGGATGATCTTGTGCTCTTTCTGGTGGCTGTCGTACTCCTTCTCCACAGCTGCCAGGTCATTGCCGTACTCGCTGTCGTTCAACTTTTTCTGCGGGGAGGAATGATACATCTTGAGTCCCTTTACTATATTCCATGTGTATCCTTCAATGTGTATGGTTCACGCAAGTATCGCTCTTATTCTTATCGTAGATCAAGAGCATAAATAAAACACTGCTACTTACAAGTTTGTCTTTGCACCAGTTGATACACTCCTGGAGGAACCGGAAGTGTTCGTTCGTATCGACAAGTCGGGATTCGGAAACAACTATTCTCTTGGTGGTGGTGTAGGATTCTTGTTGGGTAAACGATCTATTGTTAAGAACTATAAGCAGGCGGTTCTCGAATAGGGTCCTCACACTTACGTATCGTTCTTCTAGTTTCACAACCCTATGGGGAAAAAAATTGAGATTAAAATATTAAATACAGGTGCCAGGATGTATCAAACGTATAAACACACCACCATGATGGTCATAGTTAGCTTTACGGAATCAAAAAGATAGACAAATTTCTACGGGCATTGCCTCCTCGGCCCGCCTCAACCCTCGCGACCTCCCCGGGCGCACGCACCTCTTGTGAAGCGTGGGGGCCTCGTGGTATTTCCCGTCGCGGAGGACCTTGACGTCTGAGTGCAGGGTCTTGATCGTATCCTCGCACTGAGCCAACTCTCCGTCCAAGGCATCACAGTTTCGTTTGGCATCCATGGGGTGGAGTCGCTCCACTCTTCTCGCCTCGTCCTCGATGCGGATCTCGACCTCCTCCAGAGTGATCTCGGTCTGCTTGATCTCGCGGTGGACCTTCTCTGCCAGCCGCTGGAGTCTGTCGGCACTGGGGTAAACAACATGAAAGTAAGAGAAAACCGAACAAAGAAGAATTATTATTATTTACACAAGTCTCCCCCCATTACCTTGCACACTAAACCACAGTTCCTTTCACCATCTGCTTACCCGGACAAGGAATCGTGTAAGGCATCGTCTCTCTCCTGGAAGAGCGACATGAGCTTGTTCCACTCGGCGTCGACGTTGTTGTAGTGGAGTTCAGGAGCCAGCTCGTCCTCCAGAAAGCCCGTGCCGTCGAGGAGCTTCTGGATCTCTCGGTACAAACGCTGACAATTGTTTTTGTCGCGCAGTCGAGGAGGAACTTCTTCTTGTCGGAATCTAGACGCAGAGAAAAATACGTCACATGAATGATGATGATAATGAAAATAATAATAATTATAATAATAATAATAATAATAATAATAATAATAAAATAATAATAATAATAATAATAATAATAATTTAATAATGATGATAATAATGATAATGATAATGATAATAATAACAATAACAATAACAACAACAACAAGAATACTACTACTACTAATAATAATAATAATAATAATAATAATAATAATAATAATAATATCAATATCAATAATAATAATAACAACAATAATCAGTAACAATGGTAAACGGATCGTCCTCCCGACCTGGTGCTCTCTTGGGCCATTCTCTTGAGTTCGATGGTGTTTGAAGGGAAGTGGCGGTCCCTCATGATGGAGGTGTGTTCGCGGATCCAGTGAAGCAGTGTGGTGGCCATTTCTCGGTACTCTTCTAGCTTGCGTTGCGCCTCCTGTCGCCAAATAGGTACACATATTTAAATCTCGTACAGGTACAGCATTCGCAACTACAAATTATAGCTTTACTATATCATATAACTCAGTATTTTTCCTTATTATAAAGAACAGCTGAGATAGCAGTACTTACAATGTTGAACAAGGGATGAATAGAGGGTGGCTCTGGGAAGATCTCATAGAGCTGCGACACGTACGTAATCAACGACTTCTCGTCTGGTTCCGGGGTATCAACATCTGTAGGGGTTCAGAGGAACATCAGTAACAGCGTTCGTTATCATTCAGTTTTCATAACCGTGTACTGTTTGCCACAAACATATGTAGTAAAAGAAAAACTAAAAGAAGAATGAAAAAGAACTTTTTAAATCGCCATGAATACTTCTTTTTTAAACAAAAAATAAACCCCAAAACAACGTCAGTCATAAAACCAACCGAACTTTCAACCCACACCCCATCCCGCACGGAATACCAACCAGAGAGTGCGTGTGGCATGACCCGAGGGAACGTTTGTAGCGGTCCCTCCCGACGGTGAGTCACAGCGAGGCGGCGGCGGCGCGTGTGCGGTCCTCGCCTCCCTCCGTGCCTGATACTTATCTCGGCCCCATCCTCACCCTTTCTTCCACCTCGCCCGCCGTGTTCTCACCTCTTCCTCCCCGCCTTGCCGTATCACGCTCTGGCGTATCCTCTCCTCATTTTGTAAACAGTTGCCTTATCGTCATCCTAAGCGCCCCCAGCTCTTCGTTTCAGTTTGATATGAACAGTTCTGGTCGCCTGCTAACATTTTGTACCTGCGCTACTCCCGTATCGCCCCTCTCGCTCCAAGCCAGCGCATGGCGGCCAAGGTCACGTGGGACAAGAGCCTTGGCAACACCAGCCGGCCAGTACTGATCATTACATATTTGTCTCGCATCCATATATGAATGCCAACGCGAGCTTTACATTCACAGCCCGGCGTCGCTATAATGTCACATAAACAGACAGGTTTTGCAAACGCGACAGACCTCTCGGAGCTATGGCGAGAGCTTCCAGTAACAACACTTACGAGCGAAATTCCCTCGCATGTAACAATCGATCTGTTAGACTACTGAATTTCAATTATACCCTCGTCCTAAAAGTATACCTCGTTTTTTTCCTCTCTTCAAAAGCATATCCAAAAATAGCAAACTGAGCCCCGACCCATCACCTTCGCCTCCCCCGCCCCCCCGCGTACAGCCGACCCGCACAAAACCCGAAAGCCTCCGAAAGTACTTAAAAGGGAAGCCCCGATCCCCCGGTCTCGTAAACACAGCGTCCCACCGGATAATTTACTACCTGTACATCCCACTCTCATCGCGCATCAACGGCGCGTGTCCTTTTTCGGCCATCGGGCATAAAATAACTTGTCGTAGCCCTTCCCCCCCCCCCATCCTCCCGGATTCCCTCCCCCCTGCCAATCTCGCACTAGGGCTCTCGATTAGCTTGTCCGCCGGTCATACAATATCTTAATAATCACTTGGACTTTGAAATCCTCCAGCAATGAACTCGCCTAACTCGTCTGTTGAGCTTTCAAGTTGAATATATCATCCCCATTTCTTTACAGTGTGTGTGTGTGTGTGTGTGTGTGTGTGTGTGTGTGTGTGTGTGTGTGTGTGTGTGTGTGTGTGTGTGTGTGTGTGTGTGTGTGTGTGTGTGAGTGTGAGTGTGAGTGTGAGTGTGAGTGTGAGTGTGAGTGTGAGTGTGAGTGTGATGTGCATGTGCGTGTGCGCGTGCGTATGTATGTATGCATGTATATGTGTATGTATGTATGTATGTATGTATGTATGTATGTATGTATGTATGTATGTATGTATGTATGTATGTATGTATGTATGTATGTGTGTGTGTGTGTGTGTGTGTGTGTGTGTGTGTGTGTGTGTGTGTGTGTGTGTGTGTGAGTGTGTGTGTGTGTGTGTGTGTGTGTGTGTGTGTGAGTGAGTGCGTATGTGTGTATTCGCAACGCGCCATTTACCCCTCTCTCATTTCCCTATATTCGTTTCTCCTCCCTTCGTAACCCCTCTTACCCCCATCCCCCCCCCCCCGCCCTATTTCAATCGCTGAACTTGTGAGCCTGTGCTCGTACCAACTCGCGAAAAGCTTGCATTAAAAAGGACCTGATTTATAACTCATCCTCGAGACATTAAGTACATAATATTTTTCCTCATACTCCCATCCTATATCAACAAACGATTAACATAAAGCTGCATTTATTTTCCTATAATGCCAATCAGTACAATGCGAATGGCTAATAAAAAAAATGATTAATCACCGAATTAAAAATTAAAACCTAACCCTCCCTTTGTAAACGACTATCCCCTACATCAACACGCCACAGCTGACAGGGTAAACAAACAAGCCACGTCTCACGCGGCGGCACCTCGTTCCCAGCGCCGCCCGCGTGCATACTCGGGGGGTAAACGGCCTGCACAAACAAGCAAATCCCAGCTATCCCTAATCGTATCACGCCCACGCCCAAAACGCGGTGCAAAAACTGGCTCTGGGTCACCAGGTCCTCGGCCTAACCGCCTAAATAAGGATAAAAGTGAAAGTCACCCATCGTGTATAGCGAGTGTTTGTGGGGGAAAGGGGGAGGGGATCACACGGGCCCCCTCAGGTGACAATAAATCAATATGTCTCTTTAACAAAAGTGTAATTCACAACATTTTTGTTGGTGGAGTCGTATGGGTATGTATAAACAGGTCGTTATATGGTTCGCTGCGGTCAATCTACCCTTTTAAACGACGTGTATGGTGTCAGTGTTGAACAGGTGTGGATTCTATGGCGGCAGTTCAAACAGCGCACATGTTCTCGGCTGGTGATTTCCGACCTCCTTTCAGCTAAGTCATTGTAGGCTAATCCAGAGTTAATCGCATCAGAATAGGCAATGGTTTACTCACAGAGAAACTCTACTTGCTTAAGCCAAGCAAGGGTCCATAAAAACAGATAACCTATTGTTGGCAACTGCTTGAGAGCGCCCCTTCTATGGCCGAACAAGTATTTGTAAGATGATTCTACAAGACCTTTCTTTGCACCCCCCCCCCTTCCCTGGACATCGTCCCTTCACCACATAGCTGCTCCTTTTCGTCTTACGTACGGCCAAGAAGCCCTGCGCCTGCAATAGACGATACCGTGCAAAAGCATACCAAAATAATGTTGTAAATAGGTAAATGATTAGACTGAAATATTGATGAACACATATAGCCCGAGGTCCCCACGCGATCACTCCGCCCTGCTAATGAACGAGCAACCCAAATTATTACTCATTACAACACCCAAGCAAATCGCCTTGGCTTTAGGGCGTCGAGAAACCTGCCAATCATCATGACGCAGCCAATCGAGCGGTAAAACAGCTGTTTGCGGAGGAAGGGAAGAAGGAAGGAGATTTCGTCCCTCCTGCCCGTCTCACATTCACCCATCCACTCAGTCAGTCAGTTCACTAATTATTAGCTTCCTCACTCACCCAGTCTCTCTTCTTCTCCCTCTTCCTCTATCTCTCCCTCTCCCTCCCCATCGCCTTGCCTAAAACTGACACGCCCTCCCTGCTATAGCCCACTGATGTACCCGGGGCTCCATCTGAATCTGATTATCGGCTCCGGTCTCTTGGCGAGAGTCAACAATGAGAACGGTCTCAGAATAACATGATTCTGATGTGCCTCGTAGATAATTATCCATTTTGACCTTTATTCTTCGACCCAATAAGACTCGTGACATTCTTCTGACCTGTCTCTGGCCGAATAATTATGTAGGTGTTGAGGCAAACCCATGTGGGCTGAATTACACATACTGTTTCACCTCGCGTCGGCGTGGTTGTGGGCGTGGGCGTGGATGTGGGTGCGAGTGTGGCCGTGGTTATTGGAACGGTAGTTTAAGGGAGGGCGTAGACAGGGCTATGTAGTTCACAAGCTGATCCCCGAGCCGAGGCGTCATGGTTATTCTTGGAGGGGCGTAGGCTCTTTGTTCTTATCTAGCGTGGTCAAACCTTCAATCCCAGACCGAACAACAAAAAAAGATCTATAATTTACCTCCCACCGTACCCCATAGCTGATGACGTCACCGCGGTCACAATTGATAAACTTATAGCGTAATAATCATCGCAAAAATCCCCACCTACAATCCTACCTTAACCTCGAACCGGCGAGCAAGCCAGTAACTCATCACCATACCGTTTAAACCCCCCAAACCCTCAGGACCAGAAGTCGAACCCCCTCAGCCAACCCCGCTAACCCCCTGACTCCCTCCCGGCCCACTGCACCCTCGCAGGCACCTCGAAGAACTCACCTTCAGGGTCGAGAAGTCGTGTGACGCCGTACTCGCGCTCCATGACATTAAAGGCTGTTTCAAGTCGCTCTCTGGGAGACCTCTGGCGGAGGCCACGCCAATCAACCAGGTCGGGTCTATCGGAAGGGAGAGAGAAAAGTGAGATTAGCAACGGGGGAATTCCGTGATAAAAGGGCCTCCGATGGGAAAGCTTATCTAGAATTTGTTAGTAGAAACAAAAAGTATAATCAAATTAAAATCTATTTTTAGTCTTCCAATATTTTTCTTTGCGTTTAAAATTTGATGACAAAAGACTACACTGACTCAACTCAACACGGAAACCTCAACATGACACAAGCTGAAAAATAACTCTTTCACATGCTAAACAATGTTCCACGGATTTTACGTTTCATGGATGAAATCTTATCCATAATGATCTGAAAAAAGGAAAATCAACTGCCTGGAAAATGACGAGGTAAATCAACACAGTTCAGAGGTCAGAAGGAACAAAAGTCGATACAGTAGCGTTAGCTCGTGTTTATACAGCACATGCAGGTAGGCATGCAAGGTACCAGACAGTTCTACTTACACATTCAACACACACCTGTAACCAACACACTCCGGGAGAAACAAAACATAATTAAAATATCCACGTAAATCGGAAGCCAGGATTAATCAAAATGGAGAAAAAAAACGTAAACACAAAATACGATGAAGGATATTTAAAAAGGGCTATCAGCAATCCTTCTTTCGAAAGATGAATATCAAAATGACACGGCACATTCTGAAGAGTTAAAACAGAATGCAAAAACCTCGCAGACGTGAAGGACGGAGGGAGGGAGGGACAGGGCGATAACAGGGGAGGGGGGGGAGAGAGACAGGGAGAGGGAGAGAGCCAAGGACCCTAAGATGGGGCACCAGTCACCGCACGCCCACACCTGCAACACGCACGCCCACACCAGCATTCCTCGTCAGCCTACGCCAACATTCCATTAGGCGCTCGGCGAACCGTTCTCGTTATAAAAACACACACACCTTGTTAATCGTTCGCCAACCCACTGTCATGAATATACTCGCCTTTTTTTCTAAAGCAGACGCAAACTCCCACTATTGTGTCTACATGCACACCAATACATATACTACTCAAACACACAATGAAATACATAATGCGTGAACATTAACATGAGCAAATGAAACAAATACACATATATAACCATAAACACGTACACGCATCGCATCCTTCTCTATACGAAAACGTTCTTCAATCCCATCGACTTCTTTCCCCACACACAATCCGCGAAAATAAAGCGAAATTCCGTGCCAAACCCTATCTATTAACATTTATCTTGCTCCCAACCTCTGACTGAAGCAATTTCACACACAAAAAAAGCGGCTGAGTTTAGAGTAATAAGGCGTGATCACTTAACAAGCCTTGCCATCACCGCAAACACAACCTGGAAGCCCCTGGAAGCCCCTGGAAGCCCCCGCCACCGCAACCAGTCAGTCGTACCACACACACACACCAGGCAACCTGTCTCATGGCATTCTTCTCCGGGTACTAAGCATTCTACGCTCTTACTATGCACTGTCTGGCAACAAATAGTAGTTCCTGCCAATCTAATCAGAGACTGAAATGTATTAACTCACACACTCTGCATAATTTACAACAGCCATTCAATTTATTCTACAGTTAACAACTTTAATAGAATATTATTCAACTTTTCTTCAATGAAGATTAAAACTACTGTACAGTACAAGGTTTCCAGGGCAGGGCATTTCTAATCAGGTTTTCCATTACGCTAAACTTACAAACCGGAAGGCAAACTAAATAGCCTTGAACTATGCTTATACATACATCTATTCATTCATTCATTCGATATACTCTCTCTCTCTCTCTCTCTCTCTCTCTCTCTCTCTCTCTCTCTCTCTCTCTCTCTCTCTCTCTCTCTCTCTCTCTCTCTCTCTCTCTCTCTCTCTCAAATTGCCCATTACCAACATCTACTCGAGCACAGCCCCGCCGTTCGAGCTCGTACCAGCGCAACATTTCCCTTCTAAAAGGCAATGGCCCCCAAACTAAAGTGCACAAAAGGACACCATTCCTCACGGCAAGCCTGCACCAGGAACAAGAGTGCACAGATCACCAGGGGAAGGGGAAGGGGAAGGGGAGGGTGTGGAGGAGAACAGGAGGGAAACCACGGCATAAGTATTGGTGATAGGGTTTCGGGGACCCCTCAAAAAAAAAAAAAAAAAAAAAATCAGGGATGGGGATTGGGTGGGGAGACGGGAGGGAGGGGAGGAAGGGAGGGAGCTGGGGAAGAGGACTTACGGCGCGGGCTCAGGACCCCCTCCGTCAGAACCTTTGGAGGCTTCATTCCTGGAGGCGCTTCTGCTTCGGATGACCTCGCTGGAGGGGAAGAAGACATGGTGACGTCACGAAGGCCAGGTCAAGTCAGATGGTGGGCGTGACCCGCCTGCTCTCGCTAACACTTACATACACTACTGCTATGGCTGGACTAGTTAGTGGGCAAGTGACCAGCAGCTGTGGTGGCTATTAGCTTCGTTTAGTTACCTCAGAGAAAAATCATCTGAACATGCACTCCTCTAGCCCTAAATGTGGAAAAAAAAGCTTGAGCTAAAATAATAATAAATAAAAAATAATTAATGAGCAAGTTAACATCTAGTTTATTTCCTCTTTATTATTTACAGACTTAGTGAAATAAGCAAGCGGGAAGTGTTTAGATAAAAGTTGACAGTCATGCAAATCAAGCAGACGGAAGGAAAGGGAACGGAAACGGCCTAGGGAAAGTATAACAACAGCAATAATAATAATAATAATAATAATAATAATAATAATAATAATAATAATAATAATAATAATAATAATAATAATAATAATAATAATAATAATAATAATAATAATAATAATAATAATAAAAATACTACTGCTACCTTTGCGAATAATAAAAACATAAATAAGTGCCCATAATTCCTGAAACCAGCATCCCCAGCACAACACTCCTAAAAGCACTAACATTTACTGCACTTGATCTAAGCACTAGAGCAAACAGAGGAACAGTAAAAATAATAATGCGAGAATTGGGAGGGGGGGGGACTATTGTGCCTGACGTCATGCATGGGGATAAAAGCTCGTTCCTCTGTTCCCTGTTCAAGATAAAAGCTGACTCTGCAACTATCGTGATCAGGCTGACCTTACCGGACTCCTCAACAACGGGAAAAAATATCTATTGTTCTTGTCCCCTCTTCACAGGGAAAAATATCTATTGTTCTTGTTCTCTCTTCACTATCTTTCTCTGTCTCCCTCGTTATCCCTAATCCCATCCATTCCTTAACAGTTAGAGACTTCAAGAACTAAATATTCCAAAAACCTATTCTCGTCTATTCTCTCCTCTTGGCATCTATCATCTGTTTACACTTATTCTCTTTATTTTCACACCCATTAAATCTCCCATTATGCTCTCCGCTTTACGCTAAACACCCCTTCATACTTGGCTAATGAAATTTACACAGACATCCGTCCTGCTTGAGACGATCCGAATCAGCCTCCTTACCCCTTAGAGCATGCAAATGGAGAACAAAGGGGAAAACACCAACAGACAGTGATATACGACACAATCTTATCTTCAGCCTGAGGAACCATCATGGTCGAAAATCCCTAGACAAAGGATAAATCTTTGGGACAAGATATTGTCATGCAAGAGATATAGCTTGTGATAAATCGGACAAAGAGTTTTTTTGAAGTTTGTTAACTTTTAAAAAAATCTTACCCGAAGGGAAAAAAAGAGAGAGAGAAGTGTGTAAATAATGCATTAAACATTGCAGCCAAATCGTGAAAAATGTAAATTGCAGTTAATGCTGAAGGGGAAAAAAAGGAAAATAAGTCATGTTATTCATCCGACGGGATGGGAACAAGGGGGCAGGTGAAAGGGGTCAACCAGGGATAAGCATGGAATACAACAAAGGAAAAATAATATGAAGAAGGGGGCACTGAGAATAAAAGGAAAGGGAGACAAAACTGCCTTCAAAACCTATCTATTTTAAGGCGAGGCAGGACACCAAACTAACCTGTTCCTATGAATGATGGCGACGAAGGCGAGGCCGTCCCTCCAGGAGGTGGTAAAGTTCTTGACGTCGACATTGGGGTACTTGTGGGTAGTGAGGCGCGCCCACCGCAGCAGCGCCTCCTTTGCCGTCAGGTTTTCCTCCTGACCCACCATGATATCCGAGATCTGGAAAGGGGAGGCAAAGGGAAAAGGTTGTAGTTCACTATAGAATACAGTCTTCTGGTTTTGGTGCGATGGTGATACGATGAATCAGAGATGAGAATCAAAAAGGTTTGTGACATGGCCTAGGACCTTGCATATGAGAACGGTTACGAAGGTGAAGTTATATATTCGTTCTAAAACAAGAAACAACTGCATCGCAACGGTGCTTTCGCGATTGAGAAGCTGCCATTTTCACGATCGAAGGCAGATCTCTCCCCTCTCTCCTTCACATCTTTTCTCTTTCTTTTTTTGGGGTCATGTGACCACGAAGGCCATCTGAAAGTAGCGGTCCTAGAAAGGACAAGTTCTGCAGCCGAAGTGGCATCGTTGAGTCATGCACCGGCCAGGATACTGGGTCAAAGGTCGGCTCCTGACTTGTGACGTCAGCGTCTATTGACCTGGAGGAGCCTGGAAGTCACGCTTGCTCCTTGCCGCTCCTTCTAAGAGATAAATTAATATTCGTATACCACTAACTAAGTTTATTTCTCTATTCGTTTGTATTTGTGTGCAAGCGTGTATGTGTGGGTACGTGAATACGCATACCTATAAGCGAACACCAACCGCTTATTCTCCAAAAAATAACAACCGGAAAAATCAACATCGCTCGCGCAGCCTGTAAAGATGCAGAACACTCCCCCTTGGGCCGACGCGGCAGCCGGAACACGGTAATTTAGTGTCGAACGATCCGCCATCCCGTCAGGAGCTAACAAAGACGCCCGGGGATGATGTCAGGCGGAGAATACGCTCGCCTCTTCTCACTCAGCCACCGTGTTTCCTGCAGGATCCCTCTCCTCTCCTTCTTAATGGTCCTCATTATCATCATTTTCCTAATCCTCTCTTCTTTGTCCTTTATCACCCTTCCCTGCTTATTTCTCTAAATTTATCCCTCAAATGTTTACCTCCTTATCTCCTCCCTTCCCTTCTTTCCCTCCCAATCCCTCTTTCTATCTCTCCCACCCCCCACCAATGTCTCTGTCCCTTATCTGTCTCTCTCTCTCTCCCTCCCTTCCACCCACGCACAATCCTTCACTCGCCTCTCCACCTGCTCCCCCCCCCCCCGCGTTCCCACAATGATGCAGCCACCCTGCATGACACGCCCAATTCTCTTTCCTTCTCCATTAACAATTAACAACCTTCCTCATGTCAGGATGAAAACCACGACGGGGAAAATACAGGAGACATATATGCAAAATAAACAAACACACTCACTCTCAAAAATCACTCCCTCCTTCATAATTCTTCTCTCACTGTCCTTCTATCTCCCTCTATCTCCTCTTTCTCTTCCCTTTTCCTTCTCTTTCCCTGCCTCTCCTCCCCTCCGTGACTCATTCCTCGCTCAGATTTCCCAATGACGATGCCCATGTCACATGTCTCGGGCTCAGTTTATTATCCCGCCGTCTCCAATCATACTTTCTTTGTATTTATCTGTCTGTCTCTTCCCTTTCATGTATTTGGTCGTTTTTATTTCCCCGTTCGTACATAAAAATAAAATCCAAGTCTCATTAATCTTCATAATGCACATACGAAGAATCACGACAATAACAGACGAGAGAGAAAAAGAAAAAAAAAAACACTAACAAAGGTGCATGAAGGTGAGTCCCTCCCTTGCATGACAGTCGCACGGGAAGGTCAGGGACAATATTGCAGCCAATATTGACGTGATGAAAGATGATTCACAGAAATAACGAGGGAAGAGATTGTGGGAGGAAGGGATGGAGATACAAAAGGAGAGAGAAAGAGAGAGAGAGTTTGGGAAGTAAGAGCGCAAGAAGAAGAAAAGGGGGGGGGGAGAAAAAGACGAGGGAATACGAGAAAAGGGAAAGGATTGAGAGGAAGAGGTCGTTGGAAAGAGGGAAGGATGTAAGAGAGGGAGGGAGGAAAAGTGAGAGAATTGGGGGTGGGAAGAGAGAGAGAGGGAGGGGGAGGGGGAGAGGGAGGGGAGAGGGGGGAGAGGAAGGGGGGAGAAAGAGGGGTAGGCAGGTGGTAGTGTGACATCACCAGCCGAGACGTGGTCGTGGACTCGCATACCAACAGCCAGCGCTGCCAACATCGCACGCCTCCCACCTGACGCAAAGGTACCAACGCCATTTTGAGAAAGCGAAAGGGACTGAGGACGCAGGAAAAGGAAAAAGGGGAGGGCGAGGCCGGACAGGATGATGCAGGAGGGTGTGATGATTGATGGTGCGGAGGAAGAAACAGAGGAGGAGGAGGAAGAAACAGAGGAGGAGGAGGAGGAGGAGGAGGAGGAGGAGGAGGAAAGGGGGGAAGGAGGGAGGGAGGGAGGGAGGGAGGGGAGAGGAGGAGAGGGAGGAGGAGGAGGAAGGAGGAGGAGGAGGAGGAGGAGGAGGAGGAGGAGGAGAGAGGGAGGAGGAGGAGGAGGAGGGAGGAGGAGGAGGAGGAGGAGAAGGAGGTGGAGGAGGAGGAGGAGGAGGAGGAGGAGGAGGAGGAGGAGGAGGAGGAGGAGGAGGAGGAGGAGGAGGAGGAGGAGGAGGAGGAGAGGGAGAGAAAGAGGTGGAAGAGGCCAAGAAAGAGGAGACGCACCACAAACATCTTTTCCCCCGAAGTGACCGCCTTCCTTGGAATACATCGGCTTCCCAATCGCGTTCATGTCACCGTGACGTCACAACGCGCAAATTCGACACGATAAATCCAAACCAGCAACCGAAACATTTTTAAAAAGCAGCACGCAAGTTTCGTCCTCCTAAAAAAAAAAGAAAAAAAAGAAAACGCACGGCAACCCGATTCAGTCTCTCCGCCCAGCGCACGAAACAAGCAACAATGCAATTGCAGAAAACGGACAATTAGCGTCGTGCAATCAGTGCAGCTTAACGAGCCACTTTCCAAGGGAAGCTTCACGCCGGTGGACACAGAACCTGAAAGTAAGCTTTGACACTAGGCAAGTTTTCCTACTGCCTTCCGTTTTTTTGTCAAACTCTATTCTAATATGCATCTTTTTTAACTGTAAAAATAAAGAATGATACGAGAGACCCTGAAATAATGAAAACCAAGACGAAAAGTCCGGGTAGCAGTTTCCGCGATGCGACATCGACACGCGAAATCAAATAGCGTCAGAGATTCCACACCGAGCCGAGTCTTATTGTGTGTTTGTTTGTTTTTCTTAACATCTTCGTGTTGTTTATTTTCTTTTGCGTACCTATTCCGATAAAGCTTTCGCGAAGAGAGTGCATTATCCAGCCAATAATTTCGGATAATGCGGTTCATGTGATTGTCACTGAATTCTCGTGAAGAGAAATGGAGAAGCAGAAGCAATTACGTACAAAGTGAGAGGCAAAGAGAAAAGAGAGGCTGTTCTTGAAGAGAAAACTTGCGACAGGAGCGCACCCACAAAACTCTACCATCAAATCTTCTCACCGCGAGAGAGAGAGAGAGAGAGAGAGAGAGAGAGAGAGAGAGAGAGAGAGAGAGAGAGAGAGAGAGAGAGAGAGAGAGAGAGAGAGAGAGAGAGAGAGAGAAAGAGAGAGAGAGAGAGAGAAAGAGTGAGAAAGAGAAAGAGAGAAACTCAGAAACAAAAAAAAAGTAGTCAAATGAATCACGTTCGACTGGAAACGAAAGTGTTGCTCGAGTGCATGAGCCGATTCCGCTACCGCCATCGCCGCTACAGCCGCCGCTACAGCCGCCGCTACCGCTACCGCCCGCCCGCCCTTTTCTCTCCCCGGAAATCGGAACTCTTTTTATCATTGTTTTCCTCGTTCTCTTTACATACTCTTCTGATTCTTCAAAATCATCCGACAAAAGGCTGTTCGAATCTCTGCGAATTTGCGAAAATTTATTTCCGGATTCCGTGAACACTTCGTACCAGGAAGTTTTGAAGAGAAGAGAAAGGAGGAAGGAGGAAGGAGGAAGGAGGAGGAAGGAGGAAGGGAGGAGGTGGGAGGAGGAGGGAAGGAGGAAGGAGGAGGAAGGAAGGAGGAGGGAGGAGGGAGGAAGGAGGAGGGAGGAGGTGGGAGGAGGGAGGAAGGAGGAGGGAGGAGGGAGGAGGGAAGAGGAGGAAGGAGGGAAAAAAGAGGAGAGAAGCAGCATGCATGATGACTAGACGTGAGGAGGAAAATAGATCTGTTTCCGTTCCTTTCAGTAAGTTGACTGAGGCTCTGAAGGGAGGTGTGGCTTATGGATGAGTGGAAGGATGAGTGGAAGGATGGATGGATGGATGGATGAGTGGATGGATGGATGGATTGATAGATGAGTGGATAGATGGATGGATGGATGGATGGATGGATGGATGGATGGATGGATAAATAGATGGATGGATGGATAGACAGATAGATGAGTGGATAGATAGATGGATGGATGGATTGATAGATGAGTGGGGATGGGATGGGATGAATAGATGAAAGAATGAATGAATGAACGAATGGATGAACGGATGAGCGGAATGAACAGACAGCTGAAACAACAGAAGTGGATGAAGAGGAAGCGAAGCCCAAAATTCGCTCCTTGCCCCGGCTCACCCTTTCGTCCCGGGTGGAAGCAGCCAATTTCCTCCCAACCGGATGTTTACCGAAACCAGTACGAACGGCGAACCGGGTCAGCGGGGGGACAACCACCGACTTAGAGCACACGAAGAAAAGAAACAAAAAACACTGGTTACGAAGTCCCGACGGCCGTGAAATTCGCACGATTACGGCGCCAGAGTTGAACAATCCCCCCCTTAAACCCTCCCCTTGGACGAATATCATGAAACGCAGCAAAAGAATCCTAAAATAAGCCGGATAAGCCATTAAACAAACAACGACTCCAATGGCCGAAATAAACACACCAATACGCGGGCGAGTCTAAGCCCCGTAAAATATCCGCACCACAAGTGAACTAGATATGGCTTGCAGGCGTCATGCAGCCTGGAGTTCTAAGTGCTGGGGGGGGGGGGGGGTAAGAGGGAGGAAGAGGGGGGGTAAGAGGGAGGAAGAGGGAGGGGAGGAGAGGTAAGAGGGGGGGAGGAGAGGTAAGAGGGATGAAGAGAGAGGGGAAGGAGGAGGAGGAGGTGGATGAGGAGGGATGGGGAGGGAGGAGCCGGGGGAGGGTGAGGGGGAAAACCTGGAGCAAAGCGGGGAGGCGGTTCGCTGACCCCACCACCGTTATTTCCGCCGTGACCACCTTCACGCTGCGCTCTCCCCAGCGCCCATCGCAGCCCATCCGCCCACCGCCGCCTTGACGATGATCGGTAGGCCTCCTGGGCGTGATCTATTACTCGCAAATGCATCCACAGACAGCCAACCACCTCGACAAAATTACATCTCGACTAAAATCTTTAAAGGAATTACATACTCGCGCCACCCACGTGACCGGAAATAAGGAACAATGTCAAAAAAAAAATACAATAACACTTTCCATAGATCCCCACGCACATACGTACACACAGACATAAAAAAACGTACATGCAACTGCACCAAGTCTCTGACTCAGCCAAATCATCGCACACAAAAAGATAAACAGGTGGTACAGAGAGCTTAATGGCTGCGTCTTACGAAAATGACGGAACGAACGGTTTTGACGTCACGCGCCGGCCACGTCGACGAAAAAACAATCTTACGTCATTAGGGCCGCGTGCATGCAAATCCCCTCTCAGGCCCGCGGGGAACAAATCTCAGCTATAAATACGAAGTGTGTGTTTATAAATGACACGCAAGCCAAAAACAAGAGGTAATGACAAAGCTCAATTGCAATTACTATCAACATTATTATTTTTTACAATTATTGTCATCATTATCATAATTATTATTATCGCTACCTTTATTATAATTGTAATAATAATAATAATAATAATAATAATAATAATAATAATAATAATATAATTATAACAACAACAACAACAACAACAACAACAATAATAACAATAACAATCATCATCATCATCATCATCATTACTGTTATTACTGTCATCATCGTCATCATCATCATCATCATATAACTATTACCATTGTCATTCACATCATTATCATAAAACTATTATCTTTATCATCATAAAATTATCTTCCTTATCATCATCATAAAATTATCATCATCCTCATCATCATCCTCCTCCTCCTCATCATCATCATCATCATCATCATCATTATTATTATTATTATAATTATAATTACAACAACAACAACAACAACAATAATAATTCTAAACAAGTGTCAAAATCGATGACGTCATCCGAATTGACGACGGCCTTCAAGGTCAAGCGCGCATGAATTCGGTCACGACCGCGGATGCCCCGCTCATATGCGAGCCAAATAACCGCAGGGGCGCCTACAAAAACGACACCGCGCCATCGGGTGCACTCAGACGCTAACCTTGCTTCACCTGTGGTTCATCTGGTCTGTGATCTCTCTCAACCTCTCTTTCCTTCCGTTCGAACCTTCGCCTCTTTTCTCCATTTCTCCCCTTTCCATTTTTCATCGTCTTCACGCTTGCCCTTTTGACACTGATCTAATTAAGTTAATTGTATTAGCCGATGCTAAATTGCACCGTTATCACCATCACTCTTGAGGAAACAGGTGAACGTAAAGGAATTTCTAGATTCAAATTCTACTTAATACGTTAAATCGAATATTTCATAATTTTAGATGGCTTGTTTAAAATTCGGTTGTATAGTAAAAAAAAAAAAAAAATCCCACTAACGAGACCTTAGCGCAAGAAATTAAAACGAACTAGTGACTCGAAAAAAGACTACCTATACTCCTAACCTCTTGAGCGAGTCTAATGCCAGAACCACAAACATCCTCATTAGCGAGGTAATCCTTATCATCAAGTGCTTTCGAGGAGGAGAAAGTGATATGAAAAGAGACCGAGAAAAAGAAAAAAATGGAAGAGAGAGAGGGAGAGGGAGAGGAAGAGGGGGGGAGAGAGAGAGAGAGAGAGAGAGAGAGAGAGAGAGAGAGAGAGAGAGAGAGAGAGAGAGAGAGAGAGAGAGAGAGAGAAGAGAGAGAAGAGAGAGAAGAGAGAGAAGAGAAAGAGGCAAGAGAAGAGAGGGAGGGAAGAGAAGAGAGAGAGAGAGGAGAGAGAGAGAGAGAGTAGAGAAGAGAAGAGAAAGAGAAAGAGAGAAAAAGAGAAAGAGAAGAGGAAGAGAAGAGAGAAGAGAAAGAGAAAAGAGAGAGAGAGAGAGAGAGAGAGAGGGATATTCGCCGGCAGAAGTAACCAAATAAAGCATGATATTTACGTATGCCATTTCAGCAGGCCTGTCATCGCCGCACATGCCAATACCATAATTCCCATTCCCCTCCCTCCTCTCCCGTGCCATCTCCGCCCCGCAAGCCTCGTAACAGCCTCACACCCTCACCCCGCCCACCCTACCTCCGCACCAGCCCGGAGGCGACCGCGGAGAAGGCGCCGGGGATGAGTCGGATTACCATCAATTTGCATCTTAAGGATAGTGACGGAAAGGTTTACCCGGCGTCCTCTCGGGTGAAGGATGTATTCTACACATCCTTCTTGCTGTACATCCTTCCATCGTGTCGGTCTTACCAGTCCATCCCCTTCCCCCCCCGCCCCCCCCCCCCCCTCCTGGCCTGGCCGCTCATTCACTGGTCAATTGACTTTCACTTATTCACCTGCTGCCGCTCATTCAGTAGCTCGTCGCCAAAAAAGAGGAGAAACAAGTTCTCTTTTGCTTTTCAGATTACTGAGCCCTAAACAAGCAAAGCGTGTCAAAGCTATGATGCAAGCGATTGCCAATGGGAAATTAATTGTCTCGAAGGGACAATGTACAAAACCAAGGTTTATAGATTTAGTAAATTATTTCTTTAAAATGCGTACCTTCCTACAGTACTCTTCCCCATAGTGCTTTAACATTCAAGAAAGGTAGCGAGCCAAAGACGCACGTCAATTCTCCAAACAGCGAGATATAGGTGAGCGAGAAAGGCGGTCCTTGGGCATCGGGGGAACCTTACCCAGACGACCCAGCGCCCCAGGCAGTCAGCTGATGAAAGTAAACACAACCGGCGGTGGCGGAATGGGAGATGACCACGCCATATGAGAGATCAACCCTCAATTTCATTCGTACGTTGGGCTGGAAAGTAGATTATTCTGATACGTCATTCTGCTGCAAGGCGTGAATAATCGAGAGAGCCAAGTGATTGCAGCAAGAAGAGTTTATCGAAGGCGCAATTGATCGCCACGCCCCTTCCTTTATTCTACGGGACACCTGCCTGCCTCGACCACCTCACGCGGGTCCTACATGACTGAGCACTGAATCACTTCTACGCACCACACAATGCCCATATTCAGATCACGTTCCCATCACGATGCCGTAGGCTAGAATGAATTTGTAAATATTGGATTCCCCTGCCATAAAACAACAATGGAACAACACTCCCGAACACTAAAACATTTGTTAGTACCATCCGACGCTTCACCATCACTTAAAGGCAAAGTGAAACTCCCTCCTGAGAGTACAGTAATAAAAATAATTACTTCATACGGCAAGGTACGTGTATCTACTGCGAAATGCTTAGTAAATATATCTCCACGATAGTTAAGAAACCATTTACGGTAGGTTGGCTTCGCTAACACCTTTAACGAAGCCGAAGTGGCTGCAAAAGGTTAAGTTGAGATGTTCACACCCAACAGTTTCATCATCTCTATATATAAAATCCCCAACACTACGCATAAACAAAATGCCTTTGCTAAACGGCTTCCTTTCTCTTTTTTTCCCCAAACGTTTTGCTAAGCTATTCCTAGCTGTCGTTTCTGCCTTTCCTTTTCCTGAAGAACACAAAACAGCAACAAGCAATCATCACCTTGACCTGATTCACCCATTTTCGAGGAACTAATCAAATATACAGCTTAGAACCTAAGGACTATGTCACAACCCCAATCTCCGTGGGCGACGATTATCGCTCGTGTCGTAACTGATTCCCGAGGCTCCGATATACATGGACAGAGGTGCAGTATAATGTATGGCATGGTGAACAGAATGCTGGTGCTTAGTATATGCGGTATGGTGAATAGCCTAGCACTGTATAATGTAAAGAATGAGGAATCAAATGGAGAGTATGACAAAATTAACGAAAATAACAGCTGAGATTTGGGCAGAATCCGTTGAATGTTTAAGGGTGGCGTACAATAGGCCTACTTTCCCTCGGCCTCGTGATTATGCCCATTCCCCATGCCCCCCCTGCCCCCCCCCAACCCTACCCAATCCGCATCTGCATAAGAAGAATAGTTATGAAGGCTGTCTGAATTATGAATGCGTCTCCACCTTGACAGTTTCTGACATTCTTGAGTTTAGCACTGTATTTTCGCTATTCTTAGTTACACTGTGCCTTTTTGCATAGATATACGTGTTACCTAGGCTTACGTGTATGATTGTATATAGTAACACAAATAATATGATTATACATCTACCTGTGTACGGGTATTTAACTCTATATAGATATATACTTAATGTGTGTGTGTGTGTGTGTGTGTGTGTGTGTGTGTGTGTGTGTGTGTGTGAGTGTGTGTGTGTGTGTGTGTGTGTGTGTGTGTGTGTGTGTGTGTGTGTGTGTGTGTGTGTGTGTGTGTGTGTGTGTGTGTGTGTGTGTGTATATACATGTGTATATTAACATATATACATATACATACACACACATATAATGAAAAAAAGTTTTTGCATTGTGGGTTTTTCTACCACACACACGCACACACACATACACACACACACACACACACACACACACACACACACACACACACACACACACACACACACACACACACACACACACACACACACACACACACACACACACACATATATATATTAATATAATATTATATATATATATATATATATAATATATATATATATATATATATATATATATATATATAATATATATTATATATATTGTATATATATATATATATATGTATATAATATTATATATATATATATATATATATATATATATAATATATATATATATAATATATATTAATATATATATTATTTATATACATACATATAATATATTATATTATATAATACATACATAATATTATTTATTTATATACATACATATATATTTATATAATATATATATATAATATATATATATATATATATATTATATATATATCATATATATATATATATATATATATATATATATATATATATATATATATATATATATATATATATATATATATATATATATATATATATATATATATATATATATATTTAAGTATCTATGTATATATATATATATATATATATATATATATATATATATATATATATATATACACACATATGTATGTATGTATGCATATATGTATATCAAACGCTCTCTCTCTCTCTCTCTCTCTCTCTCTCTCTCTCACACACACACACACACACACACACACACACACACACACACACACACACACACACACACACACACACACACACACACACACACACACACACACAACAAAAACACGCCCGGCGCACGCACACGTGAACAGCCGCCTTCCGACCTTGCATCATGACGCCCATCTCGCAACGGTCAAGTTCAACAGCTACGCTATAACGGCCTTTGATCCCTACCTTCCACTTGCTTTCGCGAAAACCCCTTTTCGTCTTTCTCTGAAGGCCTTACGTGTTACCTAGGCTTTGTGATAACTGCCGTCCCTATCTGAAAAATCTTCCGAGTGAACGCCCACGACGGAAATAACAAATCAAGACGAGAAGAAAAAAAAAAGCAAACGCAACGTCTACTACCACGGAGGTGTAAGGATGACGTCACAGCGCACCAAATATGGGGGAGATGCTGCCCGAGGGATCGCCTCCTTATTTGGATAATCCGACCTGCTGCACGCCCGTTCCTGAGTCACGCCGCCCACATTGCTCCTACGCTCACGCCCACGTATGTTAGGAGTCACGCAAAGACAAACGTTTCGAAATACTACGTCTTTTTTGGCTGGAAGTATCGAGGAGATTCTAATGCGCTCATGTAGTTATCCTGGACGGCAAAAACGTGTTTTTTCTTGTCGCTAACGAAAGTAAAACTAGCGATTTAATGGCTACATCAAGGTCTATCTAGCAATTATCAAAATTCATGTTCGTGAATGTTCCCACGTGGCATAAAACCCTCAATTTCGCACGCTCAAACCCTTTTTAAAGGGAAGCAGCGGTAAAAATCTGACATGATATCCTGACACGTTCCTTGAACTTCTAGTGGCATGTATGCTCGGTAAAGTACTGAATGGTGTGTGCTAGAATCCGCACGCTAGACTCTAGTGCTGGAACGTTAGAAACGGAGCGACCAGGTGGTTTTATGACGCAGAGGATGAATGAGGCAGGGAACAGTAAAACATCGGAAGCAATACAAGTAGGCTTAATGATGGGCAGTCAGAGCAGAGTGCGGCAGCAGGTGTAGGGTGATGAAGGTTCCCAGGAGACATGACCCACCCACTCGGCCACACTTCCGCCAACACGCAAACTTCCCTTCCCGACAAACACGCCTCGCTGCCTCCCCGCCGACACGATCATGGCGCGCCGAGTGTTGACATTGAAATAAAGCGATTGCTCATGTGAACTTCGAAGCTAACAGGTTTTGCATGTCTCGCTCGGAGGGGAGCGAGTGTGCTGACAATCGTGAAATGCGGCAGAACACGTCGGCGTCGGGTGTCGGGTGTCAGGCGGCCCCGATCGGGCCTGGGCGCACCCGCCTGCCCCTCCCGCAAGCCCTCAATGAAACGTACCGCTTGCATCTTGGGCCTTTTGATGTTGCTTCGCGAGTGCCATCCCGACTGCGGCGTGACGTTGTTGATGTCCTCCTCGTGAGCGTCGGAGGTCTTGAGGATGGCCTCGGCCACCATGCGCTGGTCGCCACGGGTCACCGTGGTCGTCTTCTTCACCACTCTGGTCGTCACACTCTTGATCTTGCCACGACGCTCCACACGGGTGCTGTCTTGCCCACTTGCTGTTGTCTCCGTCGTGAGGCGTCTGTGGGTCAGCACCTGATGCAAGTCTGCATCGTCGTGGTCGTTGGCAGCCAGAGAGCCTGATCGCACTGACATTCGGTCGTTGTCTTCTCCCTGTCGTGTCCCCGACAGGAAGAGACGGCCACCGGGGCCACTACTACGCTGAAATCTATACATTGCAGGCACTCGTCACACTATCACTGATGGTCCTCACTAACACAGCATCACAGCACAAGTGGCAGTGTACAGGGAGAGGGACGAAAGGGGTTTGGCACAGAGGGGAGCGCGGCGAGCTGTGGTGGTGGTGTTGAGGCCGCGGCAGCCACACTGAGCCCCCGCCCGACACCACCTCCACCCCAAGCCCACCTCCACTCTCACTCATACATGGCTATTTTTGTTTCTCTCCTCTATTTACGCGTCATCGCGACGTTATGACTATTGCGTTAGCTACTGATTAATGCAGAACATCTTAATGCAAGCTGTTTCAAAAGAAATTAGCTCAGTAAAGTAAAATAAAAATAGCGAAAAACCGGCCATGTGTCCTCTAGTTCACCTGCACCCCCCCTCCCGAGCCTCCCCCGCACCTCACCTCCCTCTTACCTGACAGGTGACTCGGTAACCAACCAGTCTTTTTCTGTTCAATTTAAATGTCGCTCCGGCAAGAGGAATTTAAAGCTAGCCTTCAGTACCTCAACGCTATCTCCAAGCGCCATCCATTCCCGCATGACGACAATAAAACGGATACTTCTAGGCATACTTTTTTATAATTAAAATTTTAAAGGAGGAGGAATGGCACATAATAACCACTTGGCAACTGCGCCCTCCCACGTAAGCCCTGGTCCTGCAGGAGCACATACACCACTGCATGGCTCGCTCCCCGCCGGTGGGTACAAGCATTCCGCTACACATTGTCCGTGTACATCTCGAACTCAAGCCAAGTCCCTGGAAAACAGCGGTAATTGCAACCCATGCCCGCAGGTGCGTGCAGCCTTCCCCCAGCGGAATAGGCGGAGGCGGAGGAGGAGGGAGAGGAGGAGGAGGAGGAGGAGGAGGAGCACCTACACCCCGGAGGAACCTCGACGTCGCGCGGGGGCAGCACTCCAACCCCCACGCGCCCTCCTCCCACGGCCAGAAAGCTAAGACAACCTCCGCAAAAATACTTCTCAATCCTCTGCCGGGATTGTAACCTCGGACGATTTCCTAATCACAGCCTGCGACAGCGGAATATGCACACGCCCAGCGACGACATGGGTATGCATGCAGGGTATACATTATGATGCTTCCCTCAAGGACAAGTTATTAGAGGCAGGAAAAAAAATCCCACCCGCAAAAATGACCCGCATTTGACACGGTATTGCCAGAAGAGTATTTTACACGACAGGGCAACTCCCCTGAAGAGTGGCATAACGCTGTACTGTAATAATCCCCGCCTCGTGCCTCCTAAACCGTCTTGAATTACCACAAACATTAATCTCCAGCAGGGACAAGTTCGCCGCAAACCTTGACATTCTTGCTCATCATAAGAACACGGGCGTTTCTTTCTACTCGGGGAGGATGGCATGACATTAAGAGCAGCCGTGGAAACGGGATGACGGCACAGATAAAATAAGGGAGACATCCCTATGACCTTATAGAACCACCATACCACACAGCCACCCACAAAGACGCCTACAAAAGCCACTCAAGAGGTACGTGTCACTTGTCGCCACGCCACGCCATACCACGCAAACGCACACGCACACGCCTCGTCCCACCATAGCCTACATTAACCTTTTCATTGTAATGAAGAGTTACGACACTCGGATTTGGTGGCTGACGCACCTCCCAAGAGAGAATCTGTGTCCTTAAAAGTCAAAACTCTACTACGTATCTAAAGCCTACATACTTGACTTGTAAATAAAATCATATGTACACGAAGCACAACTCTACCGCTACGTTTTTGACTTTGAGAATGTCAGATTGGTACTCGATCTAAAAAAGGAATCACAATAAAAAGAAAACTGGTTTAGATGCAAATAGGAAAGAGATGCGAGAAGGAGATCGAGAAAGTACCCCGAATCGACATTAACATATCCGAGATTCTTATCTTCTGGTGTATACCTACAAACCAACCAAAGCGACACAGATTTGTATGCACCCTGATTGCGAACAAGGTCGCAGCTACGTTCTCCCTTTTTTATTAGCTCCTTTCTCCATTCTTTATCGTCACCCTTGTCTCGTTTCCTTCAGCCAGAGACGGATATTTATCCTTAACCGTCTTTGACGCCCATAGCTGACCAGTTACATTCTAACGTAATGCGGTGTATTCGAGCAAGTGGACAAATGAGAACCAGAAGCGCTACGATGCGAACACGTGCGGATAATCACCTATAATTACCTCGAAAATATCGAACAGGTGTATCGCTTCCTCCTCGCTGCGGACTGAATATAACTACCCTTCGCTTTAAACCTGCTCTCCACCCTTCCGCTTATGATGATGCAAACAGGTTATCAAACATAACGTTTACCTGGTTATCTGGGTTCCTCTTAGAAAACCTGAGGTCACGGGGTCCAATGATCTCGCCCACCTTCATACCCTCTCATTCGTCGTCTCAAGTTGCACATTTATAAAACACTCGAGCAAAAAGTCGTCCTAAGAATTGTTGCGAGCCTAGGACGACAATTCTTCGAAGACACAACGGAGGTGTCTTCTAGTAAGCATATCAGCTGCAGACGAAGTCATTACAGCGCCCCATGCCGAGCTGGAGCTCTCAGATGCATCTTTCCAACACGAAGCCCTTGCCTTATAAAGGACGCGAGGACTACACTGGGAGGTTATCTGGGATGACTTTGTAAGGGATCTGTAAGTCTCCAGAAAGTCAGTTCCCGATAAGCCTCCAACAAAAGAGAAGCCAGCCACTCGTTACTCCCTCCCTCCCTTCCTCCGAACAGTGGGTGGCCCTGGGGCATCTTGGGGCGGCAACGACCCGGCTCTCCTGGGGTCAACGTTACCCCCGGGGGTGAAATGCAGACCACTCGGGGTACGCAGCTTCTCACAGGGCATTAACATCGCCTGCTGGGCCCTCCTTCGCCTCGGGGGGGAAGGCGGATGACAAGCATTGACAACGCTTCAGAGGAAATGGTGCGAGTGCGAAAAACACCAATGAATGCCTCGGGTTATAATCACGCGGTGTAAAGAATTGACTGCATATCTGACGAGTCATTCTTGGCTGGAGTTATGCAAGAAGAATAATTGTCTGTAAGTCTGCAGATATTATAATGAGTAAGCCATTAACTAGGAAAAAGTTTAAAACGACTTTCTTAATGTGGTTTATTATTATAACCTACAATATGCTCTCTTCCAAGAAAATCAAGCAGATGTGATACAATCGGAGACGCCATTAATCTCACTCCCTTTTCCACTTCCCGAAGACATGGCAACCATACATAACACTTGCATAATATTCCATAATAATAAATATATCCGGAAGATAAACCCTTCCTTCAGATGCATCTCTCTCGAAAATGTCTCCCTTTTGGAAATCTGTCTCTCTCTCTCCTGAAAATGCGCTCCTCCCTCGGACGTATCTCTCTC
>NC_051397.1:48686164-48693664 GCF_015228065.2 Penaeus monodon | reverse complement strand
GGGCGAGTAAACACAAGTATGCCTTTCCCTATCATTATCTTTATAACGTAATAACAGTGACTATCATGGCAGTGAGTATAGTCCTATAGCGATGAAAGTGATGGTGTTAAAACTACTACCTTCGCCACATGAAAACGTTAACGCGAAAACTATCACTTACCATACCTTTCAACGGTTCTTAAGATGGCGTCTCGCTTCGCGTTATCATTGTATACTAATTATTAGTAATAATCCACTTGAAAGCTGCCCTTATAGTCCAAATGATTATAATTATCTGTCCAACCTCTCCGCCTAATATATACGATCACTCGATTTAATTAGCGGCGACGCCAGTTACTGATGATCCCTATAAGTCAGTTTGAATTGAGAAACAGGGTGTTGTTACATCACTTGGCAAAAGAATCTAATCTCGACGACCTCCTCCTCCCATTCCTTTTCTCTCTCCTTTCCCCATCCCCCATTTCCTCTCGGCCTCCGTTTTCTTCTCTCCCTCTCCTTCTTCCTCATCCCATCCCCTTCGACATGAACCGAATACCTACGTCTTGTAACGAAACCGCGCGAGAGAAGTGAGCAGCGAGAATGGAACTTCCTTACTTCCTTCCCTCGTCCATCCCAGACCATGACGTCATGGTTTTTTTTCACTTCCCATTGTCATTCCTTCTCCTTTCATCTCACATCATTCTGCCATCCTCGTCCTTTCCCCGCTTCCTTCCTACTTGATGCTCATTCACACACTTCCCTTCGCTTCCTCCCTTACGCACAGACCTTCGTCCTTTACGACTATGACGTCATCCTGTACTTTCACGTCGGCCCGCTATCCCTTGGCGAGTCTAACGTCATCACTACGTTTTGCGACATTTTTTTTACTACTAAATCATCCACTCTGTTCTAGAATGGCTTCACTTTAAGTACCCTTTTCCCATTCGTTATTTTTTTCCACATCATAGGCTCCAACAATGAAGTACTCTTACTAGTAGTAGTACTGAGGTAGTCGCAAAAGTAAATAATCATAATATTAACATTAACAACAAAAACAGCAACAATAATAACAATAACAATAATAATATTAATAATAATAACTGTTATTATTATTACTATTATTCTTACCATGAATATTATTATCATCATAATTATCATTACTGTTATAAAATCATTATCATCATCATAATCATTATTACTAATACCATAGTACAACCACTACAACTAAAAGTACAACCTCGTCCTATACATGCATGACGTCACTCTTCGAAATCAGTGACGTACCACATGACGTCATGGGACGGACACGTCACGGAGGCGGCGGAGAGGAAGGCTCGCGGTTGGCCAAGACGACCCCGGGGCTTACTATCCCAGCTGTAACAGACCCTATTCCCTCTCACCTCTCTCCTCTTTCGCAATAAAACATTACTCACTGCATCCCTTCTTAGTAATGGTACTTTTTTTTGTTATTGGCGTTTCTTGTTTTTAATTGTCATTGTAATATTTGTGAATATTATGTCCTTTACTCGGTTTAAATTTTCGAATGGATTTAAGATTTACGTACAAGTCTTTCTTTTCCTTTTCTTCCCGCCTCTTTCGGTCACTTTATGCCTGTCTGGCCTGGCCTTGCCTGCCTGCCTGCCTGCCTGCCTGTCTGCCTAGCCTGGCATGGCCTTGCCTGCCTGCCTGCCTGCCTGCCTGTCTGCCTAGCCTGGCATGGCCTTGCCTGCCTGCCTGGCCTGGCCTGGCCTGGCCTGGCCTGGCCTTGCCTGCCCTCCTGTCTGCCTGCCTCCGCCTGACTCTGGGAAGGAAACCGCAAAATCCCTGTTCGACACCCGAAATCCAACCCTCTCCCTCCTTACCCCCACCCTACCCCCATCCCATACCCCCCCCCACAACCCCTTCCGGCCGCCCCTACCTCCTCCTCCGCGCGAGAACCCGAACATCATTTATGCGCAAGTGTAAACCATTCCCCGAAATCTATTTACTTCGCGCAAACAGCCTTTTCCTCTCCCGCCGGCGCAGGCTGGAATGTGGCCGAGACTCGTCAGGCGCCTCTTGGTTCTCACTGCACGGGTTTTCCTTCTTGGCTCGCCGGGTCTCTTCGTTTGCATTCGCTTGGCTTAGGCGGATGGAATTTACACCTATCCTCTATCCTATTCGATCTATCCTCTGAGTGCTGCTTGTGATAATTGTATTGTGGATTGGAAACTACTGAAACGACTTAGGATCAACAAGTACGAGTTTAATGTATGCATACGAAGACGAAGTCGAAGTACAAATACTTTTTTAACTGTTTATGTAAAAAACTAACCTAATCACGACTTTCTCGATTTTATCTTTCTTTATATAAATCATACAATGCCGATAACTCCCCTAACCAAATGTACACACACGGACGTACACGGATATACACTAGTGTACATGTGTGTCTGCTTACGTCTGAATCACCTGTGTGACCGGCCTGACCATATAAGGCCTTAAAACACCAACTGGAATAAATCAGTGTTCCAGGAAGCTTCTAGAAGGTCGCTCGGACAGAAGCGAAGCGTTAACTTTCCCTTTCCCGGAGCGGGACTGCGCCCTCACGCCCATCACCCGAGCGCCCGAGACCCGCCAATACCCAAACGAGCGGGCGTGGTGGATATTTTATGCCTTTTTTTCCCCTCTTTCTCGATATGAATCGATTATCAAACGTTGATTCTAAGCTAGTCATTACGCCCACAGTCGTCCGCCGTGGCAGCCGCTTCCTTGTTTCAAAATCAAAGGTTGTCTCGCGAGATCGGACTTTATCTCAATACAAGAAAAGGAGAAAAAACAATGATACTCATCTCACGCCCTCTTTATTTATTTCTTTTTTGTGAACTCTCATCAAACGCCGTTCTCATAATAGCAGGTCTGTTTAAAATCACATAGCAAAAAATGAACATAAATCAACACCAAGGTTCATTGGGCTTGTGCATCCGACACTGAATCTGTGTCAGTCGGAAAGTCATTTTGGCTTACTCAATAATCAAGAAGCGGGGGAAGACATCTATATTTATAAATAGACAGAGATAGATATAGACAGAACAGACAGACAGATAGATATAGAGAGATGCAGACGGATAATACAGATAGATAGATAGATAATATATATACATATTATACATATATACATATACAAATACATACATACATATATATACATATATATATACATATTCATATACGTATATTCATATACATATTCATATGTTCATATATATACATATACATAAACATGCATACACACAAATACATACAATATATACATATATACATAAACATATATACACATATACATATACATACATATATGTACATATACACATACATATATATACATACATTTATATATACATATAAGAGAGAGAGAGAGAGAGAGAGAGAGAGAGAGAGAGAGAGAGAGAGAGAGAGAGAGAGAGAGAGAGAGAGAGAGAGAGAGAGAGAGAGAGAGAGAGAGAGAGAGAGAGAGAGAGAGAGAGAGAGAAGACAGAGAGAACGAGACAAATCAAAGAAACACAGAGAGGGAAAGACTGAACATGAATAAAGTGAAGAAAAATAAAGAATTCCTCTAGCCCGCGTATGCCCCCCCCCCCCCCAGGACCCGCTGAACCTCGGTGTTGGAAGCTGAGTTCCCACACTCACCTGGAAGTGAAGGATGATCGTCCATATGAGCCCAAGGGTGAGCTTGGGGTTGCCATCGACGATATCTTCACACCGGATGTTGACAAGTTTGATCTGCAACAATTAAACAGTCATTGAAAGGAACACCCTGAAATAAATGAGTGTTAAAATGCATACATCATTTTCGCTCTTCCCACGACGATATCCATTCACGAGATAACATCCAAGGATATGATAATTGCAAATTCAATTCAAATCTATTCTAATGTTGCATTGTTCAAGCTGAGGGCTAATCTGCCTCCAATGTTGCAATCCCTTTGTTAGTCTATTGAGCCCCCTAATTCTACGATAAAGCTTTTATGTGTGAAATATATAAAACAATTAGCCTTCTATGTGTAACAATTCTAAGACAATTTAAAAACAATCTTTACAAACATCTTAAGGCACCAGTAAGAAAAGCCAAAATGTGTAACCCTATGAGAAAATCCCATAGAGTTCTCACACCAGAACTCTCGCGTTAAAGTCTACGGGGGAGGTACTCGAGTGTTGGGGAAAGAGCCTCATCATCCTGAATAAAATATACTCTCTGCAATCTGATATCATATTTCCTTAACGACTTGAAATTCCTGTTTCGAAGTCTATAATACTGTTGCATTCGATCTCATTCATCTTATTAAAACAATTTCCTTCGATACAAGCTGCAAGGGCTTCCACGTATACACATCTTATCTAAACTGACATACTGTACAGATTACATTATGATTCATGATTAATATCGGTCCACCTGTGAGCCATTGTGACAGCTGTCAGCATGACTGATGGCGGGCATGCTAAGGCTGATGCACATTCATCGTCAGAAGCCTCTATAAGGTAAAGCTGATGGGCTTAACTAGGTCCACAATTCCCTGACAGAGTACCTCCGCCGTGACATGACGCGGAGATATGTGGCGGATCGAACAGAAACATAACGGACTACAACATGGCGTGAATGATAACAGAGCCAGCAAATAAAAATACGGATTTTGGGGGAAGTGTATAAAACATATATCGTTCTGGCTCACAAAGAACCACCAACAGTTTGATATTAGAATATAGGCTATGTACATGATAGATATCCTTGTACAAGCTTTGCATAACTGAACATTCATTTTTTTTCTTATAATGTCATTTATTTTTTTTCCTAACATTCGAAACAATAGCGTTAAAAATACCCTTAACTTCAATTTCAGGATGACAGCCTCCAAAAATAAAAGGAAACTAAAACGCCTACTTCCGCGCCGCATCTTATCTCAAGCCCCTTAAAACCACACAAGAAATTCGTCTTCCTCGAGATCCCAAAAAGACTCACCTTGCGGTATCTGAGGAAGTCGAGGGTGAGCTGGACGTTCTGTAGCATGTGGAAGCGCAGCCGGCCTCGCTCCCGGGGCAGGTGCTCGCCCGACAACACCTCCAGCAGGGAGATGAGGTTGTGGCCATCGCGGAGGTCCTCGAACAGGTCTCGGACTTGCTTTCCCGCCTGGCCAAGCGAGGAGGGACAAGGGGGAGAGAGAGAGAAGGGAGAGATTAGTGTTACGGTCATGGACGGCTGTCAGGTGATTACACACATGATGGCCTATGCCTCAGGTACAAAATGTGAGATTTATCTTAAAAGCTTTTTATAAACTCCTTAACTGATACTATTTTTTTCTTCTGAATCATTATTACTTTTTTTAATTACTGCCTTTTACTATTTCCCAGCATTAGATACACATCCCATTATATATTAGGCATAATAATTTTCACTCCCTCACACAGCCATAGATTTTAAAATATGATTCTGCTATTATTACAAAAATAATATTTAGAACTCACAATCAGACATAAAAATACAATCATAAATAAAACGCATAAACATATACACACCCATATACAGATCTTAAATATATATAAAACACCCTACTACCCATTACAATAAGTTCCCCAAACAAGGAAAATCAACAGAACAAAATACTACGGAAACCTGAGTCGACTCGTCCCGAACGGTGCCTGTCACACGTCACACCGCGCGTTACGGAGTCGTATGGTCGCAGCTCGTTACAAAGCGTCCCGAGTGCCAGTGCCACTTGACATAGTCCCGGTGCCAGCCAGTGGGGAAGTAAGTGCCCGCCGGCGCCGCGACGCCTCTTAAAAGTAAGTGACCCTCGCCACTTACGGGACACTTATTCTTCCACACAGGATAACCCTCGCTAATTCCTCTGTAAACTTTTTAGCATCTGAAGACACTCTCTACTTGTATTCTTGGCCCTTAAGAGCTTTTGTGGTCCTTAATTAATCAGCATTTACCATTAGCATCATAATGAATATAATTCATAAAATACATCATCATTACTTCTATCAATTACCATTACCATCATCATTATTATTAATATCATCATAGTTACCCCCGTCACTATCACCCCCATTCCCTTCATAACTTCCGTTTTCTTTGAACGAGCTACGACCTCTCAACCCAAGATTACTTATACACTAGTCTTACCCTTCTCTGTACGGGGTGCATCAGGTCACGGAAAGGAGAGAGGGGAGAGGGGGAAGGGGAAAGATGACGATAAAAAGGAAAGAGGGAAGAGTCGAAGGGCGAGGAAAAAGGAAATTGCAAAATGGACAAGGCAAGAGAAGAGGAGAGGTGAAGATAACAACGAAAAGAGGAGAGGAGAGTAGAGGTGAGAGAGGAGAGGGGGGGGACCGGACCACGGGAGACGGAGGAAGAGGACGCAAGGATGAGAAGAAAAGGAAGAAGAAAAAATGACCATTAATACGGGGTAGACAAACACGAAAAAATGATACAAAGGAGATAAAATCATTCGTGCTCAACTGGAGTGCTCAACGTAAAGTTACATGAGGGTCAGATGAGGGGAGATGCTACGTGTACAGGCTGGTGAAGATAGTGCCTTGGATTTATACAGTGCAATTAATACTCCTAAATCACTCATTTCAAAAACTGTGATATATCAAAATTGTGTGAAATTGTATAAATGTCAATAAAACCGTTATTTTCTCCTGAAGAGATTTCATATATTCAAAAACTTATTTTTTCAACATTCTGCACAAAATCAGTCCGAGACACACGATAAGTATAATTAACAGTAAACGAAAAAGAAAGGTTTTTGATATCACACATCTCAAATCAGGTTATTGTGCAGATTGTTGTGAAAATACTTGGAGACATGTAGAGTTCCATTTCGGCATGCTTATATCCCCTCCCAGCACTAAAACTACAAGGCAAAGCTGATAGACAAAACAACTCATATAATCAAGAGACGGGAAGAAATCAACAAAAAGAAAACAGAACGCTAAAAGGGAAAAAAAACAAAATAAAAATATCGAGGGGCGTCGTTCGCTCAGCTGATCATGACCACGCAAGACCCGAACGCTCGGTTGAGTCATTGCAAGGTGCAAGCATTGTTCATAACCGCACACGAGCAAACACAGGCATGAAATGGAGATCCGAAGCCTCATGTCTGCGCATGAGGGGTGAGGGATAAGGAGACACGATCTTGCTCTAGGAGATAGTGACAAAATGCGGGAAGGAGGCGCATATTTACATATGCTTCTTGCATACTGAGGGAATTTTCAAGGTCTAGACCTTGGGAGTTTTAGATAAACTCAAAAATAGCCATGCAGCCTAAAACTGTACAGCAATGACTGCACGGGTAATACAAGAAAACTACAAAGCGGAAATACGAAAAAAAAGACTACGTAAGAAAACGCCAACCATCGCGGCACACGTCTCAAACAAAAATAATAAATTCGAATCAACTAAATATTTCTACAAAGCAGCAGGACTACCCTCGGCGACTCCTCCATTGGAGCAAAACAATGTAAAAAAAAAAAAAA
>NC_051397.1:48676164-48681164 GCF_015228065.2 Penaeus monodon | reverse complement strand
GATTCCAACCCGACTCGAACTTAGGAGGTATGCCAATACCTTCCTCACTTTCCCTTCCCTGGGATCTCACCTCTCTCCATCGTTCCCCTTTTCCACCAAATTACTAAACCGAGAAATCAACAACCAGCCATCACCTTCAAGGCACAGATATCAAACTCTAATATTTAACTCTCGCCTTCAGATGGAAGTCGAAAGGAAAACAAGAGCCGCGGCCTCCCCCTCCCGCCCTTGCCTCGCCGGTCATTGGTAAGCAGGGGATGACCCGCCGCCATCGCGCATGCGCTCTCCCGCTCCCTGGCCAGGTGTGCAGAAGCCTTTGCTTGTCTCCGAATCGTGATTGGCGGCCTCCTTAACTTACCCCTGACACACATGCTGTTGTAGGATTAGGCATTTCATGCTTAAGAATTCGCTACAAGCTTTGAACTTTGTGGTTTTGTGGCTGAGCCGGAAAATCACAGCTATAAACTTTCAAGAATCGTATGATTAAAAGAGATGAATATGAAATCATAACCCATGAAATATATGAGTATATTCTCACTGATCAAGCGAAATGAAGGCTCCACTGTAACGGCACTACTTTAAAGGGAAATCACAAACTGGCAACCTTCTTCCATGAACCCTCCAGTGTCGCAAAAGTCTACGGAGATTGCACATATATTTTCTTTCCCCCTTGTTTCTTCTTTCTCTTTCCATCTTCTTTTCGTACCTAACTTCACGGTATTCTCTTGGTCCCTCCCTTCCTTTCCCCTCAATCCTCCTTGCACTCTCTATCAGCAACAATTCAAGGTCCATTCGCTTCACACTCTCTTCACACGAGACTGTGTCAAGTACAGTAAGAAAGGTATATACTTAAGTATCTGTGTCGAAGATAAATGCTAGCGATATGCTTGACAGATTCATCTCACCTTCTCTTAGGAAAGAGATAAAAATGCAAGACGAAACAAAGTTCGGGTTTATCGTTATTCTTTTAGACTCTCTCTATTTATCATCTTTATTCACGTCTGTTTCTCATTCCTCTTTGCTACCTCCCCCCCCCCCACCCTTCCCTTCGTCGTCACTTCTCTCATATCCTTTCCATCGTCTTCATGTCTTTCCCTTTTCGTTACAACCTCCCTTTTCACCCCTCCCCCCCCTCCCGCCTAACGCCCTCTTATTGACAAGGTAAATCCAAGCTTCCGCCCTCGCTACCGTGTTACGCCCACGTTTATTTATTTTTTTCTATATATAAATATCTAAAATGACGTGACCTTTCATCTCATCCATGTTTCAATTTTCACCTACAAATTAACTGATATCTAATAGACAGCTATTATGTATGGGATGGAATGGATACCCCCATCCCCATCCCAGCCATAAGCATGCCCTTCCCCGTTAGCACACACCATAGCATGCCCTTCCCCATTAGCACACACCATAGCATGCCCCTTCCCCATTAGCGCACAGCATAGCACATTCCTACCCCCTCCTCCTTAACTTTTATCTTTAACGCTCCCTCACCCCACAGTGACCACCCAGCGGAAATTATCATAACGCCCTACAGATTGAAGAGCTTCGATTAACCTCAACGCCCCTTTGCCTAATGGACTGGAATACGTGGGCGTGGCTAATGAACTCGCTTTGGGGCCACGCCCACCTCTCATCCCCTTTCCTCTCTCCTTCCTCTGTAACGCTCACTCGCTCACTCACTCACTCACTCACTCACTCACTCACTCACATGCACACGCACACGCACACGCACACGCACACGCGCACACGCTCTCTCTCTCTCTCTCTCTCTCTCTCTCTCTCTCTCTCTCTCTCTCTCTCTCTCTCTCTCTCTCTCTCTCTCTCTCTCTCTCTCTCTCTCTCCCGATTCCTTCTTCACAGGGGACGAGAGACGAGCTCGAGCGATGAAGGGTGAGAGAGATGAGGAGGGAATGAAGACGAGGTGGAGGGGGAGGCCGGCCAGCGCCCCGCCCCCTTCCCACCCCAGCGAAGCGGCGCCGACGGCCCCGGGCGAGGAATCACCCCCACATCACCAATTATCGCCGGCAAGTGAGTCGATGAATACGTAATGAGGAGCCGTCACTCAGGCAGACACGAGTCCCGCACTCATAAATCACGCCGCACTCACACTTCGGGTCTCTGGGGGCCGGCTAATCGAGAGGCAGAACGAGAAAACGAAAAGGTGAAAGAGAGCAGGGAGGGAGGGAGAGAGGGAGGGGGAGGGAGAGAGGGAGGGGGGTGAGAGGGAGGGAGGGAGGGAGGGAGAGAGAGGGAGGGAGGGAGGGAGGGAGGGAGGGAGGGAGGGAGGGAGGGAGGGAGGGAGGGAGGGAGGGAGGGAGGGAGAGAGGGAGGGAGGGAGAGAGTGAGAGAGGGAGGGAAAAAGGGAGGACGGAATGGTGGACAGGGTAGAACAGGAAAGTGTAAAGAGTTAGAAGATAGAAATAGACGCTATCTACAAAAAGCAAGATGAGAGAAGGGGAATCGTTGCTGATAGGATAGCAGAACACCATACGCAAGAACATAAAAAATAAGTCGACAGCAACATATTGCCAACCAAAGTGTATTTATACATCAGATAAAAAAAAATCTAAAACGTCACCCACAAAAATAAAAGGAGTGACACTCAGACCTAACATTTAAAGAGAATACATTCCAAAAACAATAGACAACAAAACAAGAAAAAAAACAGCCAACGAAAACCGCCAACAACGCAACAGAGACGAGAGCGGAGAAGCAAGGACCTGGGCTGTCGCGCCGCACGCCCGTCACTCACGCTCAGGGAGGGGGTCGAACCTGTCACTCTCGCGAGCCCTTACCCCCTTCCATGCCCCATCACACTTCGCTCGGTCTCGTCCACCTCAAAATTTAGGGTGTTTCCCTCAACCCTCGCTCGCCTCCTCCTCCCCCCCCCCTTACACAACTTCACAACCACTATTACCCAAGTATGTTCATCTACAAATAAAACCTAGTGGAACTCTTTACCACCAGCTGTAAACAACTTCAGCTTGGTATTTGTTCAACTGTGCTCATCTACTCTTTACTGCTATTACTCACCCACTTCTACCCATTTCGTACCTTCTTCTGCCCTCCTAGTCTATCGTAAAACTATTTCAAACATACTTCTGGTATACACACATCCGTTACCGTCCTCACCTATCCCTTTCGCTACCGGATCTTGCCTAAAAACATCGTTCTTTCCAACTACTATGACCCTACCACATCTACTATGATCCACCGTCTCTCCTCTACATCTAAAACAAAAACGAAAAAAAAAACCTGATAGGTCCGTGTAAACCGTCCAGACAGCCGATGTTGTTTATCAATTAGGCAGAGTGATAAGAGGGGGCAAGGGCGGTGAAGATGTTAAAGTTTCACCTCCCGCTTTTCACCTTCGCGTTATCATGTTTCACAGATGATTATTTTTAGGAGGGGGAGGGGCGTGCTAAGGAGGGGGGGTGGGTGGGAGGGCTGTTCAAACTGGTGTGTCATAATCTTGATAATAGAATATCTATTTAGAGAATTATGCCAAAAAAATATTACAATAAGATTAAGCTGGACCAATAAACGGAAAAACTCGAAACACTTTTCTAAAAATCCACCACAAGCAACAAGAGAGAGAATAAACAGAAACAAGACGACAAGCGCATAAATACAAGCCCCGCCCCGTCCAAAATTAACCTCCGCCCTCCAATAACAGGCATAACGCCCCGCCATGCACGTCGCGGTGCCAAGCAAGAGGCAGAAACCTGTCACGGATTCCCTCATGACTGGAGGCCGGCCATTGTTCTTTGGTCTCGCCTCCTCATCAACGGCTCATGATCAAGGCATCAATTAGCATCACCTTTCTTTTCATTCTCCGAGGTTCGTCTCATTAGGAATAATTATATACGCGTTAATTACTTCTTCTCTGGGTCGCGGGAGTTGGAGTTTTGTTTTGTTTTGTTTTGTTTTTCTTTCTTTCCTTTTTTTCCTTTCTTTTCTATTTTGACTAATTTTGTTTACCTTGCGATTTAATTTTTAAAATTCTGTCTTGCTGTTCGCATTTTCCTTTCGATAAGAGGGATGATAAGGGCTATAACGATTTAACGAAGGAGGGAAAATATAACCTGACGAAAAAAGTCGAGGAGAAACGCACAGGAAAGAACAGAATTATACGAATGATAATAACGAAACAAGAGAAACACAAAAACCAAGATCAAGTCATTAAGTTCAGGATATATATAAAATAGATATGACAAATAAGGGACAGATAAAAACGGTAACGAAAACAAGAGAAGAGAGAGAAAACAAGAGAAGAGAGAGAAATCAAGACAAGAGAGAGAAATCAATAGAAGAGAGAATTCAAGAGAAGAGAGAAGTCAAGAGAAGAGAGAGAATTCAAGCGAAGAGAGAGAAGTGAAGTCAGAGCGAGAGCGGTGGGCGCGCGTCGGGACACCTCCATCCAGTGCATACCTTCCCGCATCGCCGAGGGTCATGTACTACTTACCATTTAACTGTAAACAAGATCATCCCCGACCTACTCCTCCCACCTACTCCCAACTCCTTCATCCCCCCATCCCTTACTCCTACCCCTCTCCGCCTCTTCTCTTCCTCCTACCCCTCGCCACCCCCCCCCCCCCCGTTTCTCGAACTTCCCTCCCTCCCCCTTTCCTTCTCCTCTCCATCTCCCCCCCTTTTCTTCCTCCCACTACTCCTCCCTCTCTTTCCCCCCTCCCCCCTCTTCCCCCATTCTCCCCCTTCTCCCCCTCGCCGGTGACCCACACCCTGATAATTGAGACGGTCTTCGCGATGGGTGACCGACGCGTGATTAGTAGGCGTCGTGGGATGCGGAGGGATGTTCGCGTGGCTACGTCGTGTAAACACCCCTCTCCTCAGGTGGATTTCAGAACTCAGAACTTGGATCGTGTTTATTCCTTTCAATAACTTTTTTTTTCTTTCATTTGACTTCCTTACTATAATATTCCTTTAATTTTTTTACTGCTTTCTAATTCTGTGTTCGTGTTCATGACTAGTTT
>NC_051397.1:48668664-48671164 GCF_015228065.2 Penaeus monodon | reverse complement strand
GGCACGGAGGCACCTTGCCCACGAAGACGCAGCAGCGACCAACAAGTGAAGAAAATAGTGCAGCGGCATGCGGAGGAAACGAGAGCATAGCGTGCACAAGAGGAGTAGCATTCGCAACGAATGCCTCGGGAAACGGGCTCAATCTCGACGCAGAGGACGGAATGCGACAGCTGACGATGGAGGTGTTTTCGTTTACTAGGAAGCTGGCGACTGCGCGGAATACTTAAGTCATAATAACTATACAATTTCCCTTGAACTAGAACAACACTAGTTTCTCGTACAAAATCTGCAAACTTGTACAAAAACATCTACTAATACACTCTGCACTTATACAAGGCATTCCATCAAAGGTGCCATGCTGCCGCAACCATACACCGCAGCATCCCTTTGGCCAAAAAATCCATCTACTGCTTCTAACTGGTAATAATCTTGCTAGCGTGTTGAAACAATAGTCGTGCCAGAGATGTATACTTCTGAAGAAGGAATCCGAATACCAAAATTGCAGTTTGTAACAACCACAGAAAGCAATCCATATTAATTGCCACTACTCGCAAGCACTAATTAGCGCCTGTCAACAAACCAAATGAAAATCCTCAACGTCATCTAATTATCCTTCCCAGTAGCCCAGAAGTCGCTAATTAGGGCACTTAAATTTAAGCGAAAAACACAGCATGAACAACTCAAACCTTTGACCGCCACCTCGTCGTAGTAATTACCACACGGCTCACCTGCGAAAAGGAAAGAGAAATATTAAAAAAAAAAGAAAAACCAGAGACTTGCACAAAATACGTATCATTCTTTCAATAAAATTACATGCAAGTTCTAAAACCTACTTGACTGGTCTCGCCCCGCCCTCTAATTTCCATAACCCCATTACGATGCATGCTATGTCTCTCTCTTCCCTTTACTCTTCATTTCAAAACCCGGAAAAAATGGAAGGCATCAGCACCCAGGTTTCTAATCATGCCTTAAAAGCCTGGTGATGCTGATGATTCTAATCTGGCCATCCCAAAGACAAGCCCCAGACAGCAAGTACTGGCGCGGTGTGTTTGCTTGACCACATCTGCTGTGTAGAGCCCCCAGCGATGCCGGTCAGTATCACCTCAAGGTCACACAAACACACACACAAGCACAGACAGAGCGAGCGAGCGAGTGAGTGAGCGAGTGAAGAATAAGTGAAGAGTGAGTGAATGTGTGAGTGAGCGAGTGAAAATGAGTGAAGAGTGAGTGAGTGAGTGAAGAGTGAGTGGGTGAAGAGTGAGTGTGAGTGATGAGTGAGTGAGCGAGTGAAAATGAGTGAGCGAGTGAGTGAGTGGGTGAGTGAGTGAGTGAGTGAGAGAGAGAGAGAGAGAGAGAGAGAGAGAGAGAGAGAGAGAGAGAGAGAGATGAGAGAGAGAGAGAGAGAGAGAGAGAGAGAGAGAGAGAGAGAGAGAGAGAGAGAGAGAGAGAGAGAGAGAGAGAGAGAGTGAGAGAGAGAGTGAGAGATGAGAGAGAGAGAAAGGATGAGAGAGAAAGAGAGAGTGAGAGAGAAAGAGAGAGTGGTGAGAGAGAGAGAGAGAGAGAGAGAGAGAGAGAGAGAGAGAGAGAGAGAGAGAGAGAGAGAGAGAGAGTGAGAGTGAGAGTGAGTGAGTGATAGGGTAGGTGGGTGGTTGAGTGGTTGAGTGAGTGAGTGAGTGAGTGAGTGAGTGAGTGAGTGAGTGAGTGAGCGAGTGAGTGAGTTGACCGACACATACACACAGACATACACACAGACAGACAGACAGACACACGCATGGACACATACCACACTCAAAATAAAAATCCGTATCCCAATCTCATCTCTCATCTCTCATGCATTTTACTCAAAACGCATGCATCATCACTCAGCGTTCAAAAAAAAAAATCCCAACACATGCAAACAGGCAAAGCAAATCAAAATAAAAATCGATACGAAGGATGGCTGTAAAATCTTCCGCCGCCAAGATCCCAGTCGCGTGTGGACGGCGGCGAGAGGGCTGCGCTGGCGTGGCGGGCCGGGCTACTCGAGGCTACTGCTACCTGGCCAGCCACCTGATACGGACGCCCCTCGAATACACTTCAATACAACTCCCCCGAGGATCTAGCTATTGAATCCAACGCACGGCCATCATACATCAACACGAACCCCTAGCCTAACCTACCCCACCCCCCCTTTCCAACGGCTTATAAGGCACAAGGAATCATCATTCATACGTGAGCTGTGGGATTAAAAGATAAGTATAAGGTGGGAGGCGATTATGATACCCCCCCCCCCCGGTTTTCAAGGCTGTAACGTCTATCTGTGCTGCTCGTTATAATGAATGCGTTCATTATAAAAATGCTAAAAAAATAATAATAATCTCCGCTAACTTCAAAGAAATATCCAACAAACAGCTTTTTTCGATAATGCGCCCAATAAACACCCGAATACAAATTCACCAGATTAAACCCCTGGTCCTTTGATCCGATAAGATTAGTATGACTCATAACTTCTGTTATCACC
>NC_051397.1:48658664-48663664 GCF_015228065.2 Penaeus monodon | reverse complement strand
CCCATACATGTTCCGAAGCGCCATCTACTCATCCCCGGGAGATGGTGTTGATTACAAGCATGACTGGCGGAAATAATGTAAACACCCATTTTTTTTTTACATAATACTAATTCATGACACGCCGGATATCACAACTACTTTCTCAATGGATTCCCTTCATTTATAAAAAAGGCTGTTATCATCAAGTATGTCGCACACCTGGGAAAACGGTGAAAAGACACTCAGTAGCATGAAATCGCTAAGACGCAAAAAAGAAATACTGCGCAAGACAAAAATCATAAAGAGAATGGACATAATTATACCTCCATCTTCGTCTTGTGTCACCTCTGTTGCCCTTCCCAGATCATTCCCTCCCTACCCTTCCCCACCCACCCCCGACTCCCCCCTGCCCAGGAAGCCCCACTGCCCCGCCTGCTTTGTGGTTCCTCAGGCACCTCCACTAATGCTCTTGATGATTATGCTTAATGGTCAGCCCCTCCCTCGCTCCCCCCCTCTTCTCCCATCTCCATCGCAAAGCCACGGGGAAAACCAATCTTGGAAGAGACATCCAAATATACAAGCACATTCTCTCTCTCTCTCTCTCTCTCTCTCTCTCTCTCTCTCTCTCTCTCTCTCTCTCTCTCTCTCTCTCTCTCTCTCTCTCTCTCTCTCTCTCTCTCCGGCATTAAAGTCCCCCCCGAGACATTGCTCGTCGAGCTCACTGCAAGCCAAACCCCCTCCTCTCCCTCACACACGCCCTCACACTCCGACGAACCCAGAGCCCTTCGGCAGAACCAGCCTCCGAGGACCGGTAACCGAGCCTCATTAGCGACATCTTGAGCCACTAATTAAACCCCTACACGCACCCTCGCCGTCGCCCGCGCCCAGAGCGTGACTCCCGCCGCCCGAAGGTGGAGCTTAGGTCGAGGAACGTTCCCCCCGTAACGCCTCGATGCCATTCGCGACTTGAGGCCGAGAGCTAAAAGCAACGCGAATATTTCGAAGAGGCTTGCGCTTGCGTGGGGGGAGGGGGGTGAACGGAGGGAGAGGCAGAGAGAAGGAATGGGATAAGAGGGGATGGGGGTAAAGAGTAAAGGGAAGAATGGGGGGGGGAGAGAGAGAGAGAGAGGAGAGAGAGAGAGAGAGAGAGAGAGAGAGAGAGAGAGAGAGAGAGAGAGAGAGAGAGAGAGAGAGAGAGAGAGAGAGAGAGTGAGAGAGAGGAGAGAGCGAGAGGAGAGAGAGTGAGAGAGAGAGAGAGAGAGAGAGAGAGAGAGAGAGAGAGAGGAGAGAGAGAGAGAGAGAGAGAGAGAGAGAGGGAGGGTATATACAAAAAAAACTCTGTATCCTATTAGCACTGCGAAAATAACAGATAATCCTCTAGCTCTAAAAAAAACGAAACCTCACGCACGACTAATGGAAAGCACAGACAGGCCACCATTTCAAACCGGACGAACATTAACAGTGTTTGGTGAAGAAATACTCGTCGTAGGATACAAAACAGCAGAGTATACATACTATTCACTGTCACACATCAACCAAGGGACTGCTCTGTCGTAACTCACCTGCAAAAAAGGAGACACACATTAAACAACTTGCCACAACCGTCTTTGCTAATAAAAATCAATATATCAGGTTCTAAAATTAAGTAAGATAAATATATAAATATAGCTGACTTGGAGACCTAGACCAACATGCACGCACGCACGCTCATATGCATATGCACACACACACACACACACACACACACACACACACGTCAAGACACATTTATATACCTTCATAGACATACGACATGTGTACAGTCTGCTAAATAACATCTCCAAATGTGGTTCCCTTCCTCAGGTTTGCCATAGAACCTGCTACTGCCCACGCTTCTCAGCGGCCATTAGCTCCACCCAGTCCTCGTAGTTGGTCCGTATATCATGAATTTCCTCGCAAAATAATTTTATTCTTGCACCGACAACTTCTTCGAGCGCTAAATATGAACGACACATGGGCTATAGCAGCGGTATGGAGACAACAAACTACCTCGTTGACCGTTAAACTCTGCCTCATCTACAACTCTGGGCGTGGGCGTGGGCGGGGTCTGGCACGAAGGAGGCTAGCCTTCGCCAGAGCCCGAGAAGTGCCACGCTCCAAAAGGGAACTGTTGACTGCTCCGCCTCGGCATGGACTGATAAGTGGACACGACAAACAGCGCTCAAGGGCAGCTTCCGCTAATGACACTCATTAGGCAAAACGGACCTCAAATAACCCTCGACGTGCCAAGATAAAAAGATAAACCACGAACATATTTGATAAATAACCTACATCATTCATCATGAGAACCAATTCCGCTTGCCGCCTCGCTCCTCAAAATATATAAACAAGCAAATCAATTTTAAAAAATATATATAAGATATAAAGTAAACATTTTCAGCACCGGCGTCTCCCATGCTCTCGATGTTGACACAGTAATTACAAAGATTGATCTGCTTGAAGAGTGATGGATCGAGACTCATGCTGTGTTTGTTTACATCCCAGAACCTCCGAAGATGGAGCCAAGGGCCCACTCGGGTAACCTGCGACTTCGACAACTCCCACGCATGGGCGTTGTCCCGCGGGCGCTGGCCATCTGCCGCCCACATCGACACACGCGTCCTGTCGCACACCTACGTTCGCGGCAGACTCTCTAATGCATATAAAGCATGTACATCCATATGCTACATATGCATATACACGTGCATAGACATTACACATTATATATATATATATATAATATATATATATATATATATATAATATATATATATATATATATATATATATATATATAAAAATGATAGATATATATAACGAAAGAGATGAGAGGAGTGAGTGAGAGAGAGGAGCGAGAAGAGAGAAGAGAGAGGAGAGAGGGAGAGAGGAGAGAGAGAGAGGAGAGGAGAGAGAGAGAGAGGGAGAGAGAGGGAGAGAGAGGAGAGAGAGAGAGAGGGAGAGACAGAGGGGGAGAGAGAGAAGGAGAGAGAGAGAGAGAGGAGAGAGAGAGAGAGAGAGAGAGAGAGAGAGAGAGAGAGAGAGAGGAGTTAACCGATAGAAAAGAAACCCAAACGTTCAAAGAAACTCATACCAAATGGACATCCGCCTTACTCAAAAAACACAGGCCACCTCCAGGCCACAACTGTCATGAAGTTGTTTCATTTCACAACAAACAAAGTCGCGAATAGCGTCCCAAAGCAAAGGTTATTGTGTCATAACTAAGACTATAAACATCGGACCCACAACAGTCACCATAAAAACAGACAGAAGCTTCTTTCGGGGGAGGAAACTCAGAACATTCGAGAACTCCAGACGTCTCCAAAGAACAAACAAAACACTGGACAAAGACATTGATAAGAACAAATAGAAATAGAAGAATAAAAGTGTATACATATTTCGTGAAAAAAAATCACAACAGAAAAACGCGGTAATCTACACCTAAAAATCAAGAACAAACTCTGGAAAAGAACTAACACTCAGGCACTCCCACAAGCACAAACTCATTTAAACAAACTCGCAAAAAAAGGCCCAACAGGTAGGCAACACAAACACACCTCCCAGCAACCAGGAACAACCACAGAAACCACAAAACAGGCCAAACAAAGACAACAAACCAACTAACAAGGACACGCCCAGTCTGCCTCGATCAATACACCTGAATCGGCTTATTCGCGAATCCGCCGTCATGCACGCTGCCATGCACGCTGTCCCTTCACGCTATCTCGGACACCGTGCTCGTGTCTACCCTTTGACCCCTCACCTCTGCGACCTTGCTTGACCCTCCGCCTACTGTGCAACGGAAGAGAGACGGGACTGCGAATCTCCACCTACGTGTGTGTGTGTGTGTGTGTGTGTGTGTGTGTGTGTGTGTGTGTGTGTGTGTGTGTGTGTGTGTGTGTGTGTGTGTGTGTGTGTGTGTGTATGTGTGTATGGGTGTGTGTATGTGTGTGTGTATGTGCATGTGTATGTGTATGTGTATGTGTATGTGTATGTGTATGTGTATGTATGTGTATGTGCGTGTGCGTGTGCGCGCATGCGTTACCGCACAAATAAAGAAATGGATCCAAGAAGAGGAGGAGGAGAGGTCACAGCCGACGACCCCTGAGATCGTGCCTCTCTGATCGGCGCCCTCCCGAGCGCCCCCCCCCCCCCCGCCACGAGTGGGGCTGCAATGAGGGCGGCCATTAGGGCTTTCTTATCCCGGAGCGACGCGTGTAGCTGATGGTGTTGATCGAACGAAAGCAATAAAGCGGGACAGCAAAGAATGGTTAGCGGAAGCGTGGAGGAGGCAGCCGCGGCCACGCTCAACAGGTGCAACAGCGGCAGATGGTAGTAATTAAAAAGAAGTACAAAAAACAAGAAAATTCCGAAGAGGGAGAAAGCAGGCAAAAGAGAGGGGAAGATCGGCATCTGAAATTGGCATCTGTTAGAGGACACGAAAAGGCAATAATAATCAGGCATAAAAGACCCCCAGAAAGTGATTACAGCAATTAAGAGAAGAAAGAAGAGAGACTGAGAGGATGAGTTTAAAAAAAAAAAGAAAAAAAAATCACGACAAATAAATGATCGCTGATGAATTACAGCAAGGTAGGCCTACCTTATCGAAAGCATCAATCACACCACCATCGCCAGGCAGAACACTGACGTCATCATAAAGACTACCAATCGAACGCAATTCAATCACAAGAAACCAAATCACATTATTTCCCTCCCCCCCTCCTCGCCCCCCGAAAAAAAAAATAACCCTTGACCTTATTTAGCACCGTGTCGATCCCGAGATAAACTGGAAAGTAATTTATGTACTGCTGACGCTGGCTTGACCAGAGACAGGTTTTTGCGGTGTCGAGAGAGTTGCTGGCGCCTTCAACCCCCGTCAACCCCCTCTGCCTTCCCTACTACTCTCAACCCACCCGCTCGAACTCAATTTTTGGCCCCCTATTTTTTTTTTCACTGATGTGTTTGTTCCACTATTGGAGTCATCACCATCGTCTCAACATCAGTAT
>NC_051397.1:48628664-48653664 GCF_015228065.2 Penaeus monodon | reverse complement strand
CATGTCCTATTGATACAGGAAAGCCACCACAGCCACTTGTCCTTGAGACGTACCGCAGCAAAAAAAAAAAACTGCTGAACCCAAGCTGAAGAATGGCCTCTCGGCGCTTGAAGAGACTCAATTAGTCGACTCGAACGAGCAGTCTGCATACCTGAACACGCAAGCAGTAACGAAACTGCGAAGGCTACCACAGAAAGCCAAATTATCGCCCGCGGGAGAGCAGCTCACTCCATGGCTCTTCGTCGGGCCTTCGCTGGTCGAGGAAAAGCGGAAAGCAGAGCAGGATTCCGCCAAAGACCTGTTCGTGATCACCAGGTGCGTCACGGCACAGGTAAAGCGCGAGAAGGGCGGTGCTCGTACAGGTAAGCGCGTGGATCTAAAGCTTGAAAGTGCTTGGGAATTCTCCTTCAGTAACAGAACCAACATGAGATTAATTTTACATTTTTATTGTGTTACAATTACAAAAACCAACACGCTAATTTTATTCCACTAGAGGTTTCCGTAAACAGGTTCAGCTAGGGCAACAAAGCACGGTCTTTCGTGGCTTCCGCTGTCTTATCAACTGATAATCCACATTGTAGCAACTAGGAAATGCAAGACAGTTCTAAAATAATTTGCAAGCACACAATCCTTCCCTGCGAGAGTTAAGTCAAAATCAGAAAAAAAAGGAATTAATGTTTGATCGGTTGAAAGCACGCAGCTTTCCACTCTGTCTTATCAACTGATATACTAAACCTCAATAATTCACAGTATCAGAATAAGAAAATCAAATCCCACTAAAGATAATTTTAAACAACGCAGATTTTACGATTTTAGAATAAATAAATAAATAATCATAAAAATAATTATAATAATAAAAACATACTCTAAAAGAATAAACTTAAAAAAAAATACGTGAATGATTTTCCTTCACGGAAGCAAACACATAGCGGAAACTCCACTTGCTTTTCTCTACTCCGCCACCCTCCCCCTTCCCCCTCCCCTCCCCTCCCCTACTCCTGAAGACCCTGCAGGTGGTCATTGTTCCCCCGCTTAATGGTCCCCGGGGGAGGCTAACATGCTACACTTGACCTTGTTCCGTGAACCGTGGCCGTAAAATAGGTCGTGACGTCATTCCTTTTCGCACTGTGACGACCCGTGATATGGCATATTCCGCTGCGTGCTGTTACTATAACCGACCATAGCCTTCGATTTCCTGGCGGTCGAGTATTAATTAGCTCATGATATTCAGACAAAATTACTGTCTATAGCTATCACGACCCTGACCTCTCTTGGCTGCAGGAGACCAGCCCTGACGAGCCAGTAAGGGCACGAAACAGGTCACTCGTGCATGCCCTTACCCCACCCACCTTCCCACCCACCTCAGCCCGTCTAAGCAAGTCTCCCCCACCCCGCCCACTCCCTTCCACCCGCATCACATTCCACTATCTCGCCCGCGTCCGCCTCACCCCCACCCCCACCCACGCCCGCACGTCCAAACCTACTAACACTACATGCTAACTACACACACGAACACTTAAACGCCCGTCTCCCTACGAACACACACTGGGGAGTTTAAACACAACAACAACAAGGTTGGAAAAATACACCTACAACAGTAGCAAGGCAAGCAGTGGGGGTGGGGTGGGGGTGAGGGGGGGACACAACAACAACCTGAGCTCTGTCCACTCCCTCCGCCGTCGCCAGGTACAAGTTTTCACTCCTACACCCTGGACGGTCCACTCCGCGATCGAACCACATTCTGGCCGGTCCTGGTGATGCCCACGCGCCCGCACAGCGCCGCCCACGACCACAAGGCTTATCTACAAACCCAACCACGGCGCCTAATAACAATTTGTCCGCGTGATAAGAGGCGAATTATGCTGTTCCGGTATCAGAAATCGCGTGCGTAAAGATTTTCAAGGGGGAGACAGGGAAGGGAGGAGAGGGGTAGGGAGGGAAGAGAGGGGGGACGGAGGGAGGGAGGCAGGATAACGCTTCGTAACAACCAAGCAATTACCCAAATGGCCGAGCAAACAACATTAATTAGCCGCTAATTGCCTTTTCTCCTAATTACCTAAACTTGTGCCGGTTCTTCCAATCGCTCCGCGTTAGGCTCAATTACCAGCAGTACAAATGAGTATCTGGTCCTCGAGGCGCACCAGACGGTCCAAGATTCACCATTAAGTCAGGAATGCGCCTGCAGGCCCGAGGAGGCACCCACAGACGATACTGAAGCCTACGCAAGCTCATTAACGAGTAAGTGAAGGCTTAGCAGTGTTAACGAAGGCGCTCTTGGCACCTCTATCTACGGCAAGTCTCATCGAGGCATCGCCAGAGATTGGCCTTCTCTCGGATCATTCTATGGGGGAGATTTAAGGGCGCCCGGGCTAAATAAGGTCCGGCTTATAATCACGGGCCGAAGGGGTTATCAGGAACGCAACCAGGCGGTGATTTACAGGAGGCGGGGTCGATTCCAATCGCCTTCCCCTGGATCCAGAGACCCCGTTTGCTACCGCTGAATTAGAAGTAACATTATGCACACACTAATCACAAACGGAAGTAAGATAAACTTGGCATACATAGCGAAAAGAAAAACACGATACGGATTTTCGGAATCTAAGCACCAGGAGTGTGGGTGGATGGCTATCGCACCTAAAACGACGGACTCTCGCGAAAGTGTGTGTGTGCCAAAGCCGTAAATCAATCAAAATGTAAGACATGTGCTTCTCGAGACGACCTTCTAAAGCTAAAACAGAAACGTTTAAGGAAAGTAAAGTTTACTCGAGTCCATATCCCACGTAATCGAGGCACAAAGCAGCGTCCTTCACGCCAAGTGTAAACTCCCATATTCGGCAGCAGACACGTTATGTCCACTTCCCTCCCCATACGCCATTCCAGCACACACACGCACACGCACACACACACGCACACACACACACACACACACACACACACACACACACACACACACACACACACCACAACACACAACACACTACACACATACACACCACAATAGAACCCACCACCACACACATCAAACAACAATAGTACGCTAAACTCCACGAACGATACATAATAAATCTCACAATGAGTAGGAAGAGAGAGAGAGACGAGAAGAAGAGAAGATGAGAGGAGGAGAGAGGAGAGAGAGAGAGAGAGAGAGAAGAGAGAGAGAGGAGAGAGAGAGAGAGAGAGGAGAGAGAGAGGAGAAAGAGAGAGAGAGAGAGAGAGAGAGAGAGAGAGGAGAGAGAGAGAGAGAGAGACAGGAGGAGAGAGAGAGAGGAGAGAGAGAGAGAGAGAGGAGAGAGAGAGAGAGAGAGGAGAGAGACGAGGAAGAGAGAGAGAGAAGAGAGAAGAGAGAGAAAGGAAAGAGAGAAGAAGAGAGAGAAGAGAGAAGAGAGAGAGAGAGAGAGAGAGAGAGAGAGAGAGAGAGAGAGAGAGAGAGAGAGAGAGAGAGAGAGAGAGAGAGAGAAAATCGCATGGAACAAGCCACGTAACAACTTATACACACCACCAAACACCCAAAACCTACTTATCAAACACACACACACACATAAAATCGTAGAAAGGAGAAGGCGATCCTTTGTGCAACAACAAAAAAAGAGAAAAAAAAACACAGGAATAAACACCGCATTGTTTTCCGTGGCGAGACGACCAGGGAGCGATGTGGGACGGACGACCCGCCATATACGAGCAGCAGCGATGATATCAGGACTGGATCATAAAACGCTAACTTTCTCCAGGCGCGGAGACTGTCACTCCACCCAATATGGAGGCGGGGACGACGAGCACAAGCTTGGAGCGAGTAAGGTAAATGGGAAGAGAGGGGAGGGAGGGAGGGAGGGAAGAGGGAGGAGGTAGGGAGGGAACAGGGAGGGAGGGAGGAGGGAGGGAGGGAGGGAAGAGAGACGGAGGGAGGGAGGGAGGGAAGAGGGGAGGGGAGGGAAAAGGGAGTAGGGAGGAAGGAGGGAAGAGGGAGGAGGTAGGGAGGGAAGAGGGGGAGGGGAGGGGAGGGAGAGTGGAAGAGAGGGAGGAAAGGAAGTGAAGGAAGAAGAAAAGAAGGAAGGAAGGAGGAGGAGGAGGATGTGGATAGAAGAGAAGAGAAGAGAGAGGGCTTGGGATGGTGAAGAGGGAGAAAAGACAGAGTAAGGAGAAGAGAGGAGGAAGGGTTTTGTGAATAAGAGGAGAGAAGAAAACAGACGAGAATGGGAAGAAAAATAAGATTACTTTCAAATAAAAAAAACTAGAGAAAAAACAAATAGAGAAAGGATGGGGGGGGGGAAGGGAACTTGGAAAATAAAGCAGAATGCTCTACCCTTTACAAATAAAACGAAAAAAAACAAGTCTCAAGCAAACAAAGGGAATCATTCCATCCAAACAAGCAAGACACACCAAGCAAGCGCAAAAAAATCGCACGCCCACGGATGAGAGATCACCAAAGCCCCGATCCGACCCGAGGCGCGAGCAAGCGAGGCCTCCCGACGGCGCGACACGACAGCAATTATCGCCATGAACTGTTGCTCTGTCACTGAACGAGGTTATCTCTCTGGCCATGGTGCTTTTACCGACAAGAAGGCTTTTTTTTTATCTCGGGGAATTTTACGAGCGAAAAGAACTCCTCGAAATTACTTCTTGGTAATCCCTCTTCGAGTATGATTGTTAGTTTCTGAGAAGTTTCGCCCTAAAAGTGCTTCAACAGATCTGAGACCTTCCCTCCACCTCGAATAAAAATAAGATAATCACCTAATCAAAATATTATACAATATCCAACATGTGATAGAAACAACAACCTAAAAATTAACAAAACGTAAAAATCCTTACTTATAACAATCTCAAAAAAAAAAAAAAAAAAGTGTATATATATAACCATTAATTTCACTCTTAGCTGAACGATACCATGCATTAAAAAGCGAACCGGGCCGCATCATCATTTCTGATATAGCACTGTTTATCCTTCCCCCTCTCGACCGAGGCCAGATAAACAACAAGTACATCACGAGAGATTTGACAGGTCCGATAGTGAAATAAAAATGCTTCAGCCCCGCGCAGATAACGACGGACCCCGAGCCACAGGCAGTGACACTTGTGCTCAGTCTCATTAGAACAATAGGCTCCTTCTAAGGTCTAGTTTATTATCTTAATTGTTTTTAAACTTGGGAGAAAAGAGGAGGAGGAGGAGGAGGAGGAGGAGGAGGAGGAGGAGGAGGAGGAGGAGGAGGAGGAAAAAGAAAAGGAAGAGGAAGAAGAAAGATGAAGGAGAAGGAAAAAACTAATCAGATATGCAATAATACCATAAAGTCATCATAACTGAAGATGACCGTCTCATAAACGTCAAAACATAAAGGTAATAAAAAACGTGCCTCATCACCTTCACAAAAAATTTGAATCTCTCTAAAGACAGTCCGTGGTCTACCATCTTTAAAAATACAAGTGGAAATGCAAGTAAAAAAGCCAAAATAAACTTTTTCACAAAACACAAGAAAACGTCAGTAATGAAAGAAAAGAGACAGAGAAAAAAAACATAGTCCAGTAACACTCGAAGCCCTAAAACATACGAGAGCGTTTATATCCTCACTGTCAAGGAGATCGTGTATTTGTGTTACAAACAACGAGACACGACAAGATATACACGTACACAAACACACACACCAAACACACACGTACAGAGAGAGAGAGAGAGAGAGAGAGAGAGAAAGAGAGAGAAAGAGAGAGAGAGAGAGAGAGAGAGAGAGAGAGAGAGAGAGAGAGAGAGAGAGAGAGAGAGAGAGAGAGAGAGAGAGAGAGAGAAAACAGCAGGCCCTAAAGACATGCAGCGCCCCCATCCCCTCACACGAACACACCCCACCCACTCATACCTCTTCTCGCCCCATGCGGCTTCCATTAAACTCGCATTACCGTCATTTAACCGAACCCTTAAAAAAACACGGTAAAGACGCCAAACATAATTAACCTCAAGTGAAAACAATGCCCAAACACGGGCTTCTGAGAAACGCAGCTGTGAAATAAAGTATGGGCGGCAGGTTACGGATGAGAGGCGGGGGAGAGGGAGAGGGAGGGGGAGAGGGAGAGGGAGAGGGAGAGGGAGAGGGAGAGGGAGAGGGAGAGGGAGGGGGAGGGGGAGAGGGAGAGGGAGAGGGAGGGGGAGGGCGGGAGGGGGAGGGGCAGTGGCATGGGTTGGGGGCCTGGTCAGGAGACACAGAGACATAGGAGGCGTGGATAGGAGTGCAGTGACAGGGATAGGGGTAGGGGTAATCGTAAGAGTGTGGATATGGGCATGAGGCAAGGGACATGGGCACGTGGGCGGATCTTGACAGTCACGAGTCACGACCGCTCGTGACTTACCCGGCGAGGAGCGCATCTCTCAAGGATGTGGGCGTGGGGGGATTCTTTGCAGGTCCCTTCGTCTCACTGATCAGCTTCGGTAACGCAAAAAAATACCGTAAGTAAAATAAATCAATTAACGTACACATTGCGCCCATACACACCAACAAGAATACAGATACTAATGGTGTTGATGTTGACAATAACAGCAATTGAAGTATTAATTGTTGGAAAAAAAAATAAACCAACAAACAAACGAATATCAGATGAATAAACCAACAGGAACTCACGAAAGCAGTCATCGCTAAAATTATATAAATGTTTCATGTGCAAAAGAAACCATATACACGTCTATGGCAGAGAAAACAGGTGGAGTATCAAGACAGCTGTCAACAAAGTAGCTGCTGACGTGGGCGTGTCAGGCGGTGTGGGCGGCTGGCGTGACGCGAAGGACTCTGGTTGCTGAAGGCGCCACGTTTCCCTTGCAACACTGAGCTCGAGTAATTATCCTGAAGGCGGCCACTGACCCATCAGTGGGCTCGGTCTCCCTCCACTCGGCTCCGTCACGCCCCTTCGCCCTCCACCCCCACCCACCACCCCTTCGCTTCACCATCATTATCTACGGCAGCTTGTTGGGAAATGTAGAATACACCGGGTATACCTATACGAATTCGTAGAGTAAGCTGAGTATCTAAGGCTTTCAATGTATGACCACGCTTCGCACTTAAGAAGACTAAGGGCGCCATTTATTCCGAACACCTGAAACGCACTTGTCTCTAACCGCGTTCATCAAGACATCTCGGCGACTTGACTTTCAGGAGACCTCTCACGACACTCCCAGCATCCACCCTACCTCTTCTTCCTCATCTCCCGCCCCTACCCCCCCCTCTTCCCCCTTCCCCCTCATACCCTTCGTCTCCTCATCTTCCAAGCGAGTCGTGAAAATTTCTCCGCCGCGCCAGTGAGTGACCCGTTTCTGCAAACAGTTTCATCACATCGCGTCCAGGACTTGCTCTCTCCGCCGTCGCCCTGATCCTTAATCTCACCCTACCCCGCCTCAGGGCAACCCTAGGACCCCTGAATGATCAATGATCCCTCAGACATCCACGTGGTGTTCCCCATGCCCCTTTCCGCCCCTTGGCTTCAGTCCTCCCCGCTTAGGTCTCCCAGTGCCAATCTTCCTTTCCATGCCTGTCCCGAATCGAATCACATACGCCGTCAAATCAGAGGAGAAGAGTGAAGCGTGAAGGATGGAATACTGTACCTTTTCCCCTTCCCCTTTCCCTCCCTCCCTCTCTCACTCCCTCCCTCCCTCTCTCCCTCCCTGTACCTGTACCTCCTCGTCGAGGGGTTTGAGCAGTGGCAGGTGACCTTCTAGGCGGTACCTCCTCCCGCTGCCACCGCCTCGCCACCATGCAACCTTTCCATTCATTGTGTATCGTCCTAGGATGTGTAGTGCTCTTGGTTGCCTCCGCGCGGTACATGGTATCCCGCTGAATCACTCTACATAAAATAACAAAGCTAAGTAGCTAGCTGGAGGAGAGAGAGAGAGGGGGCGAGAGATAAAAAGAGAGGGAGAGAGAGAGAGAGAAAGGGCATCGGCATTCTCCAGAGGAACCATCTCGCACACACACGGACGCAACATACGGATGATTCATGGCTAGGTATGCCAGCCGCCACACATGCTGTTGCTCGTCTTAATCGCCGCTCAGCAGCTTACGTGGCATCGCCCTATTGTGAACTGCTTGCCTTGAGATTAGGCGGTCAGTCTGCCAAGACCTAAGACATTCTTAAAAGATTAGCTCCCTCGCTGTATTTACCTTGGAAGAAACCGTCTAAATAATGTGACTGCTTCCGTGTACTATCCTCGCCAAAGTGAGGAAAGAATTTCCAAAGAGGAGAAGACGCAAAAAGGCGGCCTTGAATTTCAAACAATGATTCGCCATTGCATTATTCATAAATCTTGAGAAACGCCATTAAGCAAAATTTTATGTGTCGTGCGAAAACAGGACAGCCACCCGAACAATACCATGCTCTAGAAAGGGAAAACCATAAACAATACACCACATAGAGAAAGACAGGTGGAAATGGAGACGTGGAATGCGCCAGCCACATTGACAGGCCAAGAAGACTCTCAGGCAGGAGAGAAAGAATGGAATCAGGTAGTCAGTCAACCATAGGCGGCGCCATGACAACCATGGCAACAGCCGCGCACATCTACTCCCATTTGCCTCATCGTCCTCACTCCCGGTTGGTGTGCTCGTATCACGTCGTAGACCATACGAAATAAGATCTATATTGTAGGTAAAAATGTGTGAGACCGATAGACATACAGACAGACATAAGTGTGTGTGTGTGTGTGTGTGTGTGTGTGTGTGTGTGTGTGTGTGTGTGTGTGTGTGTGTGTGTTGTGTGTGTGTGTGTGTGTGTGTGTGTGTGCGCGCGCGCGCGTGCGATTTTCCACACATGTTTGTACATACACTAATTCAACTGTCACCGGTTTTACACGTAGGCAGAGAATGAGCATTAAAACTCAAAAATTCTCCCCTTAGGGAAAGCAAGACAGTCTGGCAAATCCCGGCTTTTTTCCTTGCATTTTCGGCTCTTTTTTTCCTCCTTTCACTTTATTCTTCCTCCTCCCTCCTTTTCATTTAACCTTCCAATATTTTCCTTACTAGAAGAGTGCGTGTGCAAAAGTTTCGTGACATATCCCTCTCCCTTCCCCTCATCATCGCCCTCTGTTTATTTGCTTATCCACTTCCTTCATCCTCTATGGATTTCCCAACCCTCCTTTCCCCTGCCCTCGCCATCCACCCCTCCCCGCCCACCCCTCCTCGCCTTCCTTCCCCTCCTCGCAGGCCTAGCCACCCCCTCCGTCCCTCACCCACTCCGTCCTCCCTCCCCTATCCCCTCCGGACGTGCCAGAGTTCCCCGCCACAGCCCCTCCGGTCCTCAGGTTACGCCGAAGCCTCCTCCCCAACGCGTAAATTAGGCAACGGTTAGTAACACTAGCCTCCCATCGGTCGGGCGAGGACCGAGCGTAAGTGATACAGTGCCGAGGGCGAGCGCTCGAGTCCCAGGTCTGTGCGCCCGAGATCCTCGAGTCACCCTAGGATGCTGGCTAGGGTGTCGAGGAGGCTCTCGAGTGACGGGCGGGCGGCTCGGCTTGCGCGATGCCGTCACAGCAAACACGTGTTTCACAAGGACTTACTGCTGGCTCCTACACCACCTCCTCCTCCTCCTCCTCCTCCCCGTGGCAGCCCGTGTCACAACAACAGCAGCTGGCCAGCTCGACGCGGCCACACGACCAGGGAGAGAAAGAGGGAGATGACTTCCCCTCGCTTGAAATAAAAAAAAACATCGTCTGTGACACACTGAAAACTCATAGTTTACTAGTTCGTAATGCAAAGGAAGATAAATATGGTTGCATTTCCTCAAATACCTTCTCCATTATAGCACCGCGAGACAAAAAAAAGGACCATCACCATGTCTCCTACAAAAACTCCCGCGGTGGTCTTGGGTAATAATCCATCTTCAGCGAGCTTTAACGCCTACAAGAACACAGCAAAATATGAAAAATGCTAATCCGAGGCTCGACACAATAGAGCAGGCAGCGGGACCGTGTCCCATGATCTCCAGGGATGATTTAATGTGACTATCACGAGTCATCCATCTTGTCATCTTAGCTGCCTGTCATGAAGCCTCTCCAGCCACGCCCCCTCCCTACTCATGAATCCCCGTCCCCTAACTCTCTACCTCCCTTTTTAAGTCACACCCTTCTTTAAATCCATCTTCTTTATCTATTTACTCATTTCTTCTTTGGCTCACACACTAAATCACTCCCACTCACTTTATCAGACACATTATAGCACGCACAAAACCTGACACGTACAATTCTTGCACAAACAGCTCCCTACGTCTGTTAGTTACAGAGGACCAACAACAAAAGTACTAATGCAATATGCAGTCCCTTCCTTTGTGTAAACACTGAATAAACTTGTCATCATGAAGGAAAAAAACATCATTCTGCACAATAATTAAGACGCCGTCCTTCCAAATTAACGTAAATGACAGACTGATGTGACACGTAATCACAGAAGAGTAATCATCACCCAGGGACCTACGTGACTCTGGGAAGCGGTAGCAGGCGCCAGCTCCCCTTAATTAATTACATACGTGCATGTTACGCTGTTGGGTGTGTGAGCGTGGATGGGGGCGGGGGAATGGAAGGGGGGAAGGTGGGGGAAAGGAGAGAAGGGAAAGGGGGAAGGAAAGGGAGAAAGGGAGGGAAGGGGAAGAGAGAAAGGGAGGGAGGGGGAAGGGGGAAGGTAGGGATGGGGAAGGGGAAGGGAGGGAGGGGGAAGGGAGAGAGGGGAAGGGGAAAAGATGAAGGGATAGAGAAGGGTTGCGTGGTACAAAAGAGGATACTGATTGAAAAGTGTGAAGTTTTGTACCGTAATAGCGATAGAGTGTTAATTTCACAGTGTTGGTTGAGTGGGATAGGAACAGCGGATCTTAGCGGCAAGAGAATGCTTACGACGGAGGGTAGAAAGGCTACGAGACATGGATGACTTTAGAGATTGGGAGAGAGAGAGGGGAGAGGAGATGAAACGTGTGGGGGGACGTTGGGGGGGGGGTGAGGATGCAGAGCGGAATGGAAAACCAGAGCTGACGACTCCCGACCAAATATAGCATGAGCATTGGCTTGACCCCTCCACACCCACGACCTGTGCCCCCCCCCCTTCCCCCTCCTCGTCATCCTTCCATCTCCTTCATACCTTCAACACCTCTCCTCTCCCCTCCCCTCCCTCCCATCCCCTCCCCTCCCTCTTTCTTCATTCCTTACAATCATGTCCCTCATCCTGCATCAGGACTGCTCTCCTATCCTCTTCCTTCTCCCCCGCTCTGCGTCCCCAGCCTTCCTCCCTCTCCGTCCCCAGCCTTCCTCCCTCTCCGTCCCCAGCCTTCCTCCCTCTCCCTCAACTCTCCCCTTCCTCTTACCACCCCGAGTCTTCCCCCGCCCTCCCCTCCCGCCCACCCCCGGGGCACCTTCCTCCCGTCGTCACCTGGCCTCGCAGCGCCCTCTCGCCACACACACGTTATAAATGTCGCCACATCAACTCCAGTTATTGCATTGCGGCGGGGCATGTTTTTCACAACTCTATCCTTTTCCATCTGCACCGATGCTCTGCTTATAACCTCTGACTTTTGGCTCGACGCTGCATATTTTTTTCTTTTGCATCTTTGCATGCAGGCGACAATGCATGAATGTGACGAGCATTAAACGCCTCACTGAGTGCATGTGACGCGACCTCCGCTTAGGCTTCATCTCCTCGAAAAATAACAGAGGCTAAATGTCCCTGTCGAATTTATTGTACTATTTACTCAATAAATCCCTAAGAACACAGCACGATATTTTGGGAGGGGTTGAATCTCAATCTTGCCCCCCACCCCCATCTTCCCCTGCCTAGCTGGTCCGCCAACCGTCAGACGCTAACCTAAACCCCAGACGGGGTGACGTCACCACCCTCCTACAGGATATAAACACGGCGTCGCCAATTAGGTGGTGACACAACTTTCTCCCCTCTGTCCTTCCCCTCGTCTCGTCTCGTCCCCCTCAGAACACATGAGAGGAAACCCAGACATTTCCTCTCAAGACAAAAACGAACAATCCTTTCGCGCGGTCACATTCGCGCTTCGCTAACCGTGTCTACTGATGGCGGCTACCGCCATCTCTGACATCATCGCCTTAACTCTTGCTCAAATAGGCTTTCAGTTTAGTATCTAATATGAAATAATAGATTATTCTGCACTGTTTGCTCACAGTCTTGCCGAACATCTTTCTGGGCGTGTGTGCTGAAGCGAAACCGATCACCAGTTACAACAATCACCAAGCTTGTTTACTTCCCGAGGCAACTATCTCCCGACAGCCCAGACCATTCTCCCTGACAGGAAACAGCGAAGGCAGCGGCAGCCTTGCGGAGAGGGCGCTGAGCGAGGCAGCGAACAACCAGCACGATTAATGATGTATAAATGTCGTGATAAGTGGCGAGCGCCTGAAGTACTTTCATGCCATTTGTAGCCTTCCCGTTGCACCGTTGCTGCTACTGTTGCACATGACACTGCAAATGATGTCATCGATTAGTATGCTGATCGTTTCATGACAGCTGACACACAACATCCAAGCCATCTGTAAATCTTAAAGACGTATAATGGCCTTAAACTGTAAAAAAGGTCGAGGCAGTTAAGAACATCTGATAACACAAGTCGGAGCAGTTAAGCAAACACCGCGACAATAAAGTAAAAAATTCAGACAGTTCAACAAGCGCAATAATGCCCATTAAAGGCATCCACACGCACGCATCCAGCTCGCCCAGGAATCACTCCGCGCTGCGAGACCCGTCATATCAAGACGAAGTGTTGTGACGTGACGGAGGACAATGACTCGGCGACCTGACCAAGACGGCCGCCATCTCCTCGAGAGAAGTCGCTCGCAACTCAACGCTAATGTAAACAAACTCAGTGGTTGTTTTGCGTCATCAGCTGACCACACCGAGGAGGATGTGAGGCAAGACGGGGCAACCACCCTGACGAGGCTCTATATTCGGCACGGGCCATCACCGGCCGCTTCGTCGAACCCAAGTTTTCCCAGAACGGACGGGGACAATAAAATGACGTAGGGATGACCACCAAGACACAAACCGACTTTGGGAGAGAGAGAGAAAAAAAAGAAACAGTAATGTTCAAACGTGCCGAATATAACCCTCATTTACATACTAAAAACAACCTTCCCTCACATCGCCCACAGCGGGATCCGCCCACAGACAAGGCTTGCACAGTACACATGCTATAGGCTCGCCCACGCTCACACTTGATCAATTACAATATGTTAGGAGAGAAGACAGGGCGAGAAATTCATTACAAAGCCTCACGCACCAGGTAACGGGGGCGCGGCTAGGTCTATGGTTAGGCCCGTTCCCTTCCCTACATCCAGGGAGGGGAGGGAGGGGAGGGAGTGAGGCAACAGGGAAGGGAAGGAGAGGAGAGGAGAGAGGAGACGAGGACGAATGAAAGAAGGATAAACGAGACAAGGAGGGAGAGAGAGAGAGAAAAGAGAGAGAGAGAAAAGAGAGAGAGAGAAAAGAGAGAGAAGGGAGAGAGAGAGAAAGGGAGAGAGAGAGAGAGAGAGAGAGAGAAGAGAGAGAGAAAAAACAGAGAGAGAGAGAGAGAGAGAGAAGAGAGAGAGAAAAAACAGAGAGAGAGAGAGAGAAAAGAGAGAGAGAGAGAGAGAAAAGAGAGAGAAGGAGACAACTATGATAAACTCCAAACTCTATAAAGACGAAACAAACATGACAGCACTCATTACAACAGAAGAACCAAAAATCCACATTGACTTTTACTTCATTTTATTATTGTTCCATGAAAGAAAGAAAGAGAAAGAAAGAAAGAAAAAGAGAAAGAAAGAGAGAAAGAAAAAGAGAATGAAAGAAAGAAAGAAAGAGAGAAAGAAAGAAAGAGAGAAAGAGAGAGAAAAAGAAAGAAAGAGAGAAAAGGAGAGAGAGAGCAGGGGATGGGGGTTAAGCAAACCGAGAGAGGAAGGATACACAGAGAGAGAAAAAAAATTAAGCATTTAACCCCCCTGCATTATTCTCCAATCTCTAATAGAGATCTACATCAAGTAATGGAGAACTGATTGCCTGTGATCTACGAGCTTCCTAGTATGACAGCCCTGCATATCAGATATCAACAATTACTTCCCCCCAGATGAGAAGCACTTAGCAAAGATCTCCATCAACTCGCGAGGCAGGACCTGCGACCTCTGACCTTTCGCTAAGATTGACAAACATAAATCTCTCCCGGCAAGATGGTCGTGCAGGTCACAAGTGCAGACTCTGCCTCTTTCCCTCCCCCCCCTCCTCCTCCCTTTCTCTTGGCCTCCTCTTCTTCATAAATGCACGTCATTCTTCACCGACTCCTCCCTTTCTTACTTTCTCTTTCCCTGTTCTTATGCACTCATCCTCTTCGTCGTCCTCCTTCCTACCTACTTCTTAATACTTCTCCCATTTTCTATAGTTCGTCTAACCCCTTTCTCTCGCATACCTTCGCTCGCTCGCTCTCTTCCTCCGTTTTCACCTTCTCTGCCTCTTCCTTCCTCTCTCTCTCCTCCTCCTCCTTCTCTCTCTCCTTCCCCTCCTCCTTCTCTCTCTCCTTCTCCTCCTCCTCCTCTCTCCTCCTCCTCCTTCTCTCTTCCTCCTCCTCCTCCTCTCTCTCTTCTTCTTCTTCTTCTTCTCCTCCTCCCCTCCTCCTCCTCCTCCTCTCTCTTCCTCCTCCTCCTCCTCCTCCTCTCTCTCCTCTCCTCCTCCTCCTTCTCTCTCTCCCTCCTCCTCCTTCTTCTCTCTCTCCCCTCCTCCTTCTTCTCTCTCTCCCCCTCCTCCTCCTCCTTCTTCTCTCTCTCCTCCTCCTCCTCCTATTGTGCAACTCTCCTCTAACGGGACTGTCAAGCCGCTCTTCTTCGCGTCGGAAAAGATGTCACTATCTCAGGGCTATTTGTCCCCCGGCTGACGACAACACGGACCGTCCGTAAATAGCTTGTGATGTAAGGCAAGAGCTCACCCCCCCCCCCCTCTCTGTTCTACACCTGACCCGAGACCGGACGGCCGTAAGGGTCGACGTGGCACTTTCTTCACATCGGAAATTCAACTCTACGGATCTCCTCCCCCTCCCCCTCCCCCTCCCTCGCCGTTGCCGGTCCAACTTTACTGTCCAAAATCCTATTAATCCGAGGGATTTTTGGCCTCGATTTTAAACTATAAGCGTTTTGGCACCATCGGCTAATGGCCCCACCTGGGCAAAAAAATTTGTTTCCATCTTTCTCTCTTCTTAAATCACATAACGTACTATAGCATTGTGGATTTAGTGGATCTAGTATCAGGTAATCGACTCTGGGTCTTGGGAAAATATGCTGCGATTGGCAAGGTGACGAAAAAAGTGTATTGCACGATTTTTTTTGGCTTTCATATTAATATCTATAATGAAGAAGAAAAATAGGAGGAGGAGGAGGAGGAGGAGGAGAAGATGGAGGAGGAAAACAAGAAGAAGAAGAGGGAAAAAAAGATTTTAAATAAATATATAAAAGACAGACGGAGGAGAGAACAAAATGAATAAAGAAACAGTCACGAGAAAAAAAAACAACAATAACATAAAGAGAGAAAAGACAAGAAAAAGAAAAATATCGAGGACCATCTTCAAAAAAACAAAATAACCATAAAAGCCGAAGAAACACGGGGGGGGGGGGGGGGGGGGGAAGCCAATCCGCCCCGGCCGCCTGCAATCCATGTCCCTCGGCCCTGGAGCTCACCGACCAACCCGCCGCTATTTCCGGCCTCTATATTTATCTCGCTGCACAAAGAGCGAACGCCTAATCGGATTCAGGGATTCGTGACACACCAGCTGATCTTCACTTACCTTTTTTAAGTGTTTGTTCACCCATTTCGTAAACGTCTTCTTCTGGATGGCGTCTCTCTCATCTGTGGCGGAAGAGAAAACGAAGAAAAGGTGATTAATAACTATTCAACTCTTTCGAAAACAAAAACGTCTAAATCTTTCCAGTGTTTAGAAGTTGAGTAATAGACTAAGATCCTATCGTGCGAGAGAAAGGGCTGGCAGGATCATATGCCAATATTTCATGACCTTTCTTGCTGATTAAACAACATTAAATCGAAAGATAGTGTTACCCTCGTCCCTTTTATACGACTGGTAACACCGGTGACCGAAGGGAGTGAAAACATATTTATGTCTTTGGCATTATTAATCTTTTATGGGCATCTCCTTACAAGAATATAATTACCAGCAATAAAACCCATTATAAACACGAGTCAATTAGGTCAGCCTCTGAACAATGGCCTGTTAGTGATGTCGTGAAAGGCCATAAACGCTCATTATGTCACAGGTCAGTGTAGAAAAAGTTATGTTAAAAAAAACAGTCAACGTCTGTTTAATCCACAGAGCATCTAGAGTTTCTCGAGGAGCGAGGGTTCACACCTTGGGATGCTTACCATAAACCTTGACTTTATAACTTACCTTTTCCATTTTCAAAAGCAAGTTAGCACACACACAAACAAACAAATACGAATATAAACACACACAAAAACGAAAGAATACGGGAGAGAGAGAGAGAGAGAGAGAGAGAGAGAGAGAGAGAGAGAGAGAGAGAGAGAGAGAGAGAGAGCAAGAGTAAGAGTAAGAGTAAGAGTAAGAGTAAGAGTAAGAGTAAGAGCAAGAGTAAGAACAAGAGCAAGAGCAAGAGAAAGAGAAAGAGAAAGAGAAAGAGAAAGAGAGAGAAGGAGGAACCTCTCGGCCAGCTCTTCCGCCACGCGCCCTGCTGCACAACATCCGACTGTGCTATTCGCGCGATGACAGCCTCGACGTAGAGACTTATCGACGGCGATATTTCTCGTCGCAGGGCCCAGACAAGGCGTCTAATCGTGGGAACAGCCACCAGGTCATCACTGTTTTATTTCCTTTCTTCTTTCCTTCATTCCATTCCTCTCTACAAACATTCCTTCACCTTCTTACCCCGCAGTACACCCACAAAAGGGGACCTACAGGTTTCGCGGTAATGCTATTCATCAGAGGACATAATAATGGTAATGGATGAGTCCCGCTCTAACCTCCCTGGAACCGCTCATCTAGCCATATACACACACGCGCCGAAACGCATTTAACTTGTAAATGCACGGAGTGTAAGTATATACACGAAAAAAATTATCCCTTTTCCACCGTGCTGTTCTAAAAGGCCCCGAAAAATGTATACCTTCTTTTCTTTCCTTCTTTTCTGTATCTCCACTCCTTTCACTTCTCCCACTATCCCTGACCTAAAACAAGGAAAATCAAACAAACGCAAAAGCAAAAGAAAAATGCTCCAAAATTTCCTCAAAGACGAAATCTGAAGCCCCATGTTCCCTTCTCATATTCAACCCCAAAACACGACGTGATGGATGGCTGGACATTCATTAAGGTTAAGTATACTAAAGCCACTTAAACTAGTCAAGACGGCTTCCCCTCTCCTCCCCCCTGCCGCACCCCTCCCCCCCTTCCCCTAGCCTTCAGACCACCTCCCACCCCCTCCCCCTACCCTTCAGACGACCACCCACCCCCTCCCCCGGCACCCTGGCACAATGACTGTCCTTTGCCACCCCTGACGACCGGAGTGACGGATGGGGAGCCAACATTCACACCACCCTTGACACAGGACCGTTTTCTCTCAAAAGGAAAAGTAAAGAGCTCTCGGCCCTCCAACTATCAGGTTGCACATACCCCGTTTTTCTCCATCCTGAAGGAATCCTCGTGACAGTTTACATAGGGTGGCGATTCTTTCAGGGTGTGCAAATGTGCCTTCTGGTGTTCAAGTGTGATTGAGTGAATGGAGGAGAGTGTGAGAGGACGAGTGGGTGAGAGGATGGGTGGGTGAATGAGTGAGTGAATAAGTGAGTAAGTGAGTGAGTGAGTGATTAAGTGAGTGGGTGAGTGAGTGAGTGACTGAGGGAGCGAGTGATCGTGTAAGGGAGTGAGTGTGATTGTGAGTGAACGTATGATTGTTTATGTGATCTTGAGTGGGAACGTAAATGTGAAAGTGTAAGGGTGGGACTAAGTGAGCATGAATATGAGCTTGAGTGTGAGTGTGAGTGTGTATGTGCGTGTTTCACTTTAGCCTTGGTTTATATTTAGGGAACTCCCGCTGTCTCCATGGTTGAGAATGTCTGAAAATCCTCGTGAGATCATTCAAGCACAAAAAAACGAACATGTGGTATCACGCATAAGCCCCTCACGCAATGACACGCAATCGGAAACCCACCCACGCCAATTTCTTCTTTTTTACGACACGAACAATAAAACCAATTACACTCGTCACACAAATACAAAAATAGACATACAGAATCACACAATATCAAGTCCACGCTAAACCAGTTCGCAGAGAGACGGAGACCGTCGCTAATACAGTCGGCGAAGACCCATAGCAATTCCTTTAAGATCACTCAGACCCTCGGTAAAAAGCATGAGTGAAAGCCACTCTTATTCTCCACTCACTCTCTCCTTTTCATTTCTATTCTCAGACTCTCATTTGCCTCATCTCTCTCTGTCTCTTCTCCTAATTATTTTCCCCGACTCTCTCTCTACTCCTCTCATTCTCAATATTCACATGCTCTCGGTTCCCCTCCTCTCCGCCCCTCCTCAATATCAATCCTATTCCCACATCCGCTTATTCTCCAACTCTGTCTCTGTCTCTGTCTCTGTCTCTGTCTCTGTCTCTGTCTCTCCCTTTTTCATTCTCCCCCTCTCTCATTCTAATTCCCGTTTTCCTATTCTCTCACTTTCTCAAAACTTAACTCTTTGTGTCTCCTCCACCTCACAGCCGGGCTAATTGCGAAGGCCGGCGGGGAGCCAAGAGGAAAGTGAGATGCGAAAATGAATTGGACAATCGAGGTTCTCGCTCCCCAAGGCAGAGGTAAACAACACTTGACAGATTAGGCCGGCAGGTGGGGAGGATTGGGAAGGGAGGGTTGGGAAGGGTTGGGAAGGGAGGACTGGGAAGGGAGGGTTGGGAAGGGAGGATTGGGAAGGGAGGATTGGGAAGGGAGGGATTGGGAAGGGAGGTGGGAAGGGAGGGATTGGGAAGGGAGGTTGGGAAGGGAGGGTGAAGGGGTGGGAAGGGAGGTTGGGAAGGGAGGATTGGGAAGGGAGGTTGGGCGGAGACGACGTAGTGTATATTCCCAACATTTAGATTAGGAATGAATTGATTTACATATATTTGGAAGGAGACCAAGGCAATGCAGAGCAAGTTTCTCAAATAAACGAGAAAGTAAGAGCACTAACAAACGTGTCGCCACTACTCATGAATAGGGATCCTAACCCTAAAAAAAAATGAAAAAGCAAATGTGTATAAATTTGAATGTCTTGAAAATTAAGAACAAAACGAGGCTAGTCACACACAAGCACAGAAAACCATCCGTTACAATATTTGTCTTCGGGGATCAGCTAACGCCGAGCTAACGAACAATGAATCAAGTAGTTTGTTCTTAACATTCCTCGCTGACAGCCTTCATTTAAAATAAACAATCCTGGTTTCCAAATACAACCAAGTATGACTAGCTTGATCTATATGTAAAGAGCATGCATAAGACTCTCCATAAAGAAATATATAACTATGAGTACGTTATTATATTTTCAATTTCTAAAGACGCAATTCTATAAAGGAAATAAAAAAGAAAACTTCGCGCGTACACAAACCACGGCAAACCACGCCACAGTTCTTAGGCTAAGAAACAAACTCCGAAGCACGCTGGCCATGAGAAAGCCATGGGAAAGCAAACACCTTCCCATGAGAACCACGAACCGCCCAAGAAAACGAACGAATCGCCAATCGATCTTGACGAGCCTCGTTATCGCCGGCGGGAAAATATAATTAAGATAAAAAAGACGAAGCAATAAAACCAAGACTGGGAACGAGCTGGGGAGACGGGAGGGGGGCTGGGGAGACGGGAGGGGGGCTGGGGAGACGGGAGGGGGCTGGGGAGACGGGAGGGGGCTGGGGAGGGGGCTGGGGAGGGGGAGAGGAGGGGCAGGGGGAGAGTGACTGGGTATATCCCCTCGAGGGGTAGTTGCCAAGTGGTAGTGAAAGTTCGGCGATCAATTGGCAACAACAACAGCGGCATGGCCGTGCAGATATTACATCATGGTAAAGGTTCTGAGATTGATTGCCTCATTAAAAAGGAGGTTGCGGTTAGAGTACGTTGGTTATCATGATAATCTTTTTGTGGGGAGGGGAAGGGGGAGAGGGGAGGGGAAGGAGGAAGGGGAGGGGGGAGGGGAAGAGGGAAGGGGGACAATAGACTATCTTGATTGCCTCACGATCCAAAGATATACGATACACGTACTGAATAATCTGTCAACTACACCAGGGAATCATGCAGTTTGGGGACTAGCTTCCGCCCCCCTCGATTACCCCCATTATCCACACACAAAAAATTACCAATAATTAACACCCTAAACTACTCCGCTTCCTTCCCAAACATTTGGTTTCAAAACGCCAAATCAGAAAAAAAAACATCACACATCGAACTCCCTTACCCCCCCCCACCTCCTCTTCCTTACCAAAGCCCTTCCCCAGCTTCCACGAGTCGACCAAAACATCCCCAAGCCCTTCCCCAGCTTCCACGAGTCGACCAAAACATCCCCAAGCCCTTCCCCAGCCTCCACGAGTCGACCAAAACATCCCCAAGCCTGGCTCCTTCCGTCCCGCGCCGCCCACAGCACCACCGACGTCAACAACAAACACCGAAGCATGACAGCGGCCAGAAAAGCGAGTGTGTCACCTCACACACGGGAATCCCTTCGCAGCGCCTGTTGTGGAGTTCTCTGATGCTTTCTTATCAAGAACGACAAAGTGTCCTATCTCTACTTCTCTTTTCTGGCGGTGGAAACATTACATAATGCGCCTACACGCCCCGCCGTGAGATAATAACACACAATTAGAATTTATTGTTATGTCATTTCTTTAATAATCTATTCCGAGGTGTATCAGGCACTGTGCTAATCACTCCACAGTCAATACAGCGACCTCACGCTTGTCATTGTCAGGGTGCAAGATAATTAAAATATGATCTTTTCAAAATTGGCTTTGACCTTATCTGTCACCAGTAACGAATCATGTTTTTGTTTTCTACTTATCATATCAAACTTGTGGCTCTGACATACATTAAGGAAAAAACGATGATAATCTATTTACTGTTTTAAAGTAGTACATCTTCCCGGACTCCCCAGCACTGTACACCGCTCCTAGCTTCCCCGGGTGATCCAACATTTCTGGCCCCAAGCACAGACCCCTTCCACCTCAAAGCCCCCGCTGCCCCCAACCCCGAGCCCGATCCCCCAACCCCGAGCCCGATCCCCCAACCCCACGGGCTCCCGCTGTCTGAGTTTCGCCACACGAAGATTTCCAGTTTTTACAGCTCCAGAGGGCGCCAGCGAGTCCGCGTTGCCCGACCAATGCAATTGCTCGATAAACGAACTAGAGATTTCCTCTGTTTGCATGTGGGCACGGCTACGTTACACCAGAACGTAACAGGAGAACCGACCCGCCGTCCTGTGGTCATGAACTATATTAGGTCTTCCATTACCAACATCTCTGAATGTCATTATCTGAATCACCGTGAAAAACTGTCTAATTAACCCAGTCCTAACAATCAACAGTAATCTTCTTTCGCTACAGAATGAATAACATGAATGATGTGGGACCCAATATCCGGCAACAGGCCACTTACCTCTGCTGTTCTTGAGTCCTGGCATCCACGAGCTTCGCAACGCCATGGTGCTCTGACTCCACCTGATGCCACCGGCTTCAGATTCACACGTACGACCTCTCCTTCTCGAAATCTAATGCTAACACAGTTTCTTCTCCTACTTTTGTTTTACGGTATTACTTTATCTCTGCAAGACCACAAAGCTTGATATTTAGGATCGACTGATGGTAAAGAGGCGACACGATGTCCACGATAAGTTCTGATCACTTTCACACGAGATATGTTGTGCCTAAGCAAATGAAATCCTCTCTAGATCACTTCGAGATGATCAAAGTCCCTAATTTATAACTAATACATACTAAACTTGTGATAATCGTAAGATAATGTCTTTAATAATGACTAGAATCATATTTCGTCATTAACATGTCTTTTATCAAAGGTTTATTTGCTCAATAAATATAGAGCGTTGAGCCTGCATGAGATTCGATTCACATACGGCGCTCACAAACGCCAGCCAAAGCGTGGCACCCAGGAGCCAAAGTGCCACAGCTTAGGCAGGCAGAAAGACAGACATAAGGCACTAGAAGGATCGAGGACCGTGGAGCACAACACACAAGCACCGCCGAGGAGGACCCGGGACACACTGTGCAGGATGGGGCCGTCCCGACCACTGCGCGGCTGCACCAACACCTCCACAAACACCGGTAACTGACCCCGACCTGGCCGCGCTGCCCCGTCGAGATCAAGTATCCGTCTCTGACTCTCTCTGGTCGCATACATACTCATACACACGCACGCACACACACACACACACACACACGGCAGCCCCCCGCCCCTCCCCCACACCTTGCCTAATATACCTAGAGTGGGAAATATGTAATCCGACCTCAAAAGATGATAGAGGCAGCTGATCCTCCGTGTCACGTGTCACGTTAAATGCCGGCATATCAGACATTAATTAAATGTCAATGGTCAATGTAGTGAGGATCATGAGCAAGTGTGAATAAAGGTTTTTGAAAAATGAAGAAGAAAGTGGAAGTCCTCAGGTGAGCAAGAGGACAGGTGTGGGACGCGCGTGTAGGAGGGGGCGTGGGTGCGAAACCTGTGGTGAGCCAGTGGGCGGCTGGCATGGGTGTGAGGGGGCGTGCGTGCGTGCGTGCGTGCGTGCGTGTGTGTGTGTGTGTGTGTGTGTGTGTGTGTGTGTGTGTGTGTGTGTGTGTGTGTGTGTGTGTGTGTGTGTGTGTGTGTGTGTGTGTGTGTAAAATATACCAGTACCGAGATGGAATCTGCATGTGGAGACACGCTGGTTTTGTGCACGTGTGCCCGCGTATGAGCACAGGTGTATGGGTGCACGACTGCAGGTCCGTGTATCCTTTTGTGTGAGAATGCACGTGTGTGGGAGGGGAAGGCGGGCATGAATCCGGTCACCGCCAGGACCCGTGCCGGGTGGGTTGGCCTCGCCGCCCACTGCTTTACAGTCCAGTCCATTTGTGGAGACACGGTGGTATTATGTCCCTCCTACCGACGCTGTCACCATCTCCCAGCAGAACTTCGGTCCCCGTTGCCATCCCAGCAGGACACCCGCTACCTGTATTCCGTAATTACCATGTCCCCGACATGTGTCACTACATAAAACCGACCAAAAATAGATCAGCCCTGAACTTAAAATCCGATGCCCTGGATGATGTACCCCCTCCTCAACAGCGCACCGCAATCAACCCGCTTCACTTTATAACAATATTTGAAAGATAAAACTGCCTCTCAGCACTAATAACACCCATTACCTCGCAACCGAGCCATTGCTAAGAGCTGCCCATTTTCATTCACGAAAGGCAAACTATCCTATTCCCTCAGCCTCCCCGTCGCCTCCCTTTGTCGTAACTCAGCCACATGCCCATGATGAAGCGGTTGAGCACGAGCTGCGTGTGTGGCTGCTTCTTAAGTGTTGATGATCGCCTTTATAAACAATGAACATTTCTTAACGCCGATGACGTCACGTGGCCTGGGTATTGCACTGGTAAACGCGAGGCTTGTGTTATTGTTTACTGATCTGCCAGACTCAAGGGCTCCTCTTGTTCCCCCTGTGAGTAATACCATGATGAATCGCTAATGATAGTTGAATCTATCATTTTTTAACCGGTGATTCAACTGGAAACAAAGCTTAGATATAGAATCGAATAGATTGATTTATTCATATCGTATCTTTAGATATATACGTTATAGTTCAAAATTACACTTTTGCTTCAATTTACTCCAGTCAGTGGACTTCAGCAACGACAACACAATAATATCATATCAACCTGCCATTCATCTCGGTTGCAGCGCATGCCACACGCACCTCAAAAAGACAAGAAACAAGCAATCTGGGCCCTTCCAAGCAAGTCTTCGAGAGAATCCAAGACGGTAAAGATACCTCCCATAAACACGGGTATGAGTGCTCCCTCCCTCCCTGCCTCTAAATAAAGCAGGCAGGATTAACGCGAGAGGGAGTGGCGGTGCCATGGCAGAGGTATCCAGTCACGAGTCGGGGGAAGGGGAAGAGGCGAGGGACAGCAGGAGGGGAAGGAGAGGGGTTGAGTAGGGGGTGAGGGGAGGGAAGAGGCTTACACAAACAAACCATTCTTTGGCGGTTTACCACTCGCAATATCTAGTACACTCGAGCCACGTGTAAACCTTTGCAGCGCCCTCACCGAGGCGCATGTATCGGACTACCGCGTCGCGTCAACGCAGCGCGCATACATGTAATGTATCCGAGCCTAAGTAAATGACATGGCTTTCAAGACCCTTTCAGACGCTGTGCAGATTTTCCCGACCGCAAGTGGGGCACACAGCGAACTTTCTTTGTGCCTTAGTGATGTAAACTTTACTACACTCCCGTTTTAGTCGTTCTCTTTTTTCTTCCATTCCCTTTTCTTCTGTGAATATTTACCGGCTGAAAGCGGGCAGAGAAAGGGGGAAGCGCCCGAGACGAGTAAAGAAGGACAGAGAAAGAGCGAAGATCTAGATAGCTCCAAGACAAAAAGCGGCAACTGGAAGGAGACGGCGAGAACAGGTTTTCAAGACGAGATTTTCCTCGTTAAGTTGGGATGTTGACACCGACATGCTGCATCTCGACCAGTTGCGCTGTCTCCGTCACACTCATCCTCCTGCTACGTTCAGCTTCCTACTCTTCGTGATTCTATCTCCTTCTTCATATCCTACGCCATCTTTATCCCCTCTCTGTCTTTTTCTTCATCCTCTTTTCCCTGAACTCTTCCCCCGTTTCGTAAACCGTGATCCGGTTTCCTTCATCCCCCCGGCCTGCCTTCCCATTCCAGCCTCAATTTCCCTCTCCCCGCGTTTCGCATCCTTGCGCCAGTAACTCCCTCTCCGCAGAGTAACAAGACCAAGACCAT
>NC_051397.1:48603664-48621164 GCF_015228065.2 Penaeus monodon | reverse complement strand
TAAATGTATATACGTATATACAAATATATAAATATATATATATAAATATATATATATTATATATATAATATATATATATATATATTATAATATATATATATTATTATTATATATTAATAATAACATATACATAATATATATATACATATAATACATTATATATATATACATATATATATCATATATATATAATAATATATATATACTATATATATATATATATATATATATATATAAATATATATATATATATATATATATATATATATATAATATATATATATATATATATATATATTATATATAAATTATACACATGTGCTGCCTCCCACAAAAAGAGTTGCCAAAGGTATATCTATCGATTGATAACAGTATACCAGGTAATCATCCATCGTCCCACGTTGCCAAGTATGTACCTGCGCCCTACAATCAGCAATGTTTATTTTGCGTTTACGCCTCCAGAGGTTCGTGAATTCAACACTGAACTTCAAAAATCGCACTCGCATTGTAGATAAGTCAAGACCATAAACTACAAAAATATATGAGTATCTGATTTAAATTTCTTCCCTTATTGGTGAACTTTAAACATGTAAACTGCACCAAAAGTCACCCAATTGTTGTTACCTGGAAGTTTCACTTTCACTATGTGGGTTTTTCCCTGCGCCAGCGATTTGTTCTTACATCATAAATGAACCATTTAAAAAACAATTAAATCCATATATCACTAGAAAAAGAGACGAAGGGTAAAAAAAATAAGAACAGAATAAAAATGGTGAAAAAAAATAGTAGAAAAGTGAACGATGAAGTAGAGAAAACAACTGCAAGGTAAACGATAACAGCGAACCAGACGACCGCCACAGAGCCGCCGAAGACCCATCGAGGTGTTGAAAAACGGTCGCACACACTGGGGACGCCATCTGTCGCCACGTGACAAATTTACACAACACCTCCTTTCACTGTGCGATCATTGCCCTCTTCCCTGTAGACGTTGCGCCCCCACGTTGTCGATAAACGTCACGCGGTGGAGGCAAACGTTTCCATTCTCAACGTTAATCTTACGTGTGTTTGTAAATGGACTCAGGTTGGCTGAAGGGTGGAGAAGTCGATAACTTCATTTAAGTATTTATGTTTAAATAAGTATGTGCTTGTGTCTTTGCAAGTGAGTACGGAAATCCTTGCACGTACGCAAAGTTACCCATACAACATCCCAGACACTGATTCCAAAGATATACGCACAGATTTATGTAGACCTTATTATTTCCATTAAATGTCATAATAGGACGGAATTTTCTCTTATATTTATTATCATCATTTATTTTTTTACATTTACCGAAGAAACCATATCTTTCATGTTATAACACTGTACCCCACCCGTAAATATCACATATCCTCTAGACAGGGCTTGTTACCCTGACGACATTGACCCCCCCTCCTTCCCCTGCCCTCTCCCCCGAACACCAGCTCTTCAGCCGGTACTTCCCTCTTTCTCTCTCACGAGCCATAATATAACTTTATTTCATCAAATGACAAAAGTCCACGGAAATTTGTAAACCAAAGATTATGACACAGGTGAGAAGTGAGACAGAGGCAGCACACCTGACAGTTTGTTTACGGTTTTAGCGACCCGCTGTCGAGACGGACACGGCCTCGAGAGGGGGAGGGGCATTGAGGGGGAGGGGATAGTGGCGTTCGCTGCTACCTGAAGGCAAAAACTGTACTCGGAGGGGAATGCTTAATTACAATGCTTCGGCAGGTAATGAGTGCTACGGTGCATTTCTCTCTTTCTCCCTCTCTCTTTTTCTATAATTCTGCTTGAGTGTTTAATCCCATATATGTCGCTCTTTCTACCTTCTCACCACCTTTCCTCAATTCGCTGAACGGAATTAATCAAAATACTCGTGTGATGTGAAAGTCAAGCACTTATCTTTTTTTTAATGTTGACGTAAAGGATTGTTCTCGTGTTTCGAATTCACAAGAAACGCTTTGTTGAAAGTAAAGGCAAGGAAGGGCGTTTTAGTGGCATAAAGGCGAGCTTAATTGAAGAGGAAAAATGCCATAAAAGGAGCCAGGCGGGTGGCGGCCTAATGGGGGCTCAGCGAAGGAAGGAACAGAGGGAAAAGTTGAAGCATAGACACAGACCAAGGAGATCTGAAAGGATAGTGACGAAAAAAAAAGTTAGGAAACTAAACCGAATGCATATAAACACAAACCCCAAACCAAACTTTATCTGGGAAAAGACCAGGAGTTCGAAGACCTTAAGGTGAAGGTAAGATGTGGCTTGGTACAATAACGGGGTTTGGGGTGGCGATGCCGGGGTTGAGTCAGAAGGCATGGGACGTCCCTCGCCCAGGGCAAGGGCAGGGGCTGGGGATAAGGCAGACACCCGCGGCTTGACCTCACAGCCGGCCTCACCCTGACACCTCGTCTCCAAGTTTTCGATGTATTGGGAGTCATGTATTATGTTTTACTCCGGTATCTTCTATACCAGACCTTATACGTTCATAACCTTATAATTTCAATATCACACGAATCACACAACGAAAACCTTACGCGGTTGAAATGAATGAAAGTCAATCACACAGTACACACACCAAATAAAACCAACCAACAAAGACGTGATAGAAAGTCTGCACCCCGAAGTCCTGTCAACACAAATGACAAAGCGCCTTCAAGACAAGGATGCGGGGGGGGGGGGGGGGGGGGGGCGAAGTGGAGGCTGCGAGAGACACATCCGAGAGCGACGAAGTCTCAATGATGCGAGGATACTTAATAGTGTGTGTGTGTGAGTGTGTGTGTGTGTGTGTGTGTGTGTGTGTGTGTGTGTGTGTGTGTGTGTGTGTGTGTGTGTGAGTGTGAGTGTGAGTGAGTGTGTGTGTGTGTGTGTGTGTGTGTGTGTGTGTGTGTGTGTGTGTGTGTGTGTGTGTGTGTGTGTGTGTGTGTGAGTGAGTGAGTGAGTGAGTGAGTGAGGGAGAGAGAGAGAGAGAGAGAGAGAGAGAGAGAGAGAGAGAGAGAGAGAGAGAGAGAGAGAGAGAGAGAGAGAGAGATATAGGGGGGGGGGGCAGAAAGACAGAAAGAGAAAAAGCGAGCGGTGTGCACAAACGCTCGCAACCGTACGGTGTGCACTAAACACACAAAACAATACCACGGGCAACTGCATATTCATGACAGAAAACGACCAGCCTGACAACCTGAGACGACCACCGCCCCTCGTCCCTCGTCCCTCGTCGCCTCGGTCCTTGAAACCGCGTCGTAAAAAGGACCAGCGCCAGATCCCGTCTGCACTAACGACGCGGTAATGCACGGCCACCCGACCCTGAACAGGAGATTACCTGCTAATGCCCATCGAGATAAGCAAGACAGGGAAATGGAATAGCCTGCAGAGTACAATGAGGCTTCCACAGCGACGCCTTCACCGGAACGCAACAACAACAACAAAAAAACACACACAAGATGAAAATTAAAAACATAACAACTAAGTTTACCTTGCAATAAATCCTCGGCTTAGAGTCTCGGAGTGTAAACCTTGGTCGCAAAGTGAACGGGTTTTGTGCCGTGCCAATTTAGTGTAATTGCCTGGCGAGGTGCTGGCCACGCCGAGCGGCCTCCGTGCACGCAAGCACTGCCGCCAGCGAGGGTACTAGAGCGGCACAAGGTCACGAAAAGGCAACACAGGTCACACTGCTTGCAGAAGGGTCGTAACAGCATACACAATTATAAAGTAATAACAATAACTCTTATTGGTCTTGTGATTCTCCAGTTCCCGAACTACTCCATAATAAAACGACAAAATAAAAATACATCTTTAGTATAGGTACAATTTCTAATTTATAATTTCGGTTACAACATCCACTACTAATACATTGCAACCAAAGAGTGGCGACGTGCAACACCTCTCTTGGAAACATAAAAACATACATAACAACAAAAAAAAACATCCTGACAAAGCGCCAGAACACAACAACCGCGAGAAAGCTCCTACGGCCATGCACTCGACATAAAGGTCGTCACCACATTTCCAGAATCCCTCCAAGTGCAATCGAGAAGGCGAGAGGACCCCGCGTCGAGCGACTGAAATGCCGTTTCTCCCTTGCCCTGATCCGACTGACCCGCGTCGAGCTACACAGTCGACGGTCAACGAGACAGCGAGACCTGGGCAGCAGGAACGACTCGCTCAACCTGCTAGAGATCCAGTATCACGGTCGTCACGTCCCTGAAATGTCGCTGATAACGTCGACAGCGACGGTGGTATTTTCAAACATCGTCACCGTTGCAAGCCCCAGCTCAGATGAATCTCTGAGTGCTCAATGACCATCTTTTTCCCGATTAACTTTTTTGTTCAATACAGAAGGCTATCTTACAGTTAATAGCGCCCATGACTGTCAATTTTATAATTTCTGGAAATCATCACTTTGCAAGGTAATCTCCCATCAGTTTTCACATTTGAACATACTTTTCATAAGAAACGCCTGCAGAAAACGTGAACCTGTTTTTTTAATCGACGAAAAGAAAATTGAACGACCCCCTAAAAAAGGAAAGGGGGAAATCACGAAGCAAAATCAGCGCACGTAACGGCAAGAGAGGACAGACAGCTGGTGTTACGAGACACCGAGATGCGGGCGTCGGGTGGGGGGGGGGGGGGAAGAAGGAGAATGAGGAGGGGAAGAGGAGAGATAGAGGAGTGCGCCGGTGCCTTATACGGGCGTCAGCCGATGCCACCACACTCGCACACGCCCAACTCGATGGCCGCTGGACAAAAAGGCATGTAAGCCCCCATGATTCCTCATTCCCTGCCTGTTTGCCCAATACATGGCTGCACACGCCCTTCTCGGTAACGATGCCCGCACGCTCCACTTTGCACTTTCCTCTTTGCACTAAGTCACTAATGCAAATATTTCATTTATCTGTCAATCCAAAGCAACGGCGTATAATTACAGAGACAATAAAAAAAACAACAATACCCGGTAACAAGCAACACCTGACGATAAAAATCTAGTCAAGATATCAATCGTCACAGTTGTCCACTTCCGGCACGGCCCGCAGATAAGATGATATCTAAGACGCTGCCCCACACCGCCCCTGCCTCTTTCCGCCGTGCAAGAGGCAGCTGACCTCTGCAAGATGATTCATTTGGGCGTGGGTCATCCACCGTGGCGCTGTTGACCCACGCCCTTGACCCCGAGCCTCCTCCGGGTCTTCCTTGAGACTCATGATAAAACGCATGACTCACGCCCTTTGAACTCATAAAGCATAAACACGGCTAGACGCATCCTCGCGGCGGCCGAAAAATACAATTTTCCTCTGATCAAGAACAACAAGCAAACTATTACATGCAAACTCCCCTTGGCCCCTTAAAAGGAAAACAAAAAAAAATTCAAAATCTCTCGCGCTCTCTGTAAGCCCAAAATATATCTTCATCAAGAGTGCTTATCACGATATTAAGAAGAACCATCTGACTAATCACGCGATTTAAAGTCTCGCCGAAGACTGAGCACGCCGGCCAGAGGAGGAGGAGGAGGAGGAGGAGGAGGAGGAGGAGGAGGAGGAGGAGGAGGAGGAGGAGGAGGAGGAGGAGGAGGAGGAGGAGGAGGAGGAGGAGGAGGAGAAGAAGAAGAAGAAGAAGAAGAAGAAAAGAAGAAGAAGAAGAAGAAGAAGAAGAAGGGAGGAGGAAGAGGAGGATAGGAAGAAGGAACACGAGTGAATCATCTAGCTTAACGACGCCCTTACGCCCACGCGCCCACGAAAGGTTACCAGCTCGGGTTACCGACCTGAGGAACCTGGTCAGCAACAGGCGGCTCAGCAGACGTACGCCAGCAATCTCTCCTGCTGGATCTCTCTCTCCATGAAAGCGGAGACCCTTGGCCAAGGTCAGGGGCATCTCATGGCCGGGGTGTCCATCTTCATCACCCCGACGCTCGGGATCAATCTACTTGGACTATAACGTAAACTCGCCAATGCCGCTATCGGTCGCTTGAACAGTCTGCGGCGGACAGGCGTGCACCGGTCGAGGATTTGTTTACCTTTCGTCCAATCCCGCGTGAATGCGACACAACGAATGTGTCCGTCAATGAATGAGCTCAAACGTACAAACCCCCGACAGGCTTTCATCCTTCGCTCCTTCACTCCCACGCGAGCGCACACAAGGGCATGGCTTCTCCTACCCTGTCCTCCTTTGTTCGTCGTGACAGAACACGCCCTGGCCACCTTCTTCTCCCTTCCCTCGCTTCACCGTGTCCTTTCTCACCCACATCTCCAAAATAGGCCTATGTCTCTCCTTGTCACTACATCTGCATAGCCTAAAACCCTCAAATCTTTGTTTGATTCTTAGTTTTCTCATAAGTATACTCCCCTGAAACCGGATGTATATGCAGTATACATTAAACGTGTGTCTGCCCATAAGTATGTAATTATAAGTATATGTGTACATGTACAGGTAATATACACAGATATATATAAAAGGGCAGTAGAATTCTTACAGCACCCACTGACATCGTCTTTCGCCTACTATGGGTCAACATCAGTTCGTATCTCGTTCAGCTGTAACAGTAGCCCCTGCACGTGCCAGCCACTCGCCACGTTTTTGCTCCTTCGCCACCAGACGCCTCAATGGACGACTCTCACGTCCGCTCTCGTATATCAAAAATACATCTCGACCCGCTAAAGCATTAATAACAATCGGCTGCATTAACCACATCCGACTTAGCTGTGTCTGTTCTCTGAATGAGCTCCACTATTACACTCTTGTTCCTTGGTAAGAGAGAAACCCGGCGTGTTACTACCGAATACAAAAACACGAGCATAAGGATTGATGAGGAACGGCCTCATGAATGTAGAATTAGGAGGAACGCACCAGCAGCGTGTAGAACATGCGGAGGAGGCTGCAGGAGGCCTTCACCTCCCACCCTTCCCCTTCACTCTTCGTCGTACCCCTTGTCATCTCTGAGTGATGCCTGTCACCCTGCTCACCCACTTTCTTCGTTTACAGAAAAGGGACCACGGAGAGATGACGTAAAGAGCGCGAAAAGGACGACGGAAGGTCCACTAAGGACCACGAAATGACGATGGAAGGACCACGAGGCCTGCACTGGCTAAAATAGGCTTCCTCGTTTTGCATAAAGGCTGGCCGTTCGGGTCCTCGTCTCGGGCCATCAATCCCTTTCGATCTGCACGTGCATGATGTCACCCCGACCCCCACCTACCACCAGCAACGACATCTGGTACCTAAAAGTGGTTTTATAGTCTTTTTCTTCTTCTTTATACTTGACTGCTTGTTGGAGGAAGTTAAATACATCATGAGCCGGGGTCCCTTTCCCTTGACGCCACAATACCTCGTTTAGCTCCTTTCCAGGTCATTATCCCCCCCATCCATCATTATACTTTGGCTATCATGTCTCTACTAACCTGAATCTCGCATCAGAGAGGTACGTGCCATAGTATATCTTTCTCCCCGTATATCTTTCACCTTGCCCTGACTCATATAAAGTCATCGTATGCTCTTGAGGAGCCCCCTCCCCCTCCTCCCACCCCATCACATCTAGTGTTACTATAAATAACTATACTTGATGATGACGATCACTTCTATATTCAGCCCACTGTGAGGTTATAAGAACGGAGATCAAACATTATGCACAAACTGATTAAGATAATTAGCGAAAGTGATTGTAGAAGAAACACACTACCACTGTGAAGACAATGTAGCCTCGCTGAATGGAAGATAAAAACCAAAGAATCCCACTTTCACCCACCATCGTTTCATCCACACGGTACTGTCATCCAATCGGAGTGGAAATGGGAGCCCCGCCGTTCGGAGACTGTGTTTACGTCTCTAAAGCTTCTCGTACGTCTCTCGCGGGAGCCGAGACGTCGCAACGGACATTCTTCCGCCGCCACTTTCGGATTCCGCGAGTTATTTCCCCGAATTCCCGAGCCAAACAAGCCGGATCAAATTCCTCGGAAATCGGTCAGTCGGCGCCCGATCGCGGACGCCCCCAAACACACGACGCGAAGTCTACCCGAGCGTGACCGCCGCGGTCCCTCCGCCATTCGACTTCAATTACTCTCGGCGTGTGAAACACCGTAATTAATTGACCGGAGTTAAAAAAGGGAGTCGGATCACTGAAGTCCTTATAACGGTGAGTTTTTTAGCCAACGAGCACGGCAATGGCGCAACGTTAATGGCCTCGAGTGAAAGTGCACGCGAGGGGAAGGGAGGGGAGAATGCACGCGAGAGCCAGGTCACGCTGCCGACACGCACGATCCCCCACTGGCAAAGGGCACGCCGCTCTCGGTGGGCTCAGGCCTCAGTTTTCGTTTGTTATTTGAACTTCGATTTGTGGAAGCAGACAGCACAGAAATCCGCCATTTTCTTAACGAACTCTGGACTGACATGCGGTATATTACGTTAATCCATACTAAAACCTACGCCAGATGGTGTGACTGGGTATGACCCCCCCCCTATCTCCTACCCCATCATTCTACCCACCCTTCACCAGAGCTCACAGAGGCACGTCAAGCATCCAGGTTCCGGTGAACGTAAACACTGGCTGCAAAAGGCCAGCTGCCACTCAGCTACTGGACATGCATCCCACTCTTTAGCATCCCATCTCAATCTGCCTGTTTGTATGTCTTTCTCGACACTGAAGATAAATGAATGACTGAAAGAACGAACAGGTCGATCAGTAAGTTAGGGAAACCAATAAGAAACGGCATAAACTCTTACAACACTGGATAAAAACTTGTAATAAATTAAAACCCATCACAACCTCCTCCTCGTAAAACCCCAGCAGACCATTAAAGAAAGACCCACAAAGACCCGGGCATCTCCAGCGATCGGGGAAGACTCTCAGGCGCACAAAACATCCTTAGAAGCGGCTCTTGAGGACAGCTTCCTTCTGGGACAAGGAGGAGCCACTACATACACAAGAGCCACAGGTCGTCGGCTCTAATGGCTTTACGGCGGGCGTTTTATACGATAAGGGAAACTAACCCTTAAGTACTAGGGTGATAAAGGGCGCGTTGGCACGACAGCGATGCGAGGGTCTTCCGAGCACATACGGACGGAATTATCTCTGGCAGCGCAATCTTATCAGGGAAGTAATATGTATAATCTGGCATCTAGGCGTGTGATCCTAGTCACGCAGTCTAGTGAATGCGTATGTAAAATTACTTATCAATATATACTATACATACTCTTTCACGCAATGACAAGTATTTTCGTCTTTAGTGCGATGTTCATTTCCGACTCATATGATAGAGATTAACTGAATTACATGCTTTTTAAACTGTAGTCTCTCATAATTTTTCAACGTACCCTGATCAACTCTGCATAGTGTTAATCAGCACATTAAGATTATCTTCAACACTGGAGGAAACTGGTCCTTCAAAACACACTTCAACCGAAAAAAAATATGACAATACTGCTAAATAAAACTCCGGAAAGTCAAAGATGACACATGTTATCACTCACAATCAGATGATGTAAGAATTATCTTTAAAAAACTTTTCCTATCTCGCCTTTCCGCTGCCATGCAATAGCGAGGTGGCAAAACGCGATATCACAGATCAGTGAAAACCATCAACAATAATTAACGTTTTCCATATGGCTTGCACCACCGCATGATTTTTCTTCCTTTCTCCATTCCTTCCTCCCTCTTTCTCATCCTGATGTCTCCCGCCTTCCTCCTTTCCCTCCACCCTTCTCCCTCTTCCACCCTCCCCCCACTTCGCACAATCGTTTATAAGCATCAACGTTAATCTAGATCCCGCGATAGTCTCGTCTGCTGGTGCATGAGATCACCCCCTGACCGCATGGCCGATCCTATTAACCTCCGAGGGGGCATTTACACCGGCCAGTCCTCCGGGGCACATTATCATGGCCTTCCCAATGTGCCCACAAAGTCAATTAACTTGTTTTTAATGGGGGATGCCCTCTATAATCATCAAGACTGTCGTGCATACCCTCCCAAAGCTATGCATACACGTTAACAGGACAACAGGGAAGGCTACTTGGAAAATTATATAAATATATACATACGTATACATGTATACAAGAAAATGACGTCATATCGTCGCTCCTCAAAATAAAATGACATCATTCGCCACAGATATCACTTCAATGAGGAAGAAATACGATCTCCCTAGATAATGAATCGACAGCTATCTCTCGTTCCCTCCTCTTTCCTCCACGCAAACAAAATCAATAAGTGACGAAACCCCAAGACCCGATCCAACATCGTAAGATCCGCTCCCATCTCGACCCCGAGGCACACACCTTATGACCCCTGAAATTAATCACTATCTGTCCCTTACCCGTTTTTCTTTTAACACCATGGAAAAATCTGATAGTACTGTATATCAATTATGGAAGACCTCTACTGATTCATTTTTTATATTTTCATATATCTTTTAACGTGTAAAAGGCAAATTTTGTGTTTGGGCGAACGAGCGACTTCAGACACAAACTAGACAGATGAATGGCAGGATACAGCTATGATGTCAACACGTGAGCCAACTCTTTTAATAAATCAGAACCGTTTGTCTTCTGCTAAACGTCTTGACATCGCGACCATCTTCATATATTGTGAGGCCAACTTTCTAATTCAAACAATACATGGCACGTTTTCATGATCAACTAAAGTGCATAAAAAATGACTGAAAGTAGCATTAAAAGAGCGAGAGATCCCCCAAAAAGAGGAGGAGGGCCCGGTGGCATCATGGGACGGTGCCAGACATTGGTGCCAACCCCATGATGAAGCTTATAGCGACACCCTGGCACCCCCCAAAACCCTTTCCTTGGTTTCTTTGTACCACATTCGCTTTCCTATATAAACAATAACATCAACCACTTTATTATATTTACAAATATATATTCCATGCTACGGTGCCTGCTTCAGCAAATGTCAACACGACGTAACAAGCGCGTTTCTTCCCACGCTCTTTCGCCATGCCTTGTTAACAATGTAAATGACTGCAGCTTTTATATGAGTAGTAATTGTGACTACAAAGTCAAGCTCGTTAATCATTACGGTTCAAGTGCTCGCAAGGATCACGGACCCAAGATGAGAGAAAACACTATTTAGCCTTGTCATAATGAAGCAAATTACGGAGAAAAATATGTATAAAACACTTACATGCGTTCGTAATTTTACCGAAAGAAAAGACTGGGGATGCTTTACGACAAGACAGTCAGTGGGAGTGCCGTAGTGCCAGGCAGGGTAAGGGCAGGGGTAAGGAGAAGAGGTTAGGGTAGGGGGTAGCACAGCAGGGGGAGGAGCATGAGGAGGAGGAGAGGGGGAATGGAGGGTAGGGCACAACGGCACTCCCAGACGCTGCCGAGGGTGATATCACGGCCAGAAATCCCTCCACCTGGTAACGTGGCTCTCTCCCCTCCTCCTCTCCCGCTCTATCTTCTTCACTCGCTAATCTGTCGATCTTACTACTGCACTTCTACCCTATTTTTCCATTCCTCAACTTCCATTCTATCATAATTTTGCAAGCGCATTCTACCTCAAAGAACTGCGAAGCTGCATCACCTACAACTAAACCATCGCATAGTACCACTGCCCCAAACTACTTGGCAACCAGACTACCTGGGACTACCTCACGCCACTACGGAACCTCACCGCTTCACTTCAACTGCCTCACGTTACCTCTCTCCTCACACTAAATTTAAAACCCGTAAAACAAGGTAAACACTATAAAGCGGTGCAGACGCAATCCAAACGCTAAGGAGAGTTTTCATGAATGAACGAACCCTTTGCGTTTGTATCTTACAGTGTGAGACGGGGAGGAAAAAAAAATCAAGTAAAAAATATATATATATAGTAAAGGCTGAGTTTTGGCATGACGACGTTTTCCTGTGAGCTCTCCCCCCCTCGTCCTCCTATTCCCCTCTTTATGCCCCACAGGACAAGGAGAGAGAGGCTTAAGGTACAAGGCGAGAGGAAATAAAAGCACAGTGAAAGAGAGATTAATGTTCTGGCGTTTGGGGAACGTTGAGAGAGGGAAGGGGAGAGAGAGGGGAGAGAGAGAGAGAGAGAGAGAGAGAGAGAGAGAGAGAGAGAGAGAGAGAGAGAGAGAGAGAGAGAGAGAGAGAGAGAGAGAGAGAGAGAGAGAGAGAGAGAGAGAGATAGAAAGAGAGAGAGAGGAGAGAGAGAGAGAGAGAGAGAGAGAGAGAGAGAGAGAGAGAATGGGAAAAAAAGGTGAAAGGCGTTTCGAAAGGAAGGCCCAGGAATCGGAGCACATAGAATTAGAAACTGGAGAAAGGGAGAGACCGAGGGGAAGAAAAAAATAACGCAATAGCAACGAAAAGAAAAGGGGAAAGGGGGTAGAAAGGGAACGGAAACAGAGCATGCAAAATACGAAGTCTCGTGTAACGGAAACGGACCCGCGGGTGCTCCACTACCCTTCTGACAAACCCCTCCTTCGCGTTTCGGACCCCCCCTCCCCCCCTACCGACTTACGGACCCCTCCTCCCCCCCTACCGACTCTTCCCGACACCACCGCAGACGGTCCGAAACGTTACAGCGACATCACCTACTCGCTTTCCCTTTGTTTCATTTCTCGTATCCCCTAAGAGAGCATCCCGATCATAAACAGCCCTTCCACGATTCCAAAACTAAGGCGCAAACCTGCCTGCTCATAAACACAAACCCAATGAATGAAACTGGGAAGCAGTTTATTTTTCACACGGAACAAATGACTCTCACTCCGCCCTCCAACAGTCGCTGCTGCTGACCCCCACCCCCCACCTGCCCTTCCCTTGCCCCTCCCCCCAGCGATTTCCCACCCCCCCTCGCCGTGTCCACACAAACTATTTCCCTTCCGCTCGCTCCGACCTCGCTATGCTCACTTATTCGTCCTTTCGGTGGTATTTCTATTCTTATTTTAGGGGGAAAATAATCCGTGGAATATGAGGAAAATGATATTACTGCTTTTAAGCCGAGGGAAGGCGTTTTTTTTCCTCCTAGGGATTATAGGAAAAGAGGAGTTGAGCCGGAGTGACGGCGCTGAGCGCATGTTACAAAGCAGGGCGTAAAAGGGCGGGCTGAGGAATGTAGCATTTGACAGCCTGTTTGCCTGACTCCGCTTGCCGCCGGCGCCTTAATGCAAATCGTTTATCTGCGACCAGCTTTTTGCCCGATTCTCGTCATTTCTCGCGGCTAGCGAACTGACCGACTCGAAGAAAAAAATAGTTTTGCCCTGAGGAGTCAACATTCCTCATCCTCGGTCCCTCGCTCGAGCAGCCAACCTGGTACTGCCGCCCCGGCTTTCCCGGATCTCTCGTGCTTGCCTCGGTTTAGCGGTCAGCAACACGGTAGATGTGTTGTGAGCTCGCGGCCGAAGCCAAAGCCATGACTCATAATTGCTTCCTTTCACAAGTTTCGCCCGGCCCGCACATGCCGCTCGCACAAAGACGCACTTCGCACCTGCAGGCATGAGCATTCATCCCGCTAACCCTCGCCTTAAAGGGTATTGTGTATGTTTTAAACATGATCAGTAGAGCAAAGATTTGAATCGCCCTGGAGATCCCATAAAGCACTGAGCCCTAAGATGAGAGAGAAGCACAAGCAAAGATATGATAAGGCTCTCTAGCGCTCGACTTACAGTTCTTTCTGCTGAAGTCCTCGTCGAAGGGAATGCCAAGGGCGCGCCGAATCCTCTGTGCGTCGGCCTCGTCGTCCTCAATGGTCCCCGAAGCTATGCTGAGGGGGGCGTGGTTATACTTGTAGGCTTCCTTCCTCCTGCTGACTGACTGCACGGAAGCTGCGAGGCTGATCTTGCGCGAGGGCCTCGCATCAGGCAGCGCAGACAGCCTCGGCGACTCGTAGGAGGAGTGTCGTCGTATCTTCTCCTTCGGGGGGTTCAGGCCGTCCCCGAGGGTCGCTTCGGCGGCCGGGGATGCGCTTGCCCCGCCGTGGTCCTCGCTCGTGGCCGGAGGCTTCGCGGAATCCTCCAGTTCTTCCACAATGAAGAGGCTGTGTGTCGCGGCCCCCTTATCGTTTCCTCCGCCGGCGGGGTCGCTACACACATCGGCCAGACTCTCTACGAGAGCTGGGGGGTCGAACTTACGATTATCTACGTCCTCCATGTCAGCGGTTCGGTTCACAAGCTAGATACGAATACAAAGTAGATATTTGGTAACTGAATCACCATAACCACCACCACCATAAACCCAGCGCGCAACTCAGGGCGATGTTATATGAATAAAGTCGGTACTGAGGAGCTGGCCTCGGCTGAACCACTACCGGACTGGGCTGAACCACTACTGCACGCAACTACTGTGATGCTGCCTCCATCGTGGCTGCAGTGGGACTGGTCGAGGATTGTTAACTCAGGATATGACATCAACTTTTCATGCCACCGCAGTTACCTAATCATCACATCTCACGGCGCCACCTAAATGGTTTCCTTTAACCTTTTTACCATACTATTACACTCAATTGCGTGATTCTAATTCAGTCACCAATAAAATTTCGCATTCCTGCCACATGACACTATCATCTTCCAATACAGAACATTAATATGATCCAAAATATATATATAAATAAACACCGTCAACGCGAGTTATCACTCACTTAAGCCTTAAGATAATAAAATCGAGAGCGATGACTAAATCAAATTCCCATCTCAGTACAGTCTTGGCACTCGGGGAGGGCACAACCCCCGCACCTCCCCCTCCCGCCCCCCTCCTCTTCCTCTCGCTCGGCTTCGGAGGGGTATGAGGGGAAATAGGGAAAAAAAAGACTAACTAACACGGCCGGATAAATCACAATCACGTGACGGAGGACCTCTCGACGCGCGACGCAAGAAACTCGCCGCCATGTGCACCTCGCTGCTCTCGCCGTCGCTCCCGCCCGCTCCACGACCGACAACAAAGGTGAGCCGTGGTTGCGGTATGAGTCAGGAGGAGACATTCTCACCCTGGCGCGGCAGACGCTGGCAGGGGAGGGAAAACGAGGTACAGGGGGGAAGGGACTAAATGCAGCTAAAAAAGAAAAAAAAGAGAGGCGACATGCGTGGCTTTCGCTGAGGACGCCTCGTCAGCCACTGCGAGAACTGAACTTGGGACTTCTCTCGAACACCAATGCTGTCAGCGTAACCTTCATCTACGAGCTTTACCTTTAACCCACTCTATTCAATTGCAGATGATTATCCGATTAAAGGATTGTGACTTTGGTTGTTGCGCGTTGTATTGCATGCACAACAAGAGCATAAATCTTTGGCGTTGTTACAACTAGAATGATAAACTAAACATTTTAGAAGCCACTGAGTATACAAACTGGTATCCTTGATATATCGGGTGGTTTCCTGTGCATTATAATGAACTGATAATTAAATGTAAATATATATACATATATATTACACGCAATGAAGTGTACAAAGATATTCATGATATACTGCGTTATTTCCTGCGCACTATTAGAGAATAGAGATAAATATTCATGAGCACATACTTTCGTATATAGTATATAGTATGTATATATATATATATAAATATATATATATATATATATATATATATATATATAAATAGATAGATATATAGATAGATATATAGATAGATATATAGATAGATATAGATAGATAGATAGATAGATAGATAGATAGATAGATAGATAGATAGATAGATAGATAGATAGATAGATAGATAGACAGACAGACAGACAGACAGACAGACAGACAGACAGATAGATATAGATATAGACTGGTAGACAGAGATATAGTTATATAAATAGTCATATATATATATATATATATATATATATATATATATATATATATATATATATATATATATATATATAAATACACAGATACATACATAGATGGAGAGGGAGACTATAAATATTTTCGAAATGTGTTAAGTGGTTTCCTGTGCATTATACATTCCTTTGAGAAGAGTCGATTGTACAACCACCGTTCATTGTTAACCTTTCCATGCCTTGATTCATCATGTTTCATCACACCTGGGAAACACAGACTGACCACATTCCTCCTCCTGCTCCTTTCCTTAAACTGCCGGGGGTCCTCCCCATTAAATATGATCTACAGCTTTCTTTGTGCAGAATGGGAAATGTATAAAATGATGAAATAAGAATGATCTAATCGCGAAAATGGCTACACGAAATTAGCCTTGACAAGCGGAACAGCTAGCAATAAAAACGTTCCCCTGAAACGTTTGTGAGCAGCCCAGGCACCACCCTCGGCTCACCTGCAGAGACCTTCCTGCAAACAATGCTGCAACGACGGTAATAAAACCCACTAAAGTGTGACAAAAAGGCCGTATTGCAACACTGCGCATTTGCTACGGCAGCAACCATGGTAAAAAAGGAGACGCCCAACTTAGGATGTTTGTATTTATGATATTTTTTCCTACCTCATTCTTTCTTTCTCTCTTTCTCTTTTTTTCTCTCTCTTCCTCTCTCGCGCCCACTCTCTCCCTCTCTCTTCCTCCCTCCCTCCCTCCTTTCCCTTCCCTTCCCTTTTTCACAAGTTACATCTAAATCACTTCCCAAATCGCTAGTGCCACTCGTCATCGAGACTATAATCTCGGTCTGAACGTTATGAAGCCTCCTCCTCTACCCAGAAATAAACCTCCTCCGACTCACACTGCACTTATCTCTCCCTTCACGTCTTCCTTACTATTAACGAGACCATACATACCTAGACTTCTTCCTTTTTTTGCCTCGATAATCCCGATCCGGCCATTCCACTTCCACATCCGTTCTCAGACAACTTATTCCCTTCCGCCTATACCCCGAATTTGCACCAATTTCCTCCTCACCTGCTTGATTACTCCCCCCCCCCCCCCCGTCTTCACCTTTCCTTCTCTTTCTGCGCTTTGAATCCACCGCGATAAACTGCGGATAGAATGTCACTCAAAAAACTCTATTTGCATCCAAGTGACACCCTTTCGTCCTCCCTGAAAGCCTATCTTCTAACCCTCAGCCGCAGCTCTAACCAAAACCTCTACTCCTATCACTGGCAGCTTCACCCACCTCCTCCTCGGCCTAAAACAAGCTCCCTCACCCACACCCAGCCCGCAGGTGATGAGGAGCAGGAGCAGGAGCACCCCGCCCACAGTCTAAACACTTTCCGTCACACACACTTTGCTCCGTGCCTCTTCCTGTCTGAATCGCATGCACGCACGTATGCACACACGCACTTATGTATGCACACACGCTCCGCTGGCTGCCGTCCATGATTTCCCCATCCACACACACAAACACATTACATTAATCTAATACTGTAAGCGTTTTTTGAAGCCATAAAACTCACCAATACCTCCGTGTCTTTTCCAAAAACCTTACAACCCCCTTTTACTAACAGAACGTACACAATACGAGGACGCGCGCGCGTGTGTCCTATAAGGAGGTAACAGGAATAGGAAATGAAGCCCGTGGCCGCTTCCCCCCCCCCCCCCCCACTCCTCGCCCGGAAGGATCTTCGCCACACAGGTATGTAGTCTGCCCGGCCAAGAGGAACTGCTCCCTACAACCAC